>NC_134038.1:154991916-155292429 GCF_965140245.1 Athene noctua | reverse complement strand
ATACAGATATAGGTTAGATATAGGTATAGATGATGTAGATTAGATATATAGATGTAGGTATAGAGATATAGAATAGATATATAGAGATAGAGATAGAGATATATAGGTATACAGATATAGATAGATATATCTTGAGAGATTTATAATCAACATTGTCAGTTATTTTACCCTTGGAGAGAATTCCTTTCTCCCAACTATTCTTTTCAAATGGAATGGGAAACGACTCCAAAAATACTGCCCAAAAATGTGAGGTATAATGGGTATAATGAAGAGATTACACTCAAATGCAGGAATAATGCTGCGGGGTGGGGGTTCTAGCCCAGCAATTTGCTAACAAGTTTGAGTCCCGTTTTCCAAGCTCTCTGGCCGTGCTCGGTTCCTGCAAGTGCTGAGGGAGTGCAGGGTGTCAGGATGCATCTGTTACCTGTGGTGCAGTGTACTCGCCCGCATTGCACAGCCCTGCAGGGCCTCCCTGTTTCAGTTTATACAGTATGTGCCTGTTAAGCCCATAACTAACCCCTCAAAATCCCTGCATCATTGTGCATTTCTTGAACTGTTGAAAAATAAGCATAGCAAAAAGCTGGCTGAAGAAGGGCCTCTTTCTGTCTCCTGAACCTGCCAAGCTCAGGCCCTGACAGGCTGGGTGGAAGAAGTGACTAGCCCGGGGAGGCCTGCCTGATTGAGACGTTTCTGGGTACCGAGCATCAGTAACTCGTAGACACCACGTCAAGACATACCTGCCAGCTTGAGGGTAGCCAGTCTGCCTGTACCTCCACCTCTCCCACCTAGAAATTGTTCAAGTAATAGTGCATTGGTCCTGGGGATGTATAAGCCAAGGTGAAGATGAGCCTGCAAATGCTGTATCATCCGAACTAAATGGTCTTTGCTATTGAAAGATCAATATTCCTCTTTGCTTCTGGCTTTTTTCCCTGACAATGATCGATTTCTCACCAACATCACAGTCATTGTTTTAATCTTTCCGAAGTGTATGCTCTTCCTCAGTCCTTTCCCTGACAGTCAAAACACTCCTAAAACTGTTCTATGAGTATCATTTTCAAGCTTAGCTTTCCCTCATCGTGAGCTTTTTTTCTTTATTATTGTTTTCATGTAGGAGCCATATGAGGAATGTTAAAGGCAACATATAGTTGACTGTTTGTTGGTGGCCTTCTAACATACAACATAGAGTCTGACAATGGCTGTGCTCATTACTTTCTTCTAGAAGTCCTAGGTTGACCTTCATGTTTGACAAGCATAAAACTGCACCACAAAGTCTGATGCAAGCCTTTTCTAACTTCTTAGTTGTACTGAGCTCATTTCTTGAAGCTTATGTTTATTTTATTTGAAAACTTTATTTTAGGATTGAATAGTTATTCTACATTTTCCACTCTGGGGCAAATTTTGGCTTTTGCCAAGATCTGCTCTTTTTACATTTTTCATAAATATTTGCTCTGGACTCAGTTTCGTCTGGGCTGATAGTGCTAGAAAGAGTCAGAGCACGGACAGGTGCACTTGAAGCGTCTCTCTGTTGGTTTTTCCCATATTAGTTTTTTGTTGTAGGCAATCTCCGACCTCATGGATCCCTGCTGTTTCCAGGCTGACCATATATTTTGCCATCCAAAACTGGAGGGTGGTTTTGTTATGTGCGCAGCTAGTGTCTGCTAAGGGCGTGACCCAGCTTCCATTGAAGTCAACGGAAAGACTCCCATTGATTTCAATGTGTGTTGGATCACATCTGGAGTTGTGATCACAACTTCATTTCACTGTGGACACAGTGAGTCATAAACTGAAGCCTTCAGAAGTTAGAGGCGAGGGGATTTATCCTGCCTTTTGAAAAATAACCTCTCCCCCACTCTGCTTTGACGTTGGCAAGAAAAGGGTAATTACGCCTAGGCAGTGACTACAAAAGCAACAAGAAAAATAGCGCTGTCCTGGTCTCTAAGGAAATTTCAGTGTAAATTCTCATGAACGGACACATTTTGCTCCTATCAGATGTAACTTACATGCAGCAATCAGGGTTGGCCAACAACCAAATTTTTATCCAAAGCTTTTTCTGAAGCTTGCGAATGTGGACCTTAATCAGACACAGCCCTGTTTAAGTTAGTTGACTGAGGTTAGTCAGGGACACAAAGATCTGTCTGTGTGGAATGGCTTGCAGGCTCAAAACCACAGGAAAACCCAAAACTTTCAGTTTTTATTGTAGATATATGTTTCAAATTCATGTAATTTGCTATGTGGTGTTTTCATACCTACATCAACCCAGTGTTTTAAGTAAACTCCCGAAAAATAACCATAAGGTAAAGATCCCATTGCTGCTTTATTAACATCACTTCTTTGTCTGGCAATCATTGCAAGAGCACCCGAGATGCAGTGACTGCGTTGGTAAAGGCTGCCCGCTCCCCATCGGCCAGCTGTAGCATTGTCACTTGCCGCCTGGGCACACACTGTAGCATTGTCACTTGCCACCTGGGCACATGCCTCGCTTGCGGTACGACCAAGCGGAGCCAGTTGTTAAAGCAGTTATTGACGGTTGCTTCAGCCAACTTGTTGGGTGTGTGTTTCTCTGGGTCATACTGTTGACTGCCTGTTTCAGTTTAGAGCATAAGAACTACCAATGGTGATCCTAGGTTGAGCTTTTCGGAGGAAAACCTACTCCAGTTGGATTCATTACTAAGCTTTCTTTTCTTTTATAGCCCCAGAGTTAGCTACACTCTGCATGTTACGTTTTCTCCAGTGTGCCTTGCCCCACTGCTTCTTTCCCCTTTAGGATCAGGATTTTGGACATAGACAAGGAGGGCAGGGACAGTCTTCTCTTTTGGTTTCATGTAGCGCTCAACTGATAACAGGAGAAAAGAAAACAGATGTCTTTATTGAGTAGATTGTGCCATTTCCCGTTTGGAAGAGGTCATGCCAGTAGGGTTATTATATGATGTGAAAGGAGAGCACTTGAAACGGTTCCCTAGAGCTCTTGAGGCAGAGCTGTGTCACGTTACCTGTTAAACACGGGATGTGTTTTTTTAATCCTTTATTGCCTACTACATGGAGTTACTTCCTCTTTTCCTATATGTATATCATCCTTTCCTTGCTCTTGTTCAACTCACTGTTGGCCACCATCTCAGGACACTTCACAAAATAGGCAACAGTCATCAGCAGGATTTTGTTGGTGGTGCAAAAGTGTTTAATTTTAAGGTAGTATCTACCAGTTCAGATTTGAATATGACATCACTGCAAACCAGTTAGAAATCCTGGTGCTCCAGAGGTCTAAACCAACAATCCTACTGACTGCATTGTGGCCAGAACTTCATGTATCTTGCATCACCTTTCAATTTTTTTGAGAAGCAGAGCAAGAAGTGTTCTTCCTGGCACTGCTGAAGCCACTCAACAGACATTAGTGCTCAGTTATGAAGGAAGAAAAGCATCAAGTGGGGAGCAGAGCAGAAATCACGCAGGGGGTGTTTGAGGGCTGGGGTATTACTTATCACACACCATATTCAGAGTTTCACTGTTACCTTCCATACTATTTTTCACAGAGTGATTTTCAGGGGAGAGCCAGTAACTGTCCTATGAGAAATACGGTGGGAAGAAAAAAATTTCCATGTGGTCAGGAAAGTCCGAAGGAGGAAGAGAATTCATTTCTCTCTTCTATGAGTGTATTTTAACAGTAACCTTCCTGGGCTGTTGTGCAGTGTGCAGCACATTGGGATGCCTGTCTGTTTGAGACTGCTAGGGTTATTGTCTTAACAACCATCACTGCAGAGCAGAAGAACAACCTGATATCGTATCAGTGTTTATTTAAAACCAGAACTACATGTTGGTAATTTCTTTAACTTCAATTGTATTTGTGAAAGACAGGCACAGTTATGGGCAGGATTAACTCCTTCACATGGTTACAAAAACTGCTGGTACAATAGAGGCGCAAGAAAGCTGCATTTAGAAAATTAGGACTGTTATTCCAGCAGGCTGTTTGCATGCATCTGTCAATCCCTGTCCTTGACTGAAGAGAAGCAGAGTATGGTCAGGTGCAAATATAACAGCATTCATCTGGAGAAGAGGTGATGACTCTTCAAAATAAACAGAGTGTGGGCACGCGTGTCTGACTTAACTACTTCTTAGTCGTTTTAAGGATGTGTGATTGTAAAGGAAAAAACAGTGGTGTCTGACCTATTAAAATCATATAATCCATCCGTTCTGTGGTCATTATGGTGACTCAACAGGCTAAGTATTGAGCTGCCCTGAGCGACTGCAAATTTGTTTCCCAGACTTGGTTTTGGGAGTGGTTTCTGCAGCTTAACGTTTAGGGGAATGAACGATGGTCATGGGTAAAATTTTCAGAATTGGCCAAGTTACTCGGGAACCCAAGCCCCATTTTTTAAGAGTATGTAGAGCGTGCAGACTTCTGAGACCTTTAATTTGCAGTGAAACATAGAACTGAATTTTCAGCAGTTTCTCTAATGTGAGTTTTTGGGGTCTAAAATGCTTCATAAGCTACTGTGTATATAAGTCACTTTTGAGGATAAGAACTAAAGGAAGGTATTCAAACCTTCAGCATTTACTTTCCTGCCATAGGTGTTGGGTTCTTTCAGGTGTCTGCTGCAGGTAATGACTGTGCATTTGGAAACGTGGCACTGAAAAGCTGCTCTGATGGATGCGGGCTGGCAGTCAGATGCTAGGCAATAACCTGAAGTACGCAGCAGTTGTTCTAGTGAGAGTTGTGTGCCATTGGGGTACAGAAGGTTGGCTGTACAAGCCTCAACTTTTGCGTTTCTGTCGTAACCCAATCTATGAGTCTGTTTACTGAGTCCCTCAGTGATGCTCCCTGCCAAGGCGGCTGGTTCCTTGAGGAGAGCGCTATACAAGGAAGGAGCTGTGGCCCACTAGGGCTGCGTGGAGGAGCATCGTGTCTCACCTAGACTGTTGATTCTGTTAGTTTCTGCCTATGAGAGGCAACAGCCATCTCCCTTTCCAAGTTCTTGATCTTGTTGGAGGTCGGCCAGGCTATACAGTTCAGGGAGGCAGTGAAGCTAATCACCTTCATTGTTACAGGTGGGCTGGGTGGTAGGAGATGAAGCTGTTGAAAGTCTTCAGCCATTGAGCTGTAGCAGTAACAAGCAAGTGGACTCTATCAGAGGAAGCTGGGAACTGCTGGTTTAGCAATGCTTTTGCTGTCTTGTGTTTTATGCTTTTCATAGCTTCCTTGGACAGCAGCGAGTGGAAGAATTGTAGAAAAAAAAATAAAAAGAAAACTGAGTATGAATAAAACAGATTAATTGCTTTGAGATACCATATTCTGCCTAGTGTAGCGTTCTCAAAACCCGTTTATGCTAAGTACTCTGGAGCCATTTCATACGCTACCAAAACACAGCATCCACCCACACTGCAGAAAATAAACTGGCTCTTAAGTTTGAAAGAGCAGGATCAACAAAACCCTTCAAAGCTGGAGAGAAAATGTAGATAAGCAGTGTCCAGGGTCCCCAAATTGATAATTTGCTGGAGTGCTTATTTGGTGTGCCTAGAACCCGCTGCCAGACTTGATGGGGTCATTACTATCATATCAGTTATAGATATTGTTGTCTGGATGTTCTTAAAAAAATAGAGATTCTCATCAAGAAGTTTTGTTTTTCTAAAAATCATTGTTAAATGATAGCCACTGGCACCATAGTGCTGTGGATGCTAGTGGATGTTGGCTTAAGACTTTTATCCATCTGAACCCTTTAAAGTTAGGGGAATACTTTGTCCCTTGTATAGTATCTTGTCTGTTTGAACTCCTTGGAATAGTCTGTGTTTGCACTGAAACATGACTCATTTTGTACTATTGGACATTACCATAAAAACTTAAAGCAAAACCAGGACTGCATCGAAGGTATAATATGCCTACATTTCTGTAACTCAGATCAGAGGACCAGTGTTTTCACAAGATAAATCCCTGTCATTTACTCTCTTTTTTTTTTTTTTTTTTTTTTTTTTTTTTTTTGGTAGAGACAGCGTAGAGATGAATAGAGAGAGAGATTCAAGCTCAGAATTTGTTCTATGCTCACAGACAGCACGCAGACAGTCGATGGTGACGTGACTGCACAGCTAAACAAACACGATGAAAGAAATCTTTATATTCATGATCTTATTTGGGCTCCGTTCAGCTTGAGACCTGATGTAATTCAGATGGCACAACTGGCAACATCACACCTATTCTCACAGGACCAAATGCCATTTGTCTGAAAAAGTATCTCCTCTGAAGGATAAATCATACTCTTCTAATTTAGGGCTGATCTTGCACTGCTGTGAGCTGAGGAAAAACTTGACTGTACATTGCTTTCAGAGAAATCTGAGGGATAAAAGTATCCAAAAGATACTTTTTTTTTTTTTTGGATGCATTAGTCCTTCAATTGTAATCTGTTTAAATTAAGAATCCAGGTCTCCTTACTGTAAAAGGACCAGGAATTTAAAACAGTTTTAGGTATTCAAGAGAGCATTTACCGACATGCCTTCCGAAATGTGTCCGTTTGTGCGAATCTTTCCTGTCTGTAGGCTCTCCATATCTTCCCATTCCAGTTTGGTCCCCTGCAATTACAGTGCATGACACGATGGGGTGGTTCAGGGCACAGTCTCTTCCCACTGATGTCTGTCCACCAGTGGCTGTAGCTGCCCTGGACTGAGCGGTGGGTGTGTGCCAGGGCTCCCTTCATTGCAGGGTGAGGGAATATGCTCCAGTATTGTCCCAGCAGCTGAGAAGCGTCTGTGGCATGTTCCCAGGAGCAGGATTTAGGAGGTACTACTGCGCCCTGGAATTTGGAGAGAGCTAAGAGCAGGGGACACACTGAATTGTTCAGTCCCATGGTTTATCTTCTGTGTGCAGCTGAACTGCATTTCCCTTGATAAGCCAGAAAGAGAAGGGTTTTGAATATGATGGCTACATATGTTAGACTTGAGAGCATACTGAAAAACTGAATAGTCTGGGTTAACAAGCAAAAGATTTTCCCTTTTTTGCTTACTTTTGTATCTCAGGGCTGCAAACTTAGGGAAATCGATGAGAATTTTGCCTTTGGCACAAGGTTCTCATCCCAGGCCTTTATGCTAGATGCACGTTTGTAACTTATGGGGGAGGTATGGACTAGAAATACATTTCTCTGTTTCCAAGTCAAACCCGGCCTCAATTCCTGAGGTTGGTCTACACTGCCAAAACTGAAACCATCATTCAGCCTCTAGCCTTATTGATGACTAAGCAATAGTATAACTGTGGTGGACAACTTTTAGTATTGTGTCATCTCCGTGGAATTGGAAGATGTAGTGATAAAACCTGTGCCTCTGAATCTGGTCCACACCCTGCCTCTGCCAGCACTTCCAAGGATTAATTTTGGTAGGGGATTGCCAGTTAGGGGAGAGGAAGTATTCAGGGAAGGATGCAGAATGTTTTAATTATAAGACTTTTCTTTTTTTTTAACCTTCCCTGCATTTCATTTTGCAATCCGTTTGTTCACTGATGTACTTAATTTTCATGCTACTGCTGTTCATTTGTTAGTACCACTATTGATTTGTTCATGTGACAAGAGAATTTATGTAAGTTACAAGTTTATTATGTTGCAGTTCAGAGGATGCTCTTCTTGTGCTTTTTCCTGTCAGAGGTCATCCTGCTCTGAAAGTTTTCCTCTTCATCTAGAGAACTGATTTGTTTTGCATATCAAAAGATTTTTCCATTTATTAACTACGTGGGACAGGTTTTCAGCTGGATGACATTTTCATAGACAAGTGAAGTCAGTGAATTTATGCCTTTATCTGTATGCCAGAATTGGAAGAAAGGTAGGCTTCAAATATCCTTCTGTCTTCTCCATTTTGCTATGAACTGATGAATAAACCTGACATGATTAGATGTTTCAATCCTGGAACAGACATTGGCATAGCAAATGTTACTGAGTTATTCAAAAAAGCATAAATACATTTCTCTGTCACGTAACATGGGAGAAGGCTAAATTTAAAGGAACTTTGGGAAAGAAGAATGCTTGCCACAGTGGCCAGGTGTCATGAAGACGTAGGAGTAGCAATAAGAGGCATGTAAATAAATGTGTAAGATTAGAAAAAGATACAGTCTTAGAAATGGACTGGTGACACTGAGATCAACATAGAAGGTAGGACAGGGTTTTCTTCTTAGGACAGGATTTAGGCATCAAATCTGTGCAAAGACTGGAGGAAAGGGTCTTTTCCCATGCCTGTCACACTAGGGCTGCTTTCTAGAGGAACAGACTTGTGGCCATCTGGCCAGTGAGTTCTGGGCTGTGGATCGTGGATCTGTGTAGCTGCAGCAGCAGCAATCCAACTCCTGACCCTCATGTTGGCCAACTGCGTCCCTGTCTTCAGACAACCTTCAGGTTGGCCTTCTCTGTAGATTTGCACGGAATTGCATGCTCAGCAACTTGCCGAGTTTTCTCTCTCAAAGTATTTTTACCTGTTGCTCTTCTTAACTCAAAAAGGAAATTATTTTCTCTGCCAAAGTGTTTTTAAGGCATGGTATAGTGTCTGGTGTGCTGGGGAGGGGGAATGTCTGGGTGAAGCGGGGCCACCTTGTGCAATGTTTTGCCTGTTCTAGAATAAGGAGCATTGTGCCTGGCATGGCATTGCATAACCTGAAGGTACCACTAGCCAGTGAAACTTCTCCTCATCTCTGCCAAGCAGACCTGTTTCTTTCAGTTGTTTTTGCTTACTGCCTCACTTTTATGGCCCTGGGGAGATGCATGTGTGTTGACAAGAGATCTTAGATTCCACAGGGAAACTGTGTGTTCTCCCGAGGCTCTGGAGGATGGCTTTTTGCCAATGTCATGGTCACTTTCTGATTCCTGAGAGTCACAGGTCAAGCACAGGGTTTTCTGCCAAGTGTTTGTTCCCATGCATGAATGTGCAGAAGGCTCAACATGTGAGACAGTCCTTGTTTTCAGGAGTGTATTAATTTCCGGAGTTGGTACCTTTTATACTTTCATACCCAGGAGTAAATTAGGGGTTGCCAGCAGCAGCATAACTGTCCTTGTCCAAAACCTGATTTATGACAGGTGGTAATAAAAAAGAAAGAATCACTTGTTTTCATCTGAACTTGCACTTTTTTTCATCTTTTATAAATACAGATCCTTGACAAACATTTATTTGAGAATCAATTTAATCATTCTTTTGAAGGTTAAGTGCACACATTTGGCTTTATGTCCCACTTGATTATGAAAAGATGCTTCCCCGTACCACAATAAGTGAATTAAGAGTAATTTTTGCAATTCTTGCTTTTGCTCTGAGAATGTTGTTAGCAACATTCCTACAGTCAGTAGACCTGTTCCCATAACTTTAAAATGACCATATTTTTGCTTTTTCAAATTTTGTTTTCAGATTTTCATGATTTTCTGAATTTCTGGCATCAGAACGTGAATTTGGCAGGCACTTTCTTCTTGTACAGTGCTCACACTGTAGTTATTACAATTTTTCAGTCTTTGGCTACTAAGATTTCATATGTCTCAGGAGCTACTCCTTATGAAATTTACCCTTTCATTCTGGCATCATCCAGACTATGTTTTGTGGGCCAAATCCAGCCCAGAGGGAACTTCAGTCCAGCCTTCTGCCTTTCCCCTCTGAATAGCTCCTTGTAACTCTAATAATTGTCTGTCACTTGGATCTCCTGTGTTGCGTTCCCTGTGTCCATGTCAGAGGAGGAGAAGGGACTGGATTCATAGCTTGAAAATTACCACAGCCAATCACCCCTGTGGATGAGGGTCAGAGGTATGCACTGCCATATTGGAAGAGTAATGGAAAAGTCACCAGTAATATGGGCAGATGCCACAGCGAATGTGTATAGCTTCTTTCTTTTTAATTTAAAAAAACGCAGGGTTGAGTGATCTTGGAACATCATTTATTTCTTGTCTGACCAAAAAAACCTGTAAGGTTTTGACAGTTAAGAATATTTGGATTATCAGATATAATTGATAGATACCAAATTATTCTTAATCTGGAGCTCTGACTGCATTTTTTTGTAAATAAAAGAACATGTTTCAAAACTTGATAGAAATACGTGTAGAATTGCATAACTGTCTGATCAACCTATATGTCCCCAAAGAGCCATCTAAAAGCTGCAAGTATAAAAGCATGTGAGGTTTCTAGAATTCTGGAAGAGTAGTAAAAATCTGAATTGCTGCCTTCTTTTGGACCTTAGAAGGCTGAAACTGTTTTGCTGTAGCTCCTCCCTAAATTATAACAAAAGCAATCTCTTCATTGCAGTTGAGATTGTCTTTTAATATGAAATATCCAGCAAGTGGCTTATCCTTAAGTTCATTAAACTCATTTGCCCTTCTCAAATGGAAGGTAATATTGCATACTTACTGGATATCTTATTTTCTACATGTATTATTATTTATCCTGAGGACAGTTCATAATGAAATGTGATATTGTGACTGATAGCAAAACAATGCAGAAGACCAAAATTACCACATGTATTGCAACATCCCATATTAAGATTACTTACGATGAACCTTGTTCTTTTACTCCATTTAAAAAATAATATTGTAAGAACGCCCTGCATATTTACCTTTTGGTCAGTTGAATAGTTCACAAGTAATTCATTCCAAAAATGGCTTCACTGACCCTTGTTGATTGACTGCTTGTGCAGTAATGTGCTCTTCAGAATCTGCTTCTTTGTAGCTATTGCCAAATATTATTTCATATTTTTGAGTGTATGTTCAAAACACACTGTCAACTGCTTCGCTGGAGTTAATAGTAAAGCAGAAAAAGTTTTATGACATCTGTAACTAATATTTCAGGTTGTCTATTGGGAACAAACTCTTCTCTAATAGATTTTTTTTTTTTAAGAACTAACTTACATTTTCTTAAGATTTTGATGTGGTGAGAAAAAAAAAAAAAAACGAAACACCTACACAGAATGGTACCACTTACCAGCAGGATAAAGAACAAAAGCCTCTGCCTTTGTTCTGCTCTGTTCTTATTCTGAGCTTGGGACCAGTTGCAGAAAAAAAAAAAAAAAAAAGGCAAATGTTCTGTATCAGCATAAGATAGTAATGAAGAGAGCCACTTACAAGACTTTCCACCAAGGTTTCAGTCTCCGATGTTGCCCATCTGTTTCTCTGTCAGTTCTGGTACATTCACACTTAGGAAGCCTCATCTGCTGTCCTCCTGTCGGTTCTTTGTGGGAGTTCACAGTGAGGTTGCCGCTTCATCTGAAAATCAGATGGCTCAGTAGATAAGAGGGTTCCTAAAAATGTGGTGTGCTTGGCATTTGCCATTTACTTTGGTGAAACCCTACACAGGAACGCTGGTGTGAGACCTGTACAGTGAACAGCTGGGAATTTCTCCTTAAGTAGTCTATCTGCATGGAAACCTGTTGTTTGTATAGATACCTGTTTCAGAAATAAATGTTTCTGAGGGGGAATGGCCAGATTTTCCCCAAAGTTTTCCAAGGGCAGTTTTGTGCATGGCAGTGCTAAAGGCTTTTAAACACTCATAAACAACACTCTGGAACACAGAGTCGATGCGGTGAATACAACAAGGAAAGACCTAATTTTTCATTCTTCCAGTATCTCCTAATACCATTTGCAACTGTGGTTTTATCATATTCAGATACTTTTCTTGCCAGGAAACTTATGATTCTGCCATACTTTCAGGCAGCTAGCATTGGAAAGTTTGCTCATGCTATGCAGTTATGGTAATTCTCAGAGGATGTTTATTATTTGGAAAGCAGAGTTCCATACAGGATGAGGAATTCTTACTACAATTAGTTCCCAAATTAATGTATCACTATTTAAGTAGATCCAGATTTGTTGGCCTACCTCTTCTCTACAAGAAATACATTTCTTTTTTCTTATCTGAGATGGCATCTGGGGACTTGGATGCCTCCTTGTATCAGTTTAAATGCCTGTGAACAAAGACATACATGGATTTGCAAAGTCGGACTGGTTTGTTACCCTACCTGTCCCAGAAAAGAATGAAAGGGACAAATTAGGATAATGTGCTTGATAAAGTGTGAAGGTGTGCCATCTCCTGTACTTTTTTATAGAAGGGGAAAAAGAATTAGGGAGAATAGAAGGAGACTACAGGTGTGAGAGTGGAGACACACCTTGCATTTTGTTTATCCCTATTGCTATTGAAGAGTGAAAATGTAAGGGACCATCTAACTGCCTCAACATAGCAGACGATAAAAAACTTGCTATTTTTTTAGCTTATCTTTGGGTCTACCTGTCTCCGAAGCCAAATGCAAGCATGTAGATATTGCTTCTTGATACATTTATATGTATTTGTTGTTTATTGTCATACTTAATTTCTGATTAGTTACATTGCCTGTAAGAGTAGGTGATTTCACAACATATATACTCATAGGCGGGTTATTTTGAGCTCCTAAATCCTTAATGTAAGTAATCTAGTCTTCTGAAGGAGAAGACAGTTAGCCATCAGAGATGGAGGCAGAACTGGGTATAATTCAGATACAGTCGAGGTACCCAGTCTGTCACATTGGTTGTGCTAATATAGGTGCTATTCAAGCCGGGTCGAAGAGATGTACAGTCTGGCACAGAGGCAAGTGCTGCCATTTGAGGCACTGCCAAATGTAGGTCCCACAACTGTTTAGTTGGAGCCTGGTGAAGGGATCCATGGTGGGTCAGGTGGGATCTCCTCTCTTTACTGTGTTTAGGAAGTCTAACACACGTCTGAAACACAGTTTGGTTCTCTGGAGTTCCTTCCTCTGAAAGAATGGAAAAATTGACTTACAAAGCTTGTATTATGTCTCTGCTGGATATGTATTATAACTGAGATGCTTATATACTGTAGCAATAGTAACTATAAACATTGTTCAATGTGTTCACTCTCCTTTGGATTATTTTTTTTACCCATGGAAGCGTTCTTTCATTGTCCTCCATGCTGGGCTAATAAATTATCTGCTGTTTGCAATTGCTGCCGCCATTTATAATCAGTCTGGTCTTGGTAATTCATTCCTCCCAACATTTGAATGTAGTTTCAGGCTGTCAAAATCCATAGATAATTTTTGTATTTTTTAAAACGTCGCTTGAAATATGGAAAGAGGGAGAACATCTCTTCATTACAATATGATGTTTGCTAGGAAATTAGTATAGTGTATGAAAAAGCATCAAATATAAAGACAAAAATCTGCTTAAATCGTTAGTCTGAACTTTTTATAATGAAGCAGTGTATGTAGAAATTAAACTTTGTTAGAGCTGTTCATGGCAGCCTCCAGCTACAAGGCGCTTGAGATACACCTCTTGCATAGAGAGTGGGGGGAAACAGTGACAACATGGGGCTTGGTTGACGCAGAAAGCTTTTTCTGTCCTCTGTTCCTCTGGTTGCTTTGTCGGCAAGCACCCTGATCCTGATGAGGGTGGCTGGCTCTGCCCCATGCCGCTGGGAACACTGTCGGGAACGGGACCCACAGTGGCACAGCAGCACGTCTCTGGCCAGAGAGCCTCCTGCCCAAAGCGTGGCAGCACCGGTTTGCTGGAGGAGGTGGACCATATTGTCACAACCAGAATGTTTATAAAATAACCTTTGCTTGCTGCCCTGTAGAGCTTTGAGGATAGGGAGGATTTCCAGGGTGAGAAAAGCAATGTATCACACAGGTCACCTCACAGGACTTGCTCAAGGCTTTGAGCATGCCTCCACCCAGATGCTTCTTGTAAGAAGAAGTCAGCAGCAACCAAATCACCATCCTGGCCAGAGTGAGTTTCCTCCATAATTTTTGCTCCTCACCAGTTCCCTCTCTCAGAAACCACTTTCCTGTTTTCTGAATGAGTCCAACTACAGGGTTAATGCAGTGCAGAGAACCTGGGAGAGCAAGTTCCCCAAGAGGTGCAGCACACCAGAAAACAAATGGATAAATGAAAATGCTGCAAAGATTTCTCATAAGTGAATTCACTTTTCTGAGTTTCCATACTCTTGGACATGTATGATTTTTGTCAGGTCAGCTGTGCAAATGACTACATGGAAAAGGCCCCAAAGAGGGATTTTTATGACAAAAAGATGTTTCAAATAATTTAAGTGCTTGTAGTTAAGGACATAAAGGTACTAATTACTTTGCCTAAAAATGAGGCCCAGAACACTGTAAAGAAGGAAACAAGAAATACCACAAAAGCCAGAATTTTCAAAAGTCAGCTTAAGTTTGTGGAAATACATTTTGGGGAGTTGAGAGTGCATAAAACATGTTATGTTTGCCTTCCAGCATCTCCTCAGATTGCCCATTTTGGATAAATTGATAGCTGTGCTAGGTTTTAAACATTTTTCAGCTTCTTGTTTTCTTCTAAATGGAATGGCTAATAAACACCTGATATAACATCTGTAAAAATCAGTTAAACTTTCCTGGCAGATTTTACAGGGCTTCGGGTAAGGTTAATGTATCATTTGGAGAAGGAGTTATACAGCCAGATTTCTCTCTAATTACATAGCTGGTAGATGGAAATTCTAAACAGTGGCAGTTACATGAGGATCTGCTGTTACACTGTGGAAAGAACAATTGTCTCTTGACAGCCAGGGGAAACATGAGAGGGAAAATCTGCTGGGCAGAAAAGTGATTTCTACTGATGCACTTCTCTGGGGAGAGAATGCAGGGGGTTTTATGGAGCCTTTGAATAGAAAAAAGTGTCTGGTAATATTGGGCGCCTCAATTTTGCAGTGATTACACTGACATGCTGAATTTTAGAAAATACTGAATACTGTCCTTCTGAAAATTTGTCCTTTTCAATTATCTTCATGTTGAACATCCAAAATAGGAAGCTGTTCAAAATCACTGGTCAGTTTTGAAACTCTTGCTCATTAAATGTATAAAATTAGAACAGCAAAAAACTACAATGTGCAAATATGAGACACTGTGTAATTTTTAAATAAAGTCATTCGTACTTTAAAAACAAGAGTTATTTTCATATTGGTTATGGTTATAGGAATTGTAAGGGAAAATAATTTTGGCATGTGCAAAATTTATGAATTCATATTAATTAAGAAAAGCTCAAAGAAAACTGTGGCTCCCTGGCAGTAAATGTATGACAGTGGGCTCTCTGTCAGGAAAACACCCCAAAAGTAGGTAGGCATACCTGTTTGCTAAAGACTTCGGTTTGTATTTGTGTCAGATGCTAAATGGTAAAGCTATTTCTGTCATGTTTTAAGCAGCATGGGTAGTCTAAACATGTTCAATAGGTCTAGTGACCTTTTCCTGAGTAATGGAAAACTTTCAGCTGTGCCAGTGCAGTATATTTATACCAATATTATTTACAGGTCTTGCCCTCCTTGCTACTTCTTCTTAGAACTGTCCTTGAATGAAAAATAAATGTGTCAGGTTTTTAATACAATTAAAGTGGCTATAAACATTCTTAAAAATAGAAATGTATTCTTAGCCTTGTGTACTTTAGCTGATTTCTGTGTCTTCAACAACTGTTTTTTCTGTGATAGACTAACAGATAATCTGTGAAGTGGTTCTGTATCAAATACATTGATGTGTACCCTAAAGCAAGTATGCAATAATTTGAAGAGAAAGGTTTTGAAATTCATATTCATCTATTAATTATTTACGTATTTGTAGTCCAGCTGATTTTTAAGAACATACTGAGGTCTGCCAGTTTCTCATGATGCATCCTGGATCCTGCTTACGGAGAATTCCTACAAACAGTATACGTGTGGTGACTGCTCAAAGTCCCCCACAAAAGGCAGAGAAGTTGTGGGTTACTGCAGAGTTGTAATAACAAAAAGCACAGCAACTCAGTAGAGGACCTATAAAAAACAGTTTTGTGAAGAGCAATTTTAACAGATAGTTTTACCTTTTAATTATTCTCCTTGAATGCTGAGCATGTATCATTTAAATTCTGTCTGTCTCCCCAGTCCTGATTATATCCCATCTGTTTGTCTGCTCCCTGAAGTATGGCATCCAAACCCAGGAACAACATTACCACTCTGACCTCATCAGGGCTAAGCAGAACAGCATAAATGACCTCCCTATGTGACCCAGAACTGTAACGTTGCCTTTCTAAATCATTACTGTATACTGTACAACATCTCAATGGGTATGTGTTCAAAATCCCATTTTCTTTATAACCATGGAACAATTATTGTCCGTCCCTAATGATTGTTTTCTCTCACACAGACATTCCCTTCTTTCCTGTAATTCTTTTATTTTGCACACCTTCAGTCAGCTCCACCTGGACTTTTAACAGACCAGTGCTTTGTATTTGATTCCAGTCACTAATTTATGCTCTCAGCAAACAATATGACTTTTGATTGATAGCTGCTGACGGAAGAAGAAAAAAGACCTGCACAAAAACTTCTGGATGAAATAAATAAGTTATTTTTACATTGGAGGTAGGGATGGAGAATGAAGTGCAGTGCCAGGACTTCAGGTTGCATTTATTTCCAGTGAAGTGAATCTCCATCTTTCATTTAAAAATAAGCTATACTCAGATCTTTGGATAAAGATGTTAGAAAGTTAAAGTGTACTTAGCTTTCAGACTGTGTTGTCTGATTATCCTAGCTGGCCTGACTTCCAAACTCCCTTGAAAACAGACCTAGTATTTTTTATTTTTTACATTGGACAGATATCTGAAAGACCTGATTCATCCCTCTTAAGGACATCATTGCAAATGGAAGGTGGAAATCATTACATCTTCGGGCACTAATCTGGTACAATCATATATCCTCACAATTTTTTCCAGGGAATATTCCATTGTGAGAGAAGAGTTTGCTCTATCAGAATAGGGACCTACTCCCCATCTGTTCCAAAGGGCAATCTGTTCCTCAGTCTTCTTTGTGATTACTTTTTATACAGGAAGGCATACTGAAAAGCAACTAACTGTCCAACTATATGTGTGATGGGATTTACAATCTCAGTGAAAAGCAATACAGGTCTCCTGAATATCATGTAGTCTCTGTTCATGGTATCTGAAGAGCCTTCTCTGTTTATGCACAGAAGTTAAGATGTGTGAGAAGCTGCAGGGCCCAGTCCTAGCTGAAAAATTGGTGTTTATTTTTTATTATTCTTTTATTCCAAAGTAAGCATCTGGAAAAGGGACATTGCTTAAGTTCAGTTATTTGCTATGCCCTTCTGATGTGCAAAATAGGTATTATCATATTAGGGCACAGCTAAGTTCAATATTCTGCCTCTGAGCCTGATTCAAAGAAAGGTGTTGAAACTCCAAATAAATCTGACAATTAGAATCATAGAATCATAAAATCATTTAGGTTGAAAAAGACCTTTAAGACCATCAAGTCCAACTGTTAACCTAGCACCACCAAGCCCACCACTAAACCGTGTCCCTAATCTACATATCTTTTAAATACTTCCAGGGATGGTGACTCTACCACTTGCCTGGGCAGCCAGTTCCAGTGCTTGACAACCCTTTCTGTGAAGGAATTTTCTGTACTATCCTATCTAAACTTCCCCTGCACAACTTGGGGCTGTTTCCTCTTGTCCTATCACTTGTTACTTGGAAGAAGAGCCTGACACCCTCCTCACTACAGCCTCCTCTCAGGTAGTTGTAGAGAGTGATAAGGTCTCCTCTCAGCCTCCTTCTTTCCAGGCTAAACAACCCCAGTTCCCTCAGCCGCTCCTCACAGGATTTGTTCTTTAGGCCCTTCACCAGCTTCATTGCACTTCTTTGGACACACTCCAGCACCTCAGTATCTTTCTTGTAGTGAGGGACACAAAACTGAACACAATATTCAAGGTCTGGTCCCACCGGTGCTGAGTACAGGGGAACAATCACTGCCCTAGTCCTGCTGGCCACACTATTTCCAATACAAGCCAGGATGCCATTGGCCTTCTTGGCCACCTGGGCACACTGCTGGCTCATATTCAGCTGGCTGTCAACCAACACCCCCAGGTCCTTTTCCACCAGGCAGCTTTCCAGCCACTCTGCTCCAAGCCTGTAGTGTTGCGTGGAGTTGTTGTGACCCAGGTGCAGGACCTGGCACTCAGACTCATTGAATCTCATACAGTTGGCCTTGTCCCATCTCTCCAGCCTGTCCAGGTCTCTCTGCAGAGCCTCCCTACCCTCGAGCAGAGCAACACTCCCACCCAAGGTGTTGTCTGCAAAAGTACTGAGGGTGCACTCAATCCCCTCATCCAGATCACTGATAAAGATATTAAAGCAAACTGGCCCCAGTACTGAGCCCTGGGCAACACCGCTTGTGACCAGCACCAACTGGATTTAACTCCATTCACCACAAGTCTTAGGGCCCCACCTGCCAGCTCCAGCCAGTTTTTTTACCCAGCTAAGAGTGCACACATCCAAGCCGTGAGCAGCCAGTTTTTCTAGGAGAATGCTGTGGGAAATGGTGTCAAAGGCTTACAAGAGTCCAGGTAAACAACATCCACTAAGCGGGTCACCTTGTCATAGAAGGTGATCAGGTTAGTCAAGCAGGACTTGCCTTTCATAAACCCACGCTGACTGGGCCTGGTTGCCTGGTTGTCCTGTACATGCTGCATGATGGCACTGAAGATGATCTGCTCCATGACGTTCCCTGACACCAAGATCAGACTGACAGGCCTGTAGCTCTCTAGCTCTGCCTTCTGACCCTTCTTGTAGATGGGCATCACATCAGCTAACCTCCAACCAACTGGGACCTAATGATAAATGATTGAAAATGGCTTTGTGAGCACTTCCACCAGCTCCTTCAGTACCCTTGGATGGATCCCATCCGAGCCCATAGACTTCTGTGTGGTTTAAGTGGTGTAGCAGGTTGCTAACCTTTGGATTACGGGGTCTTCATTCTGCTCCCTGTCCCTGTCTTTCTTCTCAGGGGGCTGGTACCCAGAGACCGACTGGTCTTACTATTAAGACTGAGGCAAAGAAGGCATTAAGCACCTCAGCCTTTCCCTCATCCTTTGTCACTGTTTCCTTCTGCATCCCACAAAGGATAGAGATTCTTCTTAGACCTCCTTTTGTTGCTAATGCATTTTTAGAAATATTTTTTGTTGTCTTTTATGTCAGTAGCTGGATTAAGTTCTAGTTGGGCTTTGGCGCTTCTAATTTTCTCTCTGGATAACCTCATGACATCTCTGTAGACCTCCTGAAATGCCTGCCCCTTCTTCCAAAGTTTATTAACTCTCTTTTTTTTCCTGAGTTCCAGATAAAGCTCTCTGTTCAGCCAGGCTGGCCGCCTTTGTTGTTGGCTCATCTTTTGGCACATGGAAACAGCCTGCTCCTGCGCCTTTAAGATTTCCTTCCTGAAAAATGTCCTGGACTCTTTTGCCCCTCAGGACTGCCTCCCAAGGGACTCTGTCAACCAGACTCCTGAACAGGCCAAAGTCTGCCCTCTGGAAACTCAAGGTGGCAATTCTGCTAACCTTCCTCCTTCTCCAAGAATCAAAAACTCCCATTTTGTGATTACAGTGCCCAAGATGACCTGCAGCTATCACATCACCCACAAGTCATTCTCTGTTCACGAACAACAGGTCCAGAGGGTGCCTTCCCTAGTTGGCTGCCTCACCAGCTGTGTCAGGAGGTTATCTTCCACACACTACAGGTACCTCCTACACTGTTTCCTCTCTGCAGACACCTGCTAAGTTGAAGTCCCCCATGAGAACAAGGGCTAGTGATTGAGAGGCTTCTCCCAGCTGCTTACAGAACATTTCATCTGCCTCTTCATCCTGGGTGGGTGGTCCATAACAGACTCCCACCATGATATCTGCCTTTTGGCCTTCCCCCTGATTCTTACCCATAAACCCTCAACCCTATTGTTACCATTATCAAGCTCTAGACAGCTAAAACACTCCCTAACATACAGGGCTACCCCACCCCATCTCCTTCCTTGCTCATCCCTTCTGAAGAGTTTATAGCCATCCATTGCAGCACTCCCGTTGTGTGAGTCATCCCGTCATGTTTCTGTGATGGCAACTGTATCATAGTTTTCCAGCTGCACAATGGCTTCCAGCTGCTCCTGTTTGCTGCCCATGCTGTGTGCAGTGGTGTAGAGCACTTCAGCTGATCTATTGATCCCGTCTTCTTTTTTGAGAGAGAAGTCCTGAATACTGTATGACCATTCTCAGGCACTTCTGTGGTTTTTAGCATATCAATAACCCTTGAGCCTTTGCCTCATGGATCTCCATCCCCTACCTCCTTTGAGATGGCAGACCGAAGGACCTCATTAGCACACCGTCCCTCAAACATGGGTGTGCTGCCCCCAGGCTTATCTCTAGTGAGCCTCGTTTTATCCCTTTCCCCCTTCAAATCTAGTTAAAGCTCTTTCAGTGAGCCCAGCTAACTCACATGCAAAGATCCTTTTCCCCTTTTGAGTCAGGTGTACCTCATCTGTCTTCAGCAGGCCTGGTGTCATGTAGACCAACCCATGATCAAAAAAAATCTGACAGTGACACCAGGCTTGGAGCCAGGTATTGATCTGCTGGCTCTTCCTGTTTCTTCCCTCATCATTTCCTGCAGATGGAATGATTAGGGAGAACACTACTTGTGCTCATGATCCCTTAAGCAGTTATCTCAAGGCCCTGAAGTCCCTTTTGACTGTCCTCAGACTTTTTGTTGCAACTTCATCTCTGCCTACCTGAAAAATCAGCAATGGATAATAATCCAAGGGCTGTACCAGGGTAGGAAGTTTTCTCTCCACATCAGACTCCCCTAAGAAGTGGGTCAACTCTGTGTAGTGGGCCTTCTCTTCCCTTTAGAAGGGAGTCTCCTGTGACAATAACCTGTCTTTTCTTCTTTATGGGAGGAGTTTTGGTGCAGGGTTTAGGCTGACTTAACCTTGGCAAGACCTCCAAGCTAGATGAACCATCGTCCTCATTATTACTTGGTTCCACTTGAAGAGCCTGGTACCTGTTATGCAAGGGCAGATGTGAAGGTGGGGCGGTCACAGAGATGAGGTGTCTGGGCAGGAACTTGTTGCCATTGCCCGCTGTCCCTTAAGTCACCGTGTTCAGCCAGGCAGAAAGCAGACAGGGAATCCTCGTGTCACACACACCCCCTGTCTGCCTGTTGGGCCTGTCCCAGGGAAGGCAGGGTGCGGCTCCAGTAGTCCATCTCTCTCTCACACCCCCTGATACTCTTCAACCTACTCTCCCCCTCCCGGAGCTCTGTCGCTCAGCGAAGGAGCTCCTCTCCCTGGGCTCCTCCGCAGCTCTGTCCAGGCAGCTGCGCCTGTTGCCGCGGGTATGGAGCTTAGAGAGGCCTTGGCTTTCTGCCCTGCGGGTACCATCGCTCCCTGGTCGAGCTGGCAGAGCCTCAGCGCCCTTCCCATGTGCCCTTCCCGCCAGGCCCTTCCTGCCACGCCCTTCCCGCCACACTTTTCCTGCCATGCCCTGCCTGCCACACCCTTAACACCACACCCTTCCTGCCATGCTTTTCCCACCATGCCCTTCCTGCCACGCCCTTCCTGCCACGCCCTTCCTGCCACGCCCTTCTTCCTGCCACGCCCACTGCCGTGCCACGCCCTGGCCGCTGGCGCCCCCTAAGGGCAGGTTTCATCCATAGGCAGTGCTTGGCCCCAGCCAGGTCCTGTCAGGTGCTGTCATGCGGGTCCTGGCAGCTCTCTAGGGGTGAAATCAAAAACAGGAACACAGGTACCTGTGTCTTTCATTTTGTTTTGCTTTGTTTTCTTTTTGGAGATACTCTCAGCCATCATAACCATGATCTTTCTGGTTCTCTCTACATGTTAAATTTTAGCTTCCTTTTTCTTACATTTTTCCAAGCACTTAAGACACATAGTGTGTCTTCATACAATTACGCGCTTAAAAGAGCATTTCCACATCTCAGTTTTGAGCATCCACTCTTTCAATTGAGTTATTTACTTCCTTTCTGTATATAGCACAAAGAGGATGAGGAATATAATGAATAAATTATAACGTACCTCTGTCATTTCCCTCCTTATTATTCGATCCTTCCTAAGGTCTTCAGCATACATTGAGGGGCAAGTCCTGACCTTCTTCATTCTTTTTGATCTCCTCTAAGTCCTGCTGTGATTTTGCAGTAAATTTTATTATTTTTAACCTGCTCAGGAAATTAAGTCCTCACTGTACTAGACTTTTTACAAACCCAGAACAGGAAAATAATCTCTGACCTCAAGTATATTTTGGTTTGATGTGGTTCTACTAGTATATACCATATTCCCTAGGAGGTGATTCCATTGGTTCACTGGAAAGCATAACGGTATTCTGGCCACATCTTCCCTTCCTGTCCTTTTGAGCCATGCTGTTGTCTACCAAGGGCTCCAATTCATGAATATACCATTACTCACGGAAACACACAGATTCTCTCTATTAAGGACAAGGCATCTTTTAGCCCCTTGCAAAACACAACTCCCTTAAACACAATGCTTTATTGTTTTCCTGAATTTCAACTTCAATTAGAATGCATTGTTCTCAGGGGTGCAACTTGGTGGATCAGATTAATTATTATGGAGTGTCAAACAGCCAAAAAGGGACAGCAGGAGAAGCAGTGTTCTTGCTGAAGAACTTAATTTCCTTTAGTATTTGCCAAAGCAGCTAATATAATTTACTGGGAAAAAAATTAATAGGACGTTTCATAATTTTTTAATGAGTTTCATAATTAAAGTCACAAAAATATCCTTTAGCTCGTGTAGCTTTGTGTTTCCAGCTTTTGATTCCTATATTTAAGGTTTTCTTTCTAACAAACTTCATAATTAACAGGACTTAAACTTCCTAATTCTCTCTGCTTTGGAAACTGGTAGTGCTGTCAAAGTTCCTCATATACCTTGCTAATTAGATACCTGATACAGGGGGCTTGGTTGCCTTGAAAATAGGAAAAGGTATTTACAATCTGTGAATGATTTAAGTCAGACTAAAAAATACTGCTTTTGCACACTATCAGATTACATTTACTGTCACATGTATTTGCACAATACTGTTATTTGTACAATATACCATAGTCCAGCACCACTGCCAAACATGTGAGATCAAATATGGTAAATTACTGTTGTTGTTGAGGTCTGATACACCAGAAGAAAAACACAAGTCTGAAATTACCGAAAACTTCATGGGAAAGAGGAAAGGAGTTCCCAGAAATATACTGAAAAACGAATGCTTCTCAGTTTCGAAATGAGCTTGCCAGAGCTTTCCAAAAGCAGATGAATGTTCTTGACCTGATGAGTGTTTATCAACTGCGTGTCCGCTTGGCAGTTTTGCTCCCTTGAAAATGTTCTTAATCTGAAGAGCTGAGAAGTCATCCTTTTAGTAAAGGTTCCCATTCTCTCAGTACATCTTTCTTCAATAAGAGATGTGTAAAAAATAGTGGTATTGCTGTGGGGTATGTCATCAAAAGGATACAAGATATCTAAAGAATTACATATTTGGATGTACCTGTCCGTGCACAGGAGAACAGAGAATTTGCTTGGGATATTTTTAGTGAAATTTCTCTTAGTTAGAAGTGTTTCTCAGTTCTTTCACAGTGTTTAAAAATTCCTTTTTACAAACAGAACCGGCAAAGAATTAAGTAATATCACAAGGGCAGGCAGATGCTTCAAGCTTTCAGTTAATCTCGGAAGAGAAAACGAAGTTAGCTTTGGAGTAATTGCAGCGACCTCAGCTTGGTATCTTAAATAGCAAATACTGTTCTCTGCTGAGTAATGAAATATCTCCGATACAAATCATACATAAAATTTTGCTTTCATTTTTCAATTGCTTTATAATACTTACTAGGTAATATAAGTCCTGGCTAACGTGAGTGGGAGTTTTAAGGATACAATAGCTGCAGCTGGAAAAACTGAATCAACAGGTTAAAGCCCTGGTTGAATGAAACCCCGTATGTTTTTGCAGGAAAGGAAAGTCTGTTTTACAAGAATCATTGTTCCCTTGTTTTTTGGGGCAGGGATTGTGGTTTTGTTCTTTGTTAATACAATGCCTCACACAACTGATTCTTGATCCCTGATTAGAGTCTCTTCAGTGCTACAGCAATCAAAAAATAAATAACAAGAATGGCATTTTAAGGCTCTGGTACTGTAAGTTACTTGTCCAAAGCCACAGAGAGAAATGATGCAGAGCCAGATTTAGCACACAAGGAATTTCTTTTACCCAGCCTCAGCCTCAGACAATTATTTTGCTTCTCTCTAGCAAATGACCTTGTCTGATGTACTTCGATACATCACGCGGGTCTTGGCATGTCACTGTCAGCACCTCTGCTCCTCTGAGTCATTACGAAGGCAACTGGACAGCAAGCAGCTCCTTCCTTCTAGGTTTGATGCTCATGATGAAGCCTTCGGAAGTGCAGAAGTAAACCCTGGGAATTACGCAGATGTGTTAGGTGATGGGCAGGCTAGCATGCTTCAGGACTGACAGCTGGGAAGGACCTCGGCATGGGGCACTTTTCAGCAGAACTTGGTGCAGACCGAGTAGCTGAAACAGAGCTGGTAGCATGGTCTCGAATCAAATGACTTTTTTTTTCCTGACAAATATTTAAAAGTAGTTCATTGTTTTGCATTGCACTAATAACATGCAGAATGATAATCCATTCAAAAGACATTAGGTACGTTTCCTGGTTTCAGTCATTTATGAGGGACCAGGAGTGTGTCTGTACGTGTCATAGTTTAACCCCAACTGCAACTAAGCACCACACCAGCCGCTCTCATCCCCCCACCCATCTGGGATGGGAAGGAGACTCAGAAAGGAAAAAAAGTAAAACCTGTGAGTTAAGAACAGTTTAATAATTGAAATACAATTAAATATAATAATAACAACAACAATAATAATTGTAGTGAAATGGAAGACAGCAAAAAGAGAGATAAAAAAGCCTGAAGACCAGTGATGCACAGTGCAGTTGCTCACTACCCGTTGACTGATGTCCAGGGGTGCCCAACGTGGGGCACGTGATCTGGGCTGTCTCCTGGGAGGTGCCTCTAACTATCTCCACAAATTTCAGGAGGAATCTCAGAGGTAGGACGGTATTTGGATACACACCCACTCCTTGCAGTATGTCTTCAATGCAGGTGCTTTGCACTCATATTTTGCCTCGTGATTATGCGGGTATGGTATTCTGCCCTTGCATTGAATTCAGTTGATCTTTTATTCAGAAAAATACTTTCTTTAGCTCGGGAGAAGAGATTACTAAACGCAGTGTGTATCCCACCTGTCCAACATGATTACTTCCAGCAAAGTCAATAGAATTATTTTTGCAGGATATGGTCCAGTGTTAACAAATTCCTTAAAGCATAGGAGCAAAACTGTGTGTGTGCCTTTATATGCTGGAATTTATCCATTTTCAGGGAGTATTAAGGACCATGAGAGAGTCCCATTAAGGGCATAGTGTACAGAGGGTATGAGGCGTAGGACAGGGTAGGATGGAATAGAAGGAGAGGAAGGGAAATAATGTCAGTCAGGCAAATAGGGGAACTTGTCCAAGTAACTTCTCCAAATGTTTGAATGTGTCCAGTGAACAGTTTGGGGCTTTCTTGAAGTTACAGTTTAAGGAATGAAATTATTATAAAAATAATGTTAGAAGTGGGTACAGGCTGCAAATATGTTACTTTTTCTGAAAAAACAAACTAATCAAAAATCATTTCCTCTTCTGTTTCTTTGCCAAGACCTATTTTCAGGACTCTATGCTTCCCCTCAAGCAGCCAATGAAATCTTGGGCACCTAAAACAAATAAAAGCAGTATACTTAGGACTTGGCTGGTAAAAAAAAAAAAAAAAAAAAAAAGGAAATTATTTTTAAATATTTTGCTTTAAAATATTCTAGATTGTAATTTTTATATTCATACACATTTTGTTATTAATTTTGGCTTATAAATAGTTCTCTTTATAAAACAACTTAACCATTCAGCTTTCATATGCAGTTAAACTCAGATCCTGTATAATCTTAAGCTTCTCCGCTTGCTATTTCCAGGACACACAGAGGACCAATTCTCTTTAAAACCTGGATGTGAGGTACATCCGGGTTGAATAATGACAGTGTAAATCATGTTTGCTGCTTACCCAGGGCTGCCATGCACAGTGAGTAGAGCCATGCTCTCTGCAGTTCTCATCTTGTGTGCGTGCCACTGTAGCTGCTGAGTTCATCCCAGAAGCACATCAAATCTTACAACTGGTGTCTGTTCCACATAATGTTCACTCTGCCCCTCCCAGAACCAAAAATGTAGGTGGTGGAGCCTCTTACTCTGCAGAATGGTGCTAGAGAGATGCTTGATAATGAGTTTGATTTGTTTGCATTTTTCTAATTCTTCTTTTCATTGTTGTTTTATAATGCACATCTTGCTGTCTGCATGGAAGATGGCAAAGTGAGAAACTAGGCTTTTTTGTGTTGTGACCCTCCTTCTATTTCTAAGTAGATGGCCTAAGTATTCCGGCCATCTGTTGAAGTCACAGTGGGTATCCATGTGCTGGAAGTTACATACATGCATTTGTCAGATCGAAGTTTGAACTACTGTTTCACTTGAGCAAAGGTGGCACATGTCCCTCATAGAGTGATATCAATTCACAGGTTACAAACTTTATTCCATTTAAAAATATATAAAGGAAAGGATAAGGAAAAAGGAAATGTGAAAAAAATATTGTTAAAAATGCAAATAAAATTCCTGTGTGAAATAAGTTTTAAGTAAGGATTTAAAATAAAAAAGAACTGTAATTATTTACATTTTATTCCCAGTGTTTGTAATACTTTGCTAATATATTGCTCTTTTGCTCTTTCACAAAATGACTGTATTATCACTCAGATATCTCAGACACATCGATAGACTCGTCTGTAAGGCATTCTCCATTCCACTCCTATGGAAGCTGCCTGGGCAGCCATCCGAACAATAGTTAAGTCATTAGAGCCTGGTTGCAAACACATAAATAAGTGTATTTTAGTATTCTTTTGAGTATGTTCTCTGGACTGAATGTGATGTCCTTATGTGGTCACAGGCTTGAGTAAGGAACCAGTTTATATATACTGGATTCTTCAGTAGTGTTTCATGACTGTGGAGACATTGCCTTTAACTAAGAAAATAGTAGCCGAGTTTAGGCTGGTAAAAGTCATCACAGAAGCAGGGATATTTTAAGATATGGGCAGGAGAATGATTTACCACAGGGAAGCTAATATATAATCTTGCAGCTTGTCAGCCTCTCTGTGCAAGTCTTGTTAACGTGTGGGAAGTTCCCGGTAACTGACTCCCTCACAGAAAGTGGGACAATCTATCTCCCATGTTGTGCAAGGTCGTGTGTGAGAGGTATGCCCCAGCTTACCTCATGTCAGCCTCCTTGTCCCCATTTCAATTCTTTGTCACCATTCAGTCTGACCTGCCTATGTTTCCACACGTACTTGGATGAAGGATCCTCTCAAGAAGCAAAGGGGATGTTGCTCAGATGCTTTTAGCCATGCTTTGAGGCTTCTCATAGTGCAACCTTTAAATGCTTCTGTGTCAGTGGTGGGTAAAGTGATTCCTGTCTGATGCAATTTCATAGTGCAACAATTAAAACTGTAAATTGTTTTGTCAGCCCTATTTTAAGTAATCTCTACATGCCCCCCAAAAGAATGTGAAGACTGCAAAGAGAAACATACAGGAGTTGGGAAATACCACAGAGAAGGTCCCCTCTTGCTTTTGTGCATCATCTCTTCGATTAAATGGTCTGTGCACTGTTTTCCTCCAGCTTCCCATCTTGCTGATGGCACAAGATGAATACCGTTAGGGGCTAGCATGAAGTGAAGTGGAAGACACCACTGTCCGAAGGACACCCAAGCTATCTATTTTTTTTTTGCAGGAAATGGAGACAGCATCATGAACAAAGCAAGAAATTACAGCCGGAAAGAGGCACTGTTACAGATAGGCAAGATGAGGCTGTTCGAGGGAATTAATACCGTCCCTTCCTTTTCTCTAGAGTCACTGTGTAACAGTAGACTGTAGCCAAATATTGAGCTAAGATATTCACAGGGAGCTTCTAATAATGAGTACACAGTTTTGGGGGGGCTTAGAGAGTGACCCTTGGGTCTCCTTTGTGAAAGGTGCAGAGCATGCATGAGGATGCTTTGAGTTGTGCTTTGAAGGACTCATCATCTGATAGATAATGCTAAGTATGCTGGAGAAGTTTGACTTCTGGTGTTTCTGGCTGTGTATTCAAAATCAGTTGATACTTCAGATAATTTGGATTTCAGTTTCTCTCTGTTTCTGTCCCCAGTTACAAGGTAAGGATCATACCACCTCCTTTTTATAGCTATGAAGCATCACAGTGTTTGTGGTAGACCCAACTGCTATAACTAGTAACTAGATGAAAATGTCCGTGAAGAGGTTTATCATCTCTCCTCAGAGCAGGAATCAGTCACTTCATACTCTACAGAAGATTGTTTTTAAAACCTTATTAACTATCCATTTTGTTGACCTCAGTTTCTGGCCTCTCAAGCTCACTGATCTCCACACCTTTCCTTATCTCTGCCTTAGTATTTTGCTCCTCTGATTTCTCCTTTCTCTACTTCTTGAGTCTGGTGGCTTCCAAAGTGAAACTTTGTCATTAGGACAGAGAGCCTCTCAGTTCTGCACTTGAGGCCATGCACTTCTCCCTTCGCTGGCATGTTCCACTAAGCTACATGGGTCGCCATGGAGGAGCAGCAGTGAGGATGACATATACCATATCTAACCAGCACAGAGAAAGGCTCTGCCACGTTCATGGGGAATTGAATCTGTCCAGCCTATGCAAACAGGTTTTTTCAGAGGCTTATAACTTAGCCAAATCTGGGCAACTTTTAATAAAAACTTTTCCCCTGCCAAATTTCAAGTCCTTTCTCCAAAACATGGAGGCACTAGAGCTTTTTAATGAAACAGTTATTAAAAAACAAAACTAGGAATAATAACATGTTTTTCTCCCAGTTGTTCTCAGAAAAGTTGTTCTGTTGTTCTCAGAAATGGCTGAAGCAGTTCAGCCTGATTATTTATTTTGGAAAGAGTTAGCTGAGACAAACTTTAAGCATGGGAAATTTCAGCCCAATTGGTTAGCCTTTCTCAAAGTTTGGCAAAGTTTAATGTAAGTGAAAATGATCTTATACCGAGAAGTCAAAGGCAAGCTTACTTATCAGCATGACTATCCTTGCTGAGTATAGAAAAAGACTACTATATATATTAACTGCTTTTTTTTTAATATTTCAGATTCTTTGAGTATATATTGCTCTACAAAGATGCAGTGATGTTTCAGATTGAACAAGTTACAAAGCTTTGTTCAAAGATTGCTCTGACGGAGCCATGGGATCCATATGATATTCCTGCCAATTCAACTTACGAAGATCAATACTACATTGGGGGACCTGGAGACAAAATTATAGTACAGGAATGGTCTGACAGAAAACCAGCCAGGAAATGTATGTGCATGCTTTTGTTTCATCTTAATAATAATCATTGTCTCTGCTACCCAGAGAAAAATAAGATTATTCATGTTTCACCCCAGCTTTCCATAGTTTATAAAGTTTGCTGGAAGAAATAAGAAATATACCCTGTGCACAACGTATCATTTTATTATCAATGCATTTTTTTAACAAAATTTCATATCTCAGATGGATCAAGAGACTTGATTGTATTTTAGTTCATATTATACAGATTTTGGCATGGAACAGCATCATTTTGCCTCTGAATCTAGCAGCCAGTATCCTAAATTGATCTAAAGAAGAACTGGTACTATAATTAGGGGCACACTCAAACTAGAGAGTGCATAATAGAAACAAAGCAGGTGTCACTGTGTGTCTACACACTACTATCAGACGATATCATAGAATACATCCAATAAATGGTTCTGCAGCAATGGACATTCTTAATGTGCACCTAAGTTTTGTTATCTGCCACACTAGTAAGAAAAATCTGTTCTCAAGGCTTAGTTCTGCACTTAGCAGCTGAACACCTACCTCAAAGAAAGTAGGCTTGGTAGCATCATATTTTACTTTAATTTTTTATTCGAAATTCTGATAGAAGATTTGTTGAGGAAAACAAGCCTTCATTTCTGGATACTCAAATCCAAACTCATTGAGGCCAGAATGTTTTTGGTATATTAGGATGCCCTGGAGAGGTATGTTCATATACTGCACAGCTTGCCAACCTTTCTTTAGGTACTGTATGTGTGTTTCATGTCACAGCTTATCTATTTCTGATAATGTGGTTGCCGTACAGTGTATGACACAATACTGCAAGGACAGAAAATAAATATGTTCGATTGCTACTGAGTGTGAGAAAATAAACCTCCTTGGGACTGGAAAAAGTTGTTACAGGCATCACTCAGAAGAACTGATTTATGATCTCAGTAGGTAATTTTGTATTTTAACCTCATGAGTTTCTGCTATCAAGAGATCTCAAATATATAAACCAAATGGATGAAGTGGTGTATGATGGAAGGGTAAAGAAAGATCACAGAAGAGGTGCATGGAGTTAATAAAAGATTTAAAAGTGAAGGGTAATCAAAGGAAACCATTTCGATAGTATTGACTACGGAAATAGCATAGTCATGAACGTAGAGGTGAGGCAGAGGCTGCGGGGGAAAGAGAGTGAAGGAACACCTCTGAGATAAGCACATTGTGGAATTAAACTAAGTTAAAACAAGGGACTGACTTACTACATCACAGATGTGGAAGAGATCAGCATTGAGTGAAGTCTTGAAATAATGAGCTGGTAGAAATGTTTGAGAGGAATAGGAATTAAAAAATTAACATGGTAATGATGATATGAATAGATGATGGTAAATGGAAGGAGTGAGTTAAAACAAGACAGAGGTACTGGAGTTGTATTTGGGAATGTTGCTCTTTTAATGAGACAAACCCTCTGCGCTTAAGACAGTAAGATGGAAAAAGGTGAAGCAAGGTCGTGTTTATTTGGATTAAAGATGTGGTGAGTATCACCAGTGTAAGAATGACAATTAAGACTATAGGACCAAAAGCTGTGGAAGCAAGTTGCTATGTCTGTCAGTTGTGGTGCAGAGGAGTCCCCAGCACAGCAGAGAAGTGCTTTAGGGTCATTTGGATGAGATGCTGGGGGCTATGGTGTAGGGGAGAACTTTGTAGAGTAGGGCTGAGGGTTGGACTCAATGCTCCCAAGTGTCTTTTCCAACCTGAATGATTCTGTGATACCTTGGGTAGTGAGTGCAGAACTTCCTGTGCACAGAAAGGAATCAGACGTCCCACATAGTTAAGGGGACTAAGTGTTTTAGAGTGCCAAAGGCTGTGTGGAAGGCAAACACTGCTTTCACTAATCACACCTTTGAACTTGTCAAGAATGTAAGATGAAACGCCCCCGTGCTACCAAAGCTGGTAGCACCAAAATTTCTTCTGGGAAAACAAAGCATTTCATTGCTTTACTAGTGAAGTAAATGCTGACATGAAAGTGGCATGAGAGATGGAAGAGATAAGACGTGTGCAGAACAGAGCTAAATGTGGGACTAAGCAGAACTGTCGATCCTTCAGTAGACGTATACTTGAGAGGTGATGTATTGATGCCATGACAGTATCATGATTTGAAATGTGCTTGACACCAAGATGTTCAGGTTTAAGATCATTGCGGTGTCCTAATTATACCAGTTTGGTGGCCTTTCTTGGTGTTGCCATTCGTACGGACAGAACTATGGGGAGTTTCAGCCTATAGGCTTGAGGAGTGGCTGTTTTTTTGACTGACATCATGTGACACATTCATTCATTCTTGTCATCTAAAGTAGTTGCATTTCTGCTTGGTTACAGTGGAATCCTGGGTCGGTGTTTACACAGTCAAAGACTGTTACCCAGTACAGGAAACCTATACGAAGAACTACAGCGTGACAACCTCCACTCGCTTTTTTGATCTACAGCTGGGCATTGCCGACCCCTCAGTGTTTACCCCACCCAGCACCTGCCAGACAGCCCAGCTGAGGAGGATGAAAGATGAATGCTGATTATGGACACTGGCTGCCCCAGGCAAACAAATATTATCGAAGAGGATGGTTATTTATAGTCAGCTGCTGACGTCTAACCTGATTTTTCAAGCTTATTGTTGCTCTTTTGGGAATTGTAAGTTTTCACTTGAAGAGGAACATAAACATTTAACTGAGTAAAATATGTAACACAAAAGATATCTTTCATCACATTAAGCTGTTCAGTGATGCACTTGCAGTATTATATAGTTAACACTAAGACAATATTTATAGATATTATTTATTTAAGCTGTGGATGATTTTCCTTTTACAAAGGTTTCATTATGTTTTCAAGAAGATAAAGCATAAGCAGACTGCAATAATGGTAACATCTAGAAGGAAAAGCTAGATTTTGTTGTTGTTACTTCTGGGAACTTGAGGGAAGGGGAAATATGTCCTGGGTAAGGCCTCATCCCTAACCGAAAAATACCCCATTTTAAACAATGTACATCAAAACTGTGGAAATTCATTCTCTTGCTTTTGTTTTGCTTTGTGTTTCTTTCTTTCTGCCCTTCAGAAAGCTGGTAGTCTAATGTTTGAGCTGATTTTTTTCTTTCTGAAAAGAAACTGGAGTAGCTCTATTCATGTAATGGTAGCTGGCATACAAAAAATACTTTTCTGTTTCTTGGGAGAATGGCGTGAAAGGAAGGGGAGGAGGGAGAGGTAAACCCCCCAAAAAGTAAGCCAAATTTTTCTTGCATTTACTACACTTTTGGTGGGTGTGATGAGACATTTTTCAGTCATATTTTACTTTAGCACCCACTTTTCAAGGCAATACTAGTTTTAACCTATGCAAAGAGATTAAGAGGTACTGCACTCTAAGTGGCTTTAGTATTTTGTAACTATTTTCAAAAGTCTTTACTCAAAGAGTATGGAAACACCTTTATAATTCCAGGTAGAAGTGAAAAAAATCCATTCTTAGTGGGTAACTAGTAAAGGCTAAAATCAGCATTCACATAGTGCCTGGTGATCTGGATGGAGTGAAAGACAGAGCTGTGTGACCAGTGTGAGGAGGTGGGAGGAGGAATGGGAGGGAGAGGTTTTAGACATCCTCTGGGCGATGTGACTGCAAGGTACTGCAGTCTGAGCATTTACAGTCTGACTTTCTTTTGCACCCACCTCATTGGTGCCTGCCTTATTTGCTGTTCCGTCATCATCTCAAACCATCATCTCCACATACTTTTCTGGTGGGCAGAGTGAAAGTTTCCTTAAGGGGAATAAATAACCAAAAAAGCGCAAGAAGCACACATATTTTGCTTTAGAAAATTCAAACCAAATCTTCATGCACCTTCAGGCCCTCAGAAGTGTGGAATGGTGATGGGTTTTGCACTTTTACCAAATGAAATGAATTGGCTTGTTCCGTAAGCTTAGGCATGCATTTTATTTATTATTTGCAAATACATTTAAAGCCAGATTTATGTCCTCTTACATGTGTTGGGTAGTTGTTTGCTCCAGAAGTTGTACGACTGAAAACAGTGCAACACTGGGAAGTTTGGTGTCTCTGAAGGAGAGATGCTGGGCAGGCCTTTAGTGCTTTTTATGCTCATAGCTTTTTGTACGTAAGCAAGTGGTACAGCAGTTATTTTGCTTTCACAGTTGTGGTCAGAATGGCATTCTACTTTGCCTTGTGCCTAATGAAAGCATATACACATACCTGCTAAAATTTAGGTAGTTCTTTAAAAATTTTTTCTCGGACATGACTATTACACTGAAACATGCTAGTGGAAAGAAGGATTTGGTTTTGTTAAATTTAGAGTTCATTTAGCCCGTACTCGCCTTCTGTATTTTTTGTGACAACCTAAATGCTAACTGCATATTGTTCTCATTAGGGTAATTATTAACATGCATTTCTTAATATCTGTGTCTTGTTAGAATCTGGAAAATATAATAAATCTGGCTAACAAACATGAAGCTGTGGTACTGTATCGTTTGGGATGACTGTTGTGGTAGAGCAGATAGCTGAGTAATCAGGGTGCTTGTATTATGTTTTGCTGACTGATATAATTTCTAGCAATAACATTAAATGTTCATTTAAATATGAATTTGCAAAATTCTGGTACACAGAAGTGCTTTAAAAATGTTGCCATGACATACAGGGCAATTTTCTATGGCTAAATATGTACCTCTAAAACAAAGCTGTTGTCTTTGTATTTATGCTCTGCAGATTCAATAAAGAGAGCTGTGAAAGAGATGCCAAACAACAAATTTTTAGATTACATGTTTTAAATTAGCCACGACCCAGCTATAAAGCATGAAATGTATATGCGTGGTTTGTTATCTTTGTTACCATTTGTTAGATGCCACAAGAGACATTTTGTCTTCATGTGACTATGCCAGTGGCTCCATAACAACGAGCATGAAAGGACTTTAAAGTAGCCATGTAGTGTGCTGCCACAGTAAAGTGAAAATGGGGTTTTAAGATGTCTGATAGTCTGGGGAATTTGTTTATGACAGTTATCTTGTAGAAAATTAATAATAAATTGGTATGTACATGAGTTGCGTTGTATTCTATTGGGTAACAGTGATAGAACCTGGGAGCTGGATAGCCTGTGAGACAAAGCCGTTTTTGTGAGATTTCCAGTGCTTCCTGGTTTCAGCTGGGCCAGAAATAGTGCAAACATAGATCTGCCTGCCATATTTTTGTATTTCTGCTTGGAGGCTTCGCTGAAAGCAGGATGTGCAGAAACACAACATTGTTTTATTTAAAGTTAACTAAACATTCCTGAACCTCAAAACAGGTTTAGTTTGAGTTTGGGGAGGAGATCTGGACATTTGGTTCAGTTCCTATTTTAACAGTTTGCTTAACTCTAGTATTAGGGCCAGATTTTACTGCCTCAAGCCATGCTGCACACCATGGAAGTGCTGCCATTTACCAGGGCATGCCAACTTTCATGAAGAATGTAGGAAGATATACAACAATCCATAGTCAAAGAAAATTTTAGTCAAGAAATCTCTAAACAATACAATATTCTTACTTAGGGACACTCTAACAAAATTAGTGTGTTTTCCACCTTGAAGTTAATTTCATTCTAGTGCTCATGCTTACTCCTCACAACCTTGCATCTCTTTACCCACCACCCTTTACTTCCTAATGTCAGTGGAGTCCACTTCAGAACAGCATTTACAACCCTCAGTTGCATTTATTTCAGTAGGAGTTCAGCACCCAAATACCTGATGGATCTGATCTGGACCTGACCTCTTTAATTTTGCCAGCAGTCTCATCTCCAGTGCAAGAGCAGAGCCAGCCATAACTAAACATGAACAATATATGCCATACTACATGTAGGTGATCAACAGTAAGCATAGCATTGGCTCAGGTGCAATTGCCAGTGCCTCAAAATCCCAATTGCTAAGCAGTGTCGGTGCGGCACCTGCATCATATCCTGCATCTCCTGCATCCTTGGCCACAAGTTGGTGCTGGAGACAAGCCGCAGGATGTTCCCAAATGTCAAAAGGGCACGTAAAGAAATCATCAGCTAGTTGCCTGCTCCCTAGTCCTGAGGAATAAAGATTTCAAAATAGCACCCCCACAAAAAGACAGAGGTCCCTGACTGTAAAGATCCTGAGGTCTCCCTCAGCTACCTTTCCAGGAGGCAGCATGTACAGACTGGACTCAAGCACATAGAGATTTAATCTTCACATCGACACTTAGGCATAGGATCAAATGAAGCAAGCTTGGAAGGCTCTTTAAACACTTCTGAACATTTACTGCTTTGTAAGGGGAGAGGGAGAAAAGCTTGTGATTCAATGAGTAGTCTCAGAAAACAGTGACAGATATGTAGGATAAGAATGCTGCTATGAAGCTGCTAGGGTAAATATCCAACCATTACTTTGAGTGCATACTGGTTTTTACATGCTCAGGGTAAAGACCCATGTGGTTTCAGCATAGAACCTGAAACTGCATACTGAATGAAATGACGAATGTAGTTACAGTATGATATTTTGTATGAAGTAAGGACAAGTAGCCCATCAGTGCACATTTTGCAGGCATGAGATGAGTGAGTGACCGGTGACCCGCCTGTTTAGCTACAGGAATGTATGTGCCTTTCAGGAGGGGCACTGCCTGCTGCCACTGAGCATGCCAGAGGACAGAAGTATTACTCTTCTCACCACCTGGTACGTGGGAACCCGCTTCAGGCTCCTTCCTTTCCCACTCTGCAAAGCGGGAACAATGATTTTGTTTTCTACTTGCTCTTGTCTCCATGACTGTGATAGCTCTGGGCCAACATCCCCACCACAGCCAGTGGGGCCCGCAGAGGCCTTGAGTCATTGCTGCAGTAGCACAAATGTCACGCAGGGTTTCCAGCCACTGCCTTACAGTTTGTTATAAAATTATGCGTGTGTATTGCACGTGTGGGCTTAATCTTTGCACCCCTGTGTGCTCACTCAGTGCATGGGCTCGTTGCTTATGCGTTCAGCCGCCATCATTAATTGGGCTCGGCTCAGGCTTCGTTGACGCCAGGCAAAGAGGCTCGCGAGCAAAAGGAAAGGAGAGGAAAGGGAAGCCTGCTGGGCTCACCGCACTCCCCACCGAGGTTTTTCCCACGCTTGCCCAGCACTGATAAACAGTTTTGACGTTCCTGAAACAGCAGCAGCTGAGTTGCCAGCTCTGCGTTACAGCCCATGTCACGCTGAAGGAAAGGGTTTGGTTTCACCCTCTGCACTAAAATTATCCTTCGGGCCAGGCCAGGGACTCTGTTTTGTTTTCAGTGGAGAAAGCATGTGCGCTCTCATTGCCCCCACCGCTGCCATCCCAGCCTGTCTACCAGGAGTTTGTGCCCATGCCACCTGCCCCCACCGAGTGGTTTGTGACAGCCCCTGGGTGGCCAGACAGTGCTCCTCATCCTGTCCCCACTGTCCCCTCTCCATCCCCCACTCCCCAGAACAAATAAGGGTCTAGCAGGGACCTTGCTGTGCCCACACACAGGGCTGGTGGGTCGTCTTCACTTCCCTATGGGTCTTGCAAAGATGCGGGAAAAGCCTTTCCTCTCTTGCCGGTGACTTTTTACAGTTAATTTTTTATGTGGTTGCTTCAGCTGGTGCCTTTCTTCTTCTGTTGCTACTTTTAATTTGCTGGGGCAATTTATCATAGGAATCCTGAGCTTGGGTTTTTTTACCAACCTCTTGGAGCCAGGCAGCAGCCCTTGATTACTGCTGCAATAACACATACTCAGCAACTTGTATAGTGATAGAGATTCTTGATATTGGCAGCAGCTAGTAAGTGCACAGGGGGTGGAAATACTGAAAGTAACACTGAGTGACAGCAGAGATCCTGCTACTGGTGGCCCAAGTGACAACCAAGTACCACAACAGTGTTAAAGCTCTGGGGAGGGGGCTCTGGAGAGGCTGTAGACACTTCCCCCAAGAAATAACCCAGACCTCTCAAAAGGAAAATCAGGAGCTATGCTGGGCAGCCCGTATTGCATTCACTTTATCAAAGTACTTTAGTATCTTGTACTAAATCCTGTATGCGTGACCATAGCTCACTCTTGAGCAGTTGCTTCACAGACGGACAGAAAAACAGATGTTTTCACCCAGCATGCTTCTACAGCAATTATGTGAAACAGTTATCGGCTGAAAATGTGGACTTTTGAATTAAAGAAACGGAATGTAGAAAGTTCTAAAGACTTGCAGTGAAACAGAAGCTGTATCGATAAAACAATCTGTAGCTTTAAGCTAAAGATTTTCAGCCTTAGAACTTCTACTTTAAAGTACACAAATAATGCAGCTTGTCAGAAGGGCTGAACTGAGTAACTACTCTCAACTGGCGTACAGCTTTGAAAGATGCTCCTTCTGTTGTGGGCTTGAAGAGGGGCTTTTGCCTAAAGTTTGATGCTTTTTCCAACCGTGTCAGTCGAGTTAATGAAATAATACACTGCCTCTTCTTAAAAACCTTGTCCTGTCAAAGGGATGGGGTTTCTTTACTTGTGTGTACATTTGGTGTTCTGCAGATTTCAAAGAAAAGATGATGGATTATGTCAGCACAGGATCAGTCCTACATTTTTTTCAGTAGAATGTGCTTGCTTGAACACAGGGCAGACTATGAGCAACGGGCAGTGTCCCTTATCATGGGAGAAAGCTTAATCAAATTGTTGACATTTTTCCCTGTTTCCAGCCTGCTTGGACATCATAGACTGGAAATCCCATTCAGGAATCTATAATGTTCATGTTCTGTGTAAGTGAGAATGGAGTAAAAAAAACAGTGAAGAGGTAAGATGAGGCAAAATTAAAGTATGCCAACAGAGTGGTAGCCCAGAAATCAGGCAACCACAGCTCAAATAAAAAACAAAACCCAAACCAAAACAAAAAACCAAACCAAGCACAAACAATAAAAAGAAAAGCAACAGAGAAGCTTCTTTGCCTGCCCCTTCTCAGACTGTTTTAGGGCTTATAGAAAACACATGGGGTACCAAATCCCAATTTAAAGGTTCCTAAACATCAACATTTCTTCTCAGGCAATACAAATCCCTGAAAGACCAGACCAGCACGACAGAATACCTGTGGGGTTTGCTCATGCAGAAACTGCTCATTCAGTGCCTGACAGCCCCGTGGGGCCCAGGGCAGAGCTTTCAGGTGCCCCATGGAGGGAAGGAGGTTTTGGATGGATTTGACCTTTCAGGCTCACTTCAAGGAAGTACCACACATTTGCACCGCCCCCTGAAGTGGATAGATTGAATGCAAAATCATCTCTAGACAGTGGAAATCAACAGTCAGTGCTTATGATCCTGTTCATTCCTTTCCAATAAATTTTTTCTTAAGTGAGCTGCTGAATTTGAACATTGAGAGCGCCTAACTCCCTTCCATTTAATTTCCACCTTGTGCGAGCTCAGGCTGCCAGAATGATATTGCCCTTGGGATTATTTGTTCCAACAGCCTCACTCCTACAGATGTGATGAAAAGGACAGATGGTCCCTGTGGGAAGCTTTAGAAGTAATCAGAGGGAGAAGTCCAGAATGAAGCAAGGCAGGACATGTTCCCTTGCACCTGCTGCCTTTCCCATCACACCAGCCACCCAAGCCGGACTTGCAAAACGGGCAGCCACGAAAACTGAGCCACAGGAAGCAAAGTGCTACCGTGCCTCAAAGATTGGGGCTAACACTGTCTCCATTAGAAGAGCACTCACGTGTTGTCAGACATGTCGCTCCCTAACAAAATCTCCCTCTCTGGAGGATCTCTTTTAAGAGCAGAAGGAAATGTTGGATATCGCCTCCACGGCGAGTCCTGTCCCAGACAGCCAAAAGCACCAGGCAAGGGCAGCCAAGCACAATACAACTTTAAAACTCCCTCCTTCATTTCTACAGCAGCTGCCTGAAACATGGCTGTCAAAGGGCTTCCGAGGAGGAATGGCGTGTGTTTGGTCAGGTGTCTGAGGCGCTGCAGTGAACTTTGGGTCACGGGGACCCGAGGGTGTCAGCAGAATCATTGCGCTCGAGTGCTGTAAACAGCCCTCACTTTGTCCTGAAAACCCTGACAGCGAAGTGCCCTGCTGTGCGACAGGCTTCCTAGGAAAACATTTGGGGTGAGATATGAACCCCAGATCAGGCCATCAGTGGCCATACTTAAAGAAGAAAAGAAAAGCCAAGAAATTGTTAAAGAAAGGAAAAAGCCAAGTAACACCTGCACTTCCAAAAGAATTTCCATCCACATTGCCTGAAAGATGTGACTTTTTTTTTTTTTGGGGGGGTGGTGGGGAGTGGGGGAGTGGTGCGTGGGGCAGTCAGTGCAATTATCTAGGAATTTGATACTTCCAGCCTGGACTGTTGCTACATACAGCACTATATGGGAATGTAATGGCTACAGCTACAGCTAATTACTTCAGCATGTGCTACAGTTCAGCAACCATTTGCCTTGTGGGGCCCTTCGCAAAGAGGAAAGCATGGTTTTAAGATGCACTGGCTACCAGTTCGTTTTCAAGTATAACTCAAAACTTCAGTTTTGGCTTATAAATTCCATACAATCTGAGATGCTTGCTACTGACAGACTGCCTTTTGCCACAAAGCCCTCTGGACAGGGGGCACTCCTGGCAGGGGAGTTGTCTCTAGCCTTGCTCTGCCTGCTGGTCCATCAGATCCATGTTTGGACACATGCGAGGGCCTGTCTCGTCACACTGAGCTGGCATCAAAACGCTGAGACTCTTTAACTGAACAGACGTAGCCTGGCAGCTTTCTGCACTCGTTGCACCAGTTTTACAAACTGATTAATCACAAAGCGTGTGCTAGAAGATTGTTTTCCATAATTTCTTCCATTGTTAAAAAAAAAAAAAAAAAGATGATCCTTTGTATCTGAAGAACAGAATCAGTAATTTCATCACACCAACATCCTCAGGTGGTTTCAGGGGGCGTATATAAAGCAAAATCTTCAGTCCTTCTTGGCAGCTGTCTTACAGGTTTGTCTTAAGGGACTCTTTAAAGAGAGGCAGATGCCTTCTAGTGTTGGATGGCCACCTGACCAGCCACCTCCTTACCCGTATCAGCATTACCAGCAACAGCGTTCCGCTTCACTAGATGCCTGCAGAATTCATTTTAAAAGCCAGCACCAGTAAAGCATATCACTACAGACAGCAGTGCCACGAACTGCGTCACAAAGACCCACCAGTGTTTCCTGTAGCTTTTCCAGGGTCTGGGCTGATTTGGCAATTTCTCCAATGAGACTTCCAAAATGGAAGCTCAGTTATTGCCAGCTGTGGTTATTTTCTTCCCTGGGAGGCAGACATCCATTTTGAAAGTGACTGAACTGACACTACCAGCTTCATGTTCAGAGCCCACGCCGTGGAGGGCTGGGTCTGCAGGTCATGGCTGCACAGAGCAGGACTCCACCAGGCCACTGACGGATGAAAGCCCCTTAGCACATCTCTCAGGCTCTACCCTTCACGCTTTTCTGTAATCAAATGTAGAAACAGTGAGGTTCACGGTTAGGTCTTTTGAATTTAGATTGCAGAAAACCATCAAGACATGGAGGCTTTCTGCCTTCTCTAAAAGATGTATTCACTGGGCACATCTCACTCTGGATTTCAAGGCATCCATGAACCCAAAAGCGCTGTATCTCGCGGTAGAATTCTATGGCCCCACTACTCCCTACCAGCGGAAGCTCTGACAGAAGAGATATCCCCTACATCAATAAACCCTGTGTGAAGAACTGCAGGCTGGAAATGGTTAACACAATGTTAGGTGGAGCGCCATGAGTTTCTGCTCCCGTTCGGAAACATCGGAGCAGGCAAATGTTCCTGGAGGCACGACTAGGTCACCGGGTGACTATGAGCCACAGATCTGACACAGGCAAATGCATTCTTGTGTGTCAAGCAAGGTATTTCCACAGGAAAGGCAAGGAGTCTGCAAAGCCTTGGTGAGCACTCACCTGTACCACTATGAGCATTTCTCATTACTTGGGTTCAGGAAAGAAAAATTCTGTCTAGAATGTAAGCAAACAAAGACTAAGCAGTCGTTTAGGGGCACGGAGGACCTACTGAAGATGATGAAAATGACGAGAAGGAGCAGACAAACTCTGAGAAAGAAATAAAGGATGAAGGCCAAAGGAGGAAAAGAGCTGTTGAAATTTAAGGAAATATATGATAAAGAATAAAAAAAAGACCTCACCATAAACTGCATAGAAGCAAACGTCCCTTGGAAAGGTGAGGAAGTCATGCATGGTCTCTATATCCCTGCAAAGTTCATGCAGAGGGAACTAAACTATTTCTTCCACCTCTGGCATCACAACCAAGTAAACGTATATGGTACAAACGCTCTTTTTTACCTGAATGTACAGATGAGTTTTGGCACAAACATACAAAACTACAATAATACTACCTTCCTTACTCTTTTGGTACTCAAATACTAAATCCTAAAGGAAAAAATAGATTTGCCAGGGCCTTAGATGAGGTAGAGAAATAACTCTCAGAAAGGGGGAAGTCACAAATGAGCTGTGGAAGTTTTACCCTGTGGCTGAAGCGTGTGTTCTTATTCCATATCAACACGGCCAACTGCACAGCTTGGTTTCAGTGGGAAAAGGGGATGTGATGACAGCAGCAGCAATGGGCTAATTTTGCCATTTAGACAAGTCATGGTTTGCCTGGCTGTGCTTTGGGCATGCAAAAGTTCGAGGTCTGCAAATGACCAGCCTTTCCACCACAGCTGTGTCACCTCCACTCACTTGTCTTTCAAAGCCTGCCTCATTTCCACAGTGGTGTGTTAGTACTGTCCCTCCCAGCCTATGGCTCTGTTGGCACTGTGGCTTCCCTGCCAGCTGCAGCTGTCAAAACCATCCCCTGTTCTCCCCCAGAAGAGGATTTGTGTCCCTGGTCCTCCTCGCTACAGGGCCCTGTGGCCGTTAGCTCTGTGGCAGAGAGGGCACAGCTAATAGGGGAGGTCTCTGGGCTGCAGGGCTGGTTTCTGCCATGGCCTGAGAGAACAGTCACAGCCCTGGGTTTGTCCTCGGAGCCGAGGGGCAGAGGACGAGCCAGGAACACCCAGCAGCTGTGCCCAGCGCATGGCCACCAAGGGCAGGGACAGCCCCGGGGCCTCCTGGGCACAGCGACTGCCTCGGGGCCGGCACCCCAAAGGCTTCCTCCGAAGGGGGCTAGGCGGTGGGGCTGCACATGGGGGCCCCTGTCGGTCACCCCCAGGTCACTGTGCCACCCCCATGGCACAATGCCACCCCTATGTCACAACGCCACCTCCAGCAACGCAGCAGTTGCCGTGCACCAGGGCAGCCCAAAGACACCCGAGAGGAAGCCCTTGAGGAGAGCGGGGGATTACTGGCAGGGGGCTGAGGGAGGAAGACTGGAGCCTGGTCGAGGCTGTGGAGGTTCTCTGCTGCAAGGCCAGCTGCTGGCAGGGCCACCTTCAAATCTCATCGGACGGATGGAAATCCACCTTCAAGCCTTCCGGGAGAAGACGCAAGTCCCTCAGGAGAGGAGAAGAATCACCAACCGCTGGAGGTGCCCCAGGCTCTCAGGCCGTTTCCGCTGGAGAGCCGTGGCCAGCCCCAGGGAGTGCCGCCGTGAGGAGCACTGCAGAGCGCGCCGGCCTCATCCCCTGCGGAGCCAGGGGCAGCAGCCGTAAGAAATGGGATGGATGCAGGGACGTTGCCAGGGCTCCCAGTGCTTTGGAGCACCTGCTAGACAGGCACAGGAAAGATTCTTGCCCCCAGGGTCGATCGGGCCGCGGGCATTTGGCCACTCCTGGAAGCCCCTGAGATGGCTCCAGGCTGAGGGAGAACAGGGCTTGGGCATCTCCTGGGAGGCGTGACCAGCCTGTGGGACCCGGAGACAGGTCTTGCTCACCTGCTCAGGGAGTAGCTGATCGCCATTGCTGGGGTCAGGAAGGAATTTTCCCCTGGGGCACATTGGCGCTGGCCCGCGGGGGTTTTTTGCCTTCCTCTGCAGCACTGAGCATGACCACTTGTCAGGGCTCCTCCGGCCCCTTTTGGCCGGGTCACTGCCTGCTGCTCGTGCACCACGAAGGCGGCCTCTCGTGCCCTGCAGCTGGGGGGAGGGAGGCTTTTTTTCCCCCCACGGTGGGCTAGCCAGTGTCCCCGGGGGTTTTTTGCCTTCCTCTGCAGCGCTGAGCACGGCCCCTGGCCAGGGCTCCTTTGGGCCATGCCGGCCAGGTGCCTGCTGCTCCTGCTCCACCAAGATGGCCCTCGTGCCCCGCATCTGGGGGGAGGAACCTTTCTGGACTCCCAGGGTGGGCCCTTGGGTGTCCCCCAGGGGTTGCTGCTTCTCCTCTGTAGCACTGAGCACAGCCCCTTCTCGGGGCTCAGATGAGCCCTTTCACTGGGTTCTTGCCTGCATCTCTTGCCCCTCCAAGGCCCCCCTCATGCCCTGCCTCTCCCTGGCTCTCTCACCCATCACAAGCTTGTAGTGGGAGTGACTCTGCTCTTCCCTTGGCTCCATTTCTTGCTCGTGCCCACAGCCTGTGCTTGGAAGGGCTCCAGGCTTGCTGCACCATCCGGAGCTGCCACTTTCCAGCTCTCCCTGCCTGCAATACAAGCGCTGGGCAGGCACCAGAGCGCTTCTCATGCATCACTGGCCAGGAAACACAGCGGAGCAAGTTTTGGAAGGTAAAACGCGTGCTTGTCATCGACACGTGTCATACTTCTGAAAATCGAAAAATATCACGGCACCTCTTCTTCCTTCAAGTGTGATTGGCACTGATCCTTATTCTCGCTCTTTGGGAAACAGCGACTGCTTGGCCTGTATGCGTGCTGCCGCGTTAGTTGAGTTTCTGCATCCTAAGTGATACAGGACGTTGGTTAGAGCCTTTCTTCTCAAAGGGTAAAAGAGAAAAAAAATTACTAACAAAAGACAAAAAATAACTATAAGCTAGGAGGTATGAGAGTGTTTGGGAGTGGCTTTGTTTTCAATGCCAAAACAGAAATTCATAGAAAAAAATTTATTACCAAAGAAAGAAAGTCACGTTCTTAAAGCTTTTGAGTTCCTTCTAGAAAGAGCCTTCTTTGTGCGTCAGCCATTTATCTGCTTTCCTGTTTCTGGCAAAGGTTAATATCTTATAGTTCATTTTTGCTTCTTCCATATCAGTTACAGATTTTCAGGATTGTTGTATCATCTGTGGGTTGACCCAGTGTCTGCCTCTGCCTCGGAGGAGGCTGGGTTCTGCTGGCACCCTTTCTTTTGGCTCCAGGCAGTCCCATTGTTTGGGTTAGTTTAGATGGCAGCTTCGGGAAGGATGTGTGGTCAAAATAAAGTATGTCCTACGAAGGAATGAAGTTTACAGACCGGCATGTTCATTCCCTGCTGTGCCTGGGTGAAGGACGTTCACCAGGAAGACACAGAGCCCGTAATTCATGATATTGCAAGAAACTCAATGGGCAAACTGGCCTGGAGAGGTGGAGTTCATCGCAACCGTGCTGGATAGTGACTGCGCCGTTAACTCCTTGTCACAAGAGACGTGTGAGGGAGCCAGAAACTGGCATTCCCCACGCAGTCTCAAGAGCACACGGCTCTCCACAAGATGTGGGGGATTTGGGACTTTCTGTAGCTCTCTGGCGTTCCCTTGCCAGACTTCAAGCGATGATTTTTCAAGCTAAACTGAGGATTGCATCAGCCTGCTCCTGGCTACACTTGCACATTGTGTTAATGCTGGGGAGTATCAGCTCTGAAACACAGTCAGAAAAACAAAATAAAATCCTGTTTCCACTTGTATCCTTTCTGTTATGTGTCCTTGAAAGTGTTTTGGGAGCTGAAAAACCCCTGGCATTTCCGGCAAATAACAGTCTCGTAGTTACTCAACTCATAATGAGTGCGAGAGAATAGCATCAAATACAATCATTCAGCTGGAAGGGACCTACAAGGAACATCTACTCCAACTGCCTGACCACTTCAGGACTGACCAAAAGAAGTTAAAGATGGTATTAAGGGCATTGTCCAAATAAATACCTCTCAAACACTGACAGTCATGGGTGTCAACCACCTCTCCAGGAAGCCTGTCCCAGGGTTTGACCACCCTCCCAGTACAGAAATGTTTCCTCATGTCAAGTCCAAATCTCCCCTGATGGACGCAGCTCTGAGCCATTCCCACATGTCCTGGCACTGGGTTCCAGGGAGGAGAGATCAGCACCTCTCCCCTTCCCCTCCTCAGGAAGCTGTAGAGAGCAGTAAGGTCACCCCTCAGGCTCCTTCTCTCAAACTAGGCAGACCCCATGTCCTCAGCTGCTCCTCAGAGGACATGCCTGCCAGCCCCTTCACCAGCCTTGGTGCCCTCCTCAGGACGCATTCAAAGACCTTAACAACCTTTAAAATGTTTAAAAATTGTGGGGCCCAGACCTGCACACAGTACTCAAGGTGAGGCCACACCAATGCTAAAGACAGAGGGATAATCCCCCCTTTTGACCCACTGGCAATGCTGGGTTTGATGCACCCCAGGATGTGGTTTGCCCCCTTGGCTGCCAGGGCACACACTCCTGACTCCTGTTGAGCCTGTTGTCAACCAGCACCCCCAGAGCCCTTTCTGCAGGGCTGCTCTCCAGCCCCTCCTCTCCCAGTTTATATATGTCCAGCATTACGCCATCCCAGGTACAGAATCCAGCCTTTGTTCTTGTTAAACGTCATGCCATTGATACTTGTCCAGAGATCCAATCTATCTAGATTCATTCTGCAAGGCTCGTGTCCCTTGAGAGAGGCAACAGCACCTCCCAGTTTAGGGAGCAAACTTGTTAACGGTGCATTTAACTCCTGCATCCAAATCATTGACACATACACTGAACAGAACTGGCCCTAGAATTGAGCCCTGAGGCACACTGCTGGCGACTGGTCTCCAGCCAGATGTAGCCCCATTCACTGCGGCCCTTTCAGCCCTGCCTTCAGCCTGTTCTCCACCCAGTGCACCGTGAACCTGCTCCTCTCGCAGCTGGACAACTTGTCTGGAAGGATGCTGTGAGGGACAGCACCAAAAGCCATAGTAAACCCCAGAAAAACTACATCCATTTCCTTCCTTTCATCCACTAGGCAGGTGACCTTATCATAGAAGGATATCAAATTAAACAGCACTGTGCCTTTGTGAACCCATGTTGACTGTGCCTGATGATTGCATTGTCCTTTAAAGGCCTTTCGGTAGCACTCAGTATGATGTTCTCCATAATTTTTTCAGGTATTGAGGTTAGACTAACAGGCCTGTAGTTTCCTCGGTCTTCCCTCACTCCCTTCTTGCAAATTGGAATAATGTTGGATAGCATTCAGGCAGCAGGGATCCCTACTGCATAAAAACCTCTGGTTCCATAGCAAGTCAATTAGCATAGTTGGCTAACTGGCCTACAGAAAGGGAATTTAAGAACACCTTCAAGAGTATAGCTCTTGTTCATTGGTTGTAATGGTAATATACTTGTAATACAGCCTTCTGTGAAGAGCACATGACTAATGCATTATCTAATTTGTTCAGAAAACTTAAAGCCTAAACTGTCTGTGAGTTTATGGAAGTATGGATCCAAGGGCAATTTAGCTGGACTTTCAAATCTTCCTCATACCAGACAGATCTTGGGAGATTAATCCAAAGAGTCCTTCTTTTTATTTCATTGACAGACAGTGAGAGGTTAGTCTCACCCATTGCATAACATCAAATAATGGAAATAAAGTATTCAGCTTCAGCTCAGACTTTCAGCCGCATGTTTGCCTGGCAAGTATAACAGGAAAGAGACATCTTAGCAGACAATTCAACTTTGACAATACAGCGTTCAGTAGCAGGAGCCTCAAGGGCTCTGAAATCTACAGATGGGCATGAAGGAACATCATGAAAGAGTCTGTCTAATATCTTTGGTTCCAGGTCCAATATGGCAATGATCTGAATTCCGTATTTGTTCATTGTTCATTGTGTTTTTTTATTTTCCCTTGTGAATATCTTTCTGGAAGACTGGAAAACTCTAAGAAGAAAAACTGGTGTCCTAAATTTATGCACTTCTCGGAAGAGCACAGGTCTCTTGGCTTTATAGTTCCTAGTATTTTATTTCAAGTTATCTGCAGTAGCTGCAGAGCTTAGCTGTCACCCATTGAAGTTTAAGCTTATACTTTCCTGTCAGAAGTCCTCCTTTCTCTGCCCACCCTAGAGCTGGCCTTTGCTCCAAGCTCTCTCATACCACTTTTTTTTCCCCAGTTACTCCATTCCACTCCTTCCATTTTTTGAGTATTGTAAAACACTAGTATATTGTATATTTTATGGTACTAAAATGCTTGATGCCTTTTGAGACAGCAGTTGAGAACACCTCACCCCACACTCTTAACAGCTTATTATATTACAGATGCATGTTATATATATATGTACAATACAAGGATAACATATGTAATTGCCAAGTATGAAAGCACTAATTATTATTACTGTGGTTATTTATGTAGGAACTATTGTTACAAAGACTGTTACATGCAACAGTTATAACACCATGTTTGGAAGCTTCCACTCTGCTATGATCATTATATTAAGTTTTTCCAAACTTATTCCTCTGTTTTCCTTTTCCTATAAAGCTTTGTTTCAGTCTAACATTAAAAACGTTGACAGCAGCTCATGAAACTCGTTTCTATGTTGATGTTCCTTTGTAGCAAATCCAGGCAAGGATATCAGAAGTGTGATGCTCTGTATAACATCCTTAAAATCTGCTTACTGCAGAAAGCTTGCCATTTGAACTCCTGCTGCCCTGGTAGGGGTCTTCCTAAGTTAAACACAGCATCTCCAGGGAGAAGTCTTTGCAGATGGTGTGAGTTAATTCTCATTCTGTGTTTAGCTTTACTGTTGTTTCCACAGGATCTAAAGATGGACTGAAGCTAAAAAGCAAGTGGAAGGCTAAATCACCAGGGAGATGGAAAAGAGTGTTTTCATGATCTCTATAAATCTTTTCGAGACATTCTAAAATTACAGATAGCTGCCTTGCCTGGATTCAATGCTAGAAGTCAAGAAACTAAGCACTAATTTTACATTTTTAAACTGTCTTAAAATGGGTTTATTTTTCACTTGGAATGTGGATGACTCACAACAATCAGGAGGCCCAAAAGGCCATGCACCAGATCCTTGACACGGCGCAAACCTGTGTCAGTCCACAGCATCCAGTGGAGCTATGCTGGCTATTACTGAGTAAGCCACTGACTCTTACCTACTCTTTGCTATCTCTGAAGTCCACGCAAACAACCCTTTGGGGCTGGGAATGATGGGGAGCTCCAAGGGACATATTAGAGAGCTTCCCATTATACAGCCTGGCCCTGTTTTATCTCCATTTTCACTGACCTCAACAATGGTGTGTTAGTCAACTGTCTCTGAAAAAAAAATATGAATCCCCTCACCTTTGCTAGTCTGTCCATGAAACTACTCCAGGGGACATATGACATGACACCAGTGAAGTGACCTCATAATGTTGAGTGCTGACATTGGCCTCTCTGGCATGATGAAAGCAGGATGTTTTCACGTAAGCATTGGACAAGCACACCCTTGAATTTACTGTCATTTCCTTTGTCACCCTGTAAGGCACAGCAGACGCCAGTGCTGTCCGCAGTTGCATAAACACACGCCATCAAAGACCTGGAAGCCACACACTGGCACAACGCACAGGCAGCGCTTCTGTTCTTGTAATTAATGAACTCCTGGCAGGAGGCTGCTCGGAGCTCAGCATCCCCTAAGAAGCACATGCCAGACCGCGCAGGGGTGGCACTCACTGTGATTAAAGACACAGCTCCAGCAAAAAAGAAAGTGGAAGCAAACAGCAGCCTTCTGCCAGTAAGTGCACTTCATAAGGTTCAAGCTGGTGCTCTGCACAAATTGGATTTTCTTTACTCATGCTCAACTTAGTGCTCATCAGCATCACTCACAGGCTCTGTGACGTTGCCCGGGTGTCCTGTTTGGTGCACAGACCCCAAGAGGTCTAACCTCCATGCACATGGAGCACCACAAAAAGTAGTCCCAACCCAACAAACAGAAAAGGTAATGTTTGCTCTCCCAAGTTGTAGGGCACATACAGACACGTGTGTAAACCCAATAGGTCTCTGTTGCTTGAGGTTTCTGTACAACGTAGTTTCTGGCATCCTCTGTTAATAATCTGGATAACCAGTGCCACTTGGATGAAATGCCTTGAAAGGACCCAGGCTTAGGCCACAGGGATATTTGTGAGGATGCCAGGGGAAGACCTGAACCAGAGCAGCAAAGCTGAGAAAACCTTCTGAAAAATCCAGTGCATAACACTCTGCTAACACCAGGATTTCATGATACTGAGCAATGCATCTGTTCCAGGGGAATGAACTCAAAGCAAGACCCAAACCCTAACCAGAGAACTGCAAATGTGCATCTCAAAGTCCAGCTCAAAGGTTAACCCAATGCCATCAAGGTAATTCCAGAGCAAGTTTTACCTTCCTGGGGAAGGACTGTCCATTTTTTTGCCATTGTCACACCCAGCACGTCAGTCTCAGTCTGAACTGGAGGTCTGAAACATGACATGTTTGCTCATACACGGTGCTCAGCACCAGACTGCACGAGGCAAGCAGAAAAATGTCCCACTGTGATGCCTTGTCTTTGTGAAAGCTGCTGGCATACAGACAAGGTACAGTGGATTTCGTGGAATGATTTGTTCAAGCAAGAATTTCTCTGGCATAAACTCAGCCAGCCTTGCTCCTAACCCTTTCTTCTTCAGACCCAGCACATCTTTGGCCTGTTTTATACCCCCATTTCTAACATCTAAGTTCTGGTTGATATTCATAACCCTTAATAATCTTCAACTTTCCAGCACTGGAGACTCCTTATTACTAGTTTTAAAGCATGGTAAGCATCAGGAAACCAAATCGCCTTGCTATTTATAGCTTGAATGGATTTGTAGTGTTAGAAAATATGCTTAGCCTTTTCTGACCCTCTTTGCTTATATGTTCAATTTATGAAGAAACTTTGAATAGGTGTTCTTTCTGTTTCAATGAGGGAAATGCAGAGCACAGATGTGCCTATGAAAGAGAGGGCAAAGCAGCCACAGGTAGCAGACATGCATAACTGAGTAGAAATTCTTTTTACATTTAATTTAGAAAGTAGCATATATGTTGAAAAGTAACCTAAAGCACAATAATATTTAGTTCTGTCTTCTGGAGAAAACCTATGCAAGCAAACAGGCATTTAGGTCAAAGACTTTGTGACTCATTTTATATCTCTCTACTGAAAATAAACAAAATATTTCAGTTCAGCGGGAATTTTTAAACATTATCTGTAAAAAGATAACAACAACACAAGTCAGAGATTTAGGTTTCTTAATTAAAAATCACTCTGATATTTTCAAAGCTACATGTGCAATTTAGACAGTTTGGGTAGAGTTCATTGTACTCCACTTTAGATACCAGCATGGGAAGGTCTACATCTGGCTCACAAATCTCAGTTCCCCTTAGAGGCAATGGATAAAAAGAGACATTTTATGGAGTGAGCTTTGCTACCTGAGTGAGAAGTCTGCTTTAGGAGGAGACAAATCAGTGTCTCAAAATGCCTATTTATAACCTTCATTGACTAAACAGTAATCTCTTCTCCTACCTGCAGCACAGGTAACTTCGTTGACACTTGCCTTGGACCACGTGATACTTGTCTCTGTTTACAAACTCAGGATTTTTTTGTGCAAATATTATTGCCTCGTACTGCATATTTTAACAAGGGTTGCTATAATTTTCCCTTTGGATAGTAATACAAACTTTACATCATGTAGTGATTAATTTCCTAGATATTTTTTTCATCGTCCTTTATCATATAACTGATTTCTTGGAGTATTATTATAATTATTATCTGATTTGAAATTCAGACTTTTTAGTCTGTAGCCAAGCTTTTCATTTACTTAAATATGGAGCAAATGCTCCTACAGCTGAGGAAAAAATAGACTTTTTTGACTTCAAGGAGAAAAAGATGGTTTTCTCTTCTACCAAAACCTGAGGAGGCAAATATCAGCTAATCTCTGAAGTGTCTTTAAGTGAGAGGGGAAAATACTTTGTTCAAATCACTTTATGAAATTAAACTTTGTCAGTGTATAGGTATAAATCTTAAGGTTAGTTTACAGGCAATAATCTTTCAAAAATATTGTTAAATGAAGCCAAAGAGATGATACTCAACTTTCAAAATCACTTGAAGCCTAACTTCTGACATTCACTTTCAAAAATTAGAGTTGAGACTTTGATAACATTAAAAGTAGGAGATACAGTCCTTCCTACAGAGGATCCTGGGACATCCAGCTTCAATGCCATAATATTCTATATCTAAAAGTTATTTTAGAATATGTTTTAGACTCTTTAAACTACATTTTTGTTATTCTTCAGAAATGTATACAAATCGTATTGAGAAAAAATAATTCTGCAAGATCTACTTACAGACATCTACAATTTCTTATTAAATTATACAGTTCCTTAAGTTAATGGACATATGGTTCTGTCTATTAAAATGCATGTTGCAAATGGGACTTGCAGTTCTTTTCCTGTGTCTTATAAGCCTTTATTTCATACTACAATACCATATATTTTAGTTTATAAGACACTGAAAAGAGCTGCAATGATAAAAAATGAAGAAAAATTAAATCTGAATTGCTTCAAAACTGTTACCAAAAAAATTCACCTTGGAGTCCATATTCTACACACGGAGCATTGGCTGACTGAAATAAAAACCTTAGGATAAAAGAAGATAAGGGGAGGTTGGACGGGCTAAGGAAATGAGGAACAAGAAAAGAAAGAAAAGAAGAAAAAGAAGGGATTCTTGGAAATGACACCTTATCCACTGCAGATCCCAGTTACATTTCTCCTTTCTTTGGGATGTTCAGTTCTAGGGAGTCTTCCAAAAGCACATACCTCCCAGTGTTGCTGGAGAGTTAGTAAGCAATATATCGCTTCCCAAATATGAGATATGTCTTTCTCACACTGAAACTTACTGATAATTAAAGGTGATGGAAGGTTTATCTTGTTATATAGTAATGCCATTTTTTTCCAGGATATGTGCTGAAATCTAATGACTGGGAAGATGCTCACTGACTTTAAAGAGACTTGGATCTGATCCTGCAGTGGTAAAGAAAAAAAGCTATTCCTCTCCTCTCCTCTCCTCTCCTCTCCTCTCCTCTCCTCTCCTCTCCTCTCCTACTCCTCTCCTCTCCTCTCCAAATAATTTGTAAATGTGATTGCATGGTCATGCTGGAAGACAGATATTGTGGTACCAGAATCACAGATAATGTAAGCGTGTATATCACACCCCAACAAACACATATTGTGGTACCAGAATCACAGATAATGTAAGCGTGTATATCACACCCCAACAAACACATACATGGAGCAGTATTCTTGCTCACTTAAAAGATTTAATTATTCTTATGTTTCTCATGGTTGGCTCACTATCCTCTTGCAGTCCTCAGCATCAGCATCTTGCTGCATCTCTACCTGACAGTCCTAAGTTTGATCCCCTCTTTGCACTGTGCTGCTGCGTTTCTCCACCAACTTTTTCAGCTGTTCTTTGTCACACTTTCAGACACTGGCAGGACCCTCAGATATGGAACCTCAAACACTGACAGATCTTTTGCAGCACTTGCTTTGCCATGCAGGCAGGTGTGATGCAACCACAGGTTTTCACCCGCTGCTGATGGTATGGGACTGGTCTGGAGCTTGCCTGGACCTGAGCTGAGGGTGGCCTGTGGTGGGTGAAGGGGGTCTGTGGCAGTGGCAGCCCTCTTTAGCCACATCCCACTGGCAACATGGCAGAAATAGGCTTTACCACAGAATGGGTATATGCTGCTGTTTGTAATTTGTCCGAAACAAGTGAGTTCATAGAGGTATAACTGAAAAAGGCCCATGAACCTATTTTCCGTCCCCCTGGTCAGAGCAGGTCACAGACTGGGTTACACGTACACTGAACAGAGTCAAAGGAAAATTTTGTCTGGGTGCTCAAAACCTTTTTTATCTCACCCACGCTCCAATAACTTGTCCCTGTCCGACGGGAGTGCAGGGGCTGGACAGGCTTCCTGCATTGTGCTCCCAATGTCTCCTGGCTCGGGAAGTGACAACATCTTGAACTAATTTTTTCAGATGGGGGTTGATTTTAAGCAACATATTTTCCAAGCTGTTTTTTTAAATGTAAGTCTCTTTTTTTTCTTTTCTTTTCTTTTTTTTTTTTTTTAACCTTTTGGCAGAGGAGACAATTCTGTTCAGGGCCTTGAATAAGGGACACTCAGGGCAGCCAAAGACATCAGCAACATCTGCCAGCCACCTCTGGAAGGCGGGAGCATCGCAGAGGGCCGGACATAGGCTCTTCCATCAGCAGAGCCCTTAGCCGCAGACAGGGTCAGTAACCACAGCCCAATCTGCTGCTCTTTCTGAAGCAGACAGTTGTCCTTTTCCACACAACCAGGTACACTGTTTCTGGGACAAATTTGGGGGTTTTCATCACCGGTGGTGAGGGGGTGGGAAAGGAGCTGCATCCAAATAAAGGACCATCACGTGTTGGGCTGGAGTAGAAAGGTCTCCTGTTAGCCAGGCTGTGGATGCAGGGAGAGGTTTCCTCAGTAGTTTCTCCTCCTGGATGTTAGGAGCCATTTGAAGAGCACTGAAATGAGCCGCCAAGGTTTCCTCTCCCCCCAGCGCCTTTCCCACCTTTGTGCAGTTGCTTGTGGGGCTTCCCTGGCATATCATGAGTCTGCACAACAGGGAGAAGGACTTGGCCAGCCCCAGCTGCCTCAGGCTTGTTGGCTCACCTTGCATGGAAAATATATGAAGCACCAAATGTCATCCACTAAGGCTATTTTGCCAGACTCAAGCAGTCAAACATTAAGAGAAATGCTCCCACATATAATGAGAGTCACTTAAACCCTCTAAAATTAACGTGTGTGATCTTGCCAGTGGATGTGCAATTGTTTCTTTGCAACTCATTGTCGAACACTCCTGCATGCCAGTGGGGACAAAGTTTCCCAAAGGGAGTTTGCCTGGTGCAGTGGGGTGCTGGAGATGCTGCAAGACACCCCATGGTCCCCATGGCAGGACAAGATGAGGCCCGACGCTGTGGCCAGGGCTATTGCCTATCATGGTGCTCGGGAGGGAAAACCCAGATTCTTTGCATAGATTCAAGCTTTTCTCACTTTGTGAAATTTTCCACCTCCTTTACAGACAGGCTTCTCTGGCTCCAGGCTGGTTTCCATGAGGCTGGACGGGAATGCTTTGCAGCAGCAGGATGTTTTATTGCTGCCTTTTGTATTTTGCCCAGACAGCATTCCTCTGTCCATGTGCCCAGTGTCGATGATTGTAGATTTTTCTTTGGTGTGTAGAGCACTTTCATCTTCCTGGAAAGCCAGCTCCAAAGCCTATGACTGACAGGTAGCTGATATTTAAGGAAGGAAGGACTGCCGAGGTCTGCTCTCTGTGCAGTGAGGTTTGGATCCTGCCCTGCAGAAGAAGGGCATTTGCCACGTGGCTCTCTCGAGCAGCGTGAGCAACTGGGAATGGGTCCCGACACCCAGCCTAACCTCTGTGGGCAAACAAGCAGGCTTCCTGAAGCAAGGCGAAGCTTTTTGTCTACATTAGGTGTTTTATCCAAAGACAGGAAAGTCATAAAAGGTATTTACTCAGAGAGCATCTTGCTTATAGACAGCTTTCCAGTCCCAGTAAAGTTCCAGCCCCTTTTCCACATTAGTCTTGTGTTTGTCTCATGCCCTAACCCCTTACATTAGGCAAATCTAGGCTGTAGCTCGTTTAGCACCTCCACCTCTCCAGCAGCTAAGATAGAAAATAGTTGTTAGAAACAAAATAATTATAGCTTCACCCTGTAATCTACATATTTTTCATTGTATATGTTGCTTTACACTCACAAACAGTTTTGGTCCAGGTCTGCCCACAAGCATTAGTCTCTAAAGGTCTGGGCTTTTTAGGGAGTGGGTAAATTTTGGGGGCTGGGAAAGGGAAGTTTACCTTAAACATTCACTGTATTGCAGCTGAGGCACTAGGCTCAGGCTTCCTACAGTCAACTGTTAACTACAGTAGCAAAACAAAAGACCTCAGAATGAGCTAAGATTTACATTTAATATTTAGAGATTATGCATGCAAATCAGATGGTACTATAGCAAAATTTTTTTCAGAGTGAGCGTGGACACTGGTGACCTTGGAAAGACTTCACCCAGACCTTGATTTAAACTTAAGAACAAAGTGGGGAAAAGGAGCCAGATCAGCAGTTTTGCATTAAGAAAGAGGGAAGAAGTTTGTCATGTGAGGCAAGAAGCAAGCAGCTCAGTGTCGGGTGGCAGAGGGCTCAGTCTTTGGCTGTGCAAGTGTTTCTAATGAAAGAAGCACGATCAGGTGGTGTGTTTCGGTGCCTAGCTAATCGTTTCACAGCAGACTTTTTCATCAATTATTCAACTACGTCAGAGCATCTATCGCCAAGATCGCCACTGAACTTCATCTAAATCCCCAGAAAGCTGTTGGGAAACACTCTCACTGTTACAGGTCTGTGCATCATTACTTGGAGCTAGAGCAGACAGGAGTGTAGTTTTAAACTTGCATTTTGCCATTATAGGATGCAGATGTCCAGCATTTCAGAACAATACTTTTTTTTTTTTTTTTTTTTTTTTTTTCCTGAAATGCTTGGGATCTGCTAGCCTCTAGCTCTGCAAAAACATTTTAAAATGCAATGCATTTTTAAACACTATGGGGCTGTAGCAATTAGCAGACACAGCAGTTCTGACAGGAGACAATGCAAATTCTTCACCAAGTTCAGCCCCTGCCACCTAAAGTACACACAACCCCGTTCCATGCAGATGTAAAATTCTGTATAAATACAAAGGGCTGAACAGGGGGCAAGGGTTGTAGTGTCTGGGCCATGGATAGGGGTGACGCCTCCTGATAGCAACAGGCCCCACTTGTGCCTCTCCTCCCAGCTCCCAGCAGCAGCAGAATGAATAAGCTGGCTTCTCCAGAGCTTCTGTCCTACTCCCCTTTATGCTTTGTGTGTGCAAAACTCATTTGTGCTGATGCAAAAAGAAAAGAATTGCAAACCTGTCTGACTGCCATGTGATGCCAGTACCTATGAGACAGGTGAGCATCAAAAACACCTTTTAATTTCAGGTAGCCTTTTGACTTCAAAACATGTTGCAGATGGCTGAATGAGATAGAGCTAAGAATCTCATGCACCATGGTAAGATGTAAGACTATAGTTTATGCACTTGGAAATACTGAGATCAGGCTTAGCAGCAGGATGATGCCAAGCAAAGAGCTCAAACACAGTCCGTGGACACCTAGAGATACCAGTAAGAGAAGCTAAACCCTGGGCACATCGCAGATGTTTCCTGCAGCTATATTAATCATGGTGGTGAAGGGGCTGCAGGAGCCTTGGGGCAGATCCAAGGAAGGACTGTCTTCTTTTGGAGGATGACCCAATGCCCCTGTAAGATCTACGGCCTGAAATGGTGAACCATTACTGATGAGTAACAGAGGTGTCTGTCAGTGCTTGTCTGTAGATTGTGTAGACTATTTGCCATAGCACTGAAATGGGATATTTAGCACATGTCACTACTGCACCCGAGATCCAGCACTCAGAAGATTGTATCCAATCATTGGTTTCCCCTTTCTTTGCATATCCTGCATGGGAGAAGAAGGGGATTAAAAAGACATAAGCACTTACATATTGTTTATCTTCCAAAGTCCAAAGCTAATTCACTGGAAAGTTGCCAGTTAGCTTCAACTGGCTTTGGACCAGTCTCTCAAGGAAAAGATGCAAACTTTGGTTTGCAATCTAATGTACCATCCACTTGAATTAGTTTGGGAAGCTAACTTGTAATTTAGCACTTAAAACATTTTAACCACTGTTACTGAGGAATTTTAAACCTAAGCAGTATAAAAAGTCATTACTCATGGACTCCTTCATAAAGTCAGGTTTTTAATTCACATTTAGATTATCATTTTATGAAGCACAACCTTTCTGGGTGGGACTTCAAATTCAGAAAACTGATTATTTATGTCTGTGTACTTAGCAGAGGACTAGCAAGCCTCAGCTGATGTTCAGAAAGCCTTATGTTAACATGAGATTTAAAGACTGGTAGTTTTTTTTTATTCAACAGTTTAGAAAAGGATTTACCTGTCTTGTTTTCAGAGTATTTTCAGCTTTAAGAAGTTCATTTGACTTATGAACAGCTTTATTTCCTCCAGTCTCACTGCAAGTACTTTTTTCTCAGGGAGAGAACATGCAAAGGCAGTAAAGGCAGAACTACTTTTGGAAAAAGTTGACAGAGAAAAAAACATGGTAGAACATTTTTGAGGATTTTAGAAAATTGCACTCATTTAAACTTATTATAATATCATCGTTACAGACACGGCGAATGTTTTCTAGCAAGAACTTTCTCTTAAATGAAAATGAAACCCACAATGCCATAAGCAATTGAAAGAGGGCTTAGCTTCCAGAATCTGTATTGCCCAGATAGCAAGTTTTCAGCTGCTTAACACTGACTATTGTGATGCTCGCTGCTGACTTAAGGATTTGAAGTAAAGCCTCTCAGAAGACAACTGATTTTTCATGGTATGTTGCAAAAAGTGCATCCATGATAGAATTTTACAGAGTATTTTCTATAACCTGAGAATCTGAATTTCTATTCTAAGCCTTTCTTCTGGAGCCATTTATCTTCTTTAGCTTTATCCTTCTGAAGGGTGTGAGAAGGTTTTATTAGGTCTTCACAGCCCTACCCTACCTGGAGATCTTACATGAGAGTCATTAACCCAAGGGATAGTTGAGTCTGGAATTCTCTGCTGGTGGTTCTCAAGTCCAGTCCTGCTCAGTGCAGGGCTATCTCCAAGGAGAGGTCAGGTTGCTCTGGACCATGCCCATCTGTATCTTGAATTTTTCCAAAGAATACATCTTCAGGGATGGAGCTTTCCCTCTCCCAGGGCTGCACCACTACCCGAGTGGATTTTTTTCCCTCCGTTATAACTAACCAGCATTTCCCTTTCTGCAGATCTCAGTCTTTTTGCCTCCTGGTTTTTCCATGAGCACCTCAGCCTGGCTCCATCCACTCTCTAGCCAGACCTCAAGAGGTGAAGGGCAGCAACTATTCTCCCCCTTGCCTGCTTTGTGTGCCCAGCTCAGACATGATACCACCACCTTGGTGGTTGTGTGGTACCAATTGCCCCTGCAGGTCACTCTCCATCTCAGGCACCCTGAGAAGCCCTCTGGTTCTGGTATGCACCAAAAGCTCCTAGGGCTCAAGATCCTGGGAAGAACTTCCCTCTTTCTGAGTCCAAAGGTACCAAAATGTTGGTCTCTGCCACACTTGCTGTGTGATCTGCAGAGATTTACAAAATCTGGGCTATCGAATCCTGCACCTCAGTCTCCTTCACTTGTCTTCCCTAAGTGTATGTAAAGAGGTGGTAAGAAGAATGGAGTAGATGGCAAGTTAATTCCAGAAAATCTGAAGGGTTGAAGACTTTTTTAATATTTTCATCAGTATTTTACAATATTTGCCATTTTCTCTTTGAAATCAAGCCCTCTAATTTTCAGTTAGAAAATTATGAATGAAATAATGAACATTAAGAATGACATACTGATCTATATTGAAGGCACTATGTATTTTGACACATAAGAGAATGAAGAGGCATCCACAGTAGATGAAGTTCACAGACATGGCACGGTAAGCCACATATGCAGACGGCCTTATTTTGTAAAATGGAGAGTAATTTTTGGTCTCCTATTACAATATCTTTATTAATAATATTATCCTGAAACAACTTTGAATAACACCAGCTACAGTTTTAGAAACACTGATAAAAATCCAGGTCTTCTAAACTCAAATTATATTTTCAGAATATCACAAAATACAAATACAAGTCAGATTTAATCACCTTCAGATCACAGAGGAAAATTACTTCAATTTACTTGTTTTCACTTTCATTTAGACAGAGAAACATCCTCTAGAACTGAAATGTCAACTTGATGTGGTAAATACTCCAATTTCTGATGCAGTGAGGCAGAAGAGTTTGTGGCTTACACTGGAGAAAGCAATTTACTTCTTTAACAACAATAGGAGTTACGGGAAAAATAATACCAAGGTTGATACACAGGCATAGTCTGCTCTGTTTCTCAGTGCCTCTATGGATTTTTCTCAATCAACTTAAAGCTGTAAAAGCTCCTATTAGGTTATTATTCAACCATTCAAAATTAAAGGATAACTTAAAAAAAAAAAAAAAGAGAATAGTATAAATCCCAGGAGTATAGAGAACAGAGACTTGGAAAAGTTAGGCAAATTTTAGTTTTAAACCTAAGCAGTTTCTCCAAACATAACCTCAGTGGCTGATGTAAATTCACGTTCTGAATTCATAACCAATAATTTAATATGGCAGTATTTTTCTCTAGCTGAAGTGGAGCGTTCACCCACCTCTGAACTAAGTAAAGCACCTGGGTATATAATTAGGAAGACCAAGCATTCCCCTCAAACTTATTTTTCACTTCCTCCAACAACCTAAGAAGTTTCCAGACACAAACTCTCATACTGTACAATACAAGGCAAAAAAATCCAGCCTTAACATTCCTGGTCAGGGTAAATCAGTCATCCCCAGGCAGGCAAGAAACTAAGAGCTACTCATCAACACCTTAAGATTCATGCTTAGATTTCTGCTAAATCTTTGTGCTTGTGTTTAAAATAAATAGTGTTATTTTTTAACAAGCTCTTAAACCCTTCAGTACAACAGTTGTATTTATGCAGCTTTGTGCTATGGCTGCACATAGTTATTTACAGATTTGCAGTAAAACTTTTGGGTATTTAGCATCCTTTTAAAAAACCTAGATGGAAAAAGTCCATATCAGATAGGAAGAATGATACTGGTCCTTGTAGAAAGTGTCCACCCTGTCAGTACCACCACTATTTCATTAACACACAGAAATTATCCCTGTACATATTTTTAAAATAACAATATATTTGTAAATTAAAAAAAAAAAAAAATTATTTGAGTTGTTGAATGAAAGCGACTGTAGGAAGCAACGTACTTTTCTCTCATTTTTGAAGACATGATGGAAGTTCATTTTGAAAGAAGAGGGAGGTGCTGAGCAGCCCTCACAGTGTGCACTTTCTCATGACCCTGTGACAGATTGCTTTTTCCTCTCCTCTGCTGGCCTGTACCCTAGCCTGCACCTGGCCACAAAGGGCTGGCAATGACATGAATGCCCTCAGAGCTCTGGAGATGCCTTCAAGGTCTGTACCTGTCAACAGAATTAAAAGGAGATTTACTGACTGATAAAATACAAGTCCTTTTGCTGTCCCACTCTTGAGGGAAAAATAGTTGCAGGTCATCTGACAGCAAAAGTTTGGTGTAGCTGAATGTCCCTTCTTAAAATCCGTTTCTCTCATCTTCATTGAAGATAGAGAACTTACTGTAATAATATTGTTGCCCCAGAAGGAACCCTAGACAGATATTAGACTGCATCTGAAGGAATAATTGAATGAGAACTAAAAAAACCTATTATTTACCAAAAGGCCTCCAACCCAAACCACAACAGAGATGAAGCCACTGCATTTCACAAGACCAGTCTGGAGGGAAATTCTTGTGCACCATTTAAAAGGCCATTTATTTTTAAAATACAGGACCCTATAATGGAATAAATGTTTCACCTCCAGCTCACTTATATCTTTTGGCACATTAAAACTTTGCCTTCCTTCATGAAGACTTATGACCATTCTTCAGAGTTATGAGAGAAAATCCAGCAGGACTGTCCGAGTGGATGGCTAATGATAGGGTATCTTTGTTTGTACTGAAAAGACTTTCTTCACCAAGTTAAAGAATAAAAACTTCAAATATTGACCTTGCCATCAACTTCTAAAAGTATTTTTCTTGGCAGAAGTATTTTAAAATTCCTCCCAAATAGCCCTTTGATAATATTTTAACTTTATTTTTACATACTCTTTGAAAACAAACCAGTTTGTTGAATCTTTTTTTTTCCTGCAAATTTAACAATCATATGAGGTCTTTTGTTGTAACAAAACCAATATTTTAACATGGAGACATCCAAAACTTCCTGCAAATAAATTATCACATAGTGCAAACTTAAAGAACAATAATTACAGAGCTAGCAGTTACCTTAAAGGTTAAAAGACCTTATCCCAAGGTAATAGCTCAGTGTGCTCCGATCTTTTGCTCTCAAAGCTCTAGAGGAGTAAAGAGATGGGTGGCCAGGCTTGAAGGAGTTTTAAAATCACAGACAGTACAGGAACAGTTTTTCTGAATTTGACCTCAGTTTTTCTTGTAAGACCATGCTTTGGTAAAGATACAACTTTTTACAGTTAGAATTCTGGGTGCCTGTAAAGAGAATTTAAGCCAAGAGTGTTCCAATTGGTGAGTAGACAAGATGGAAATTATTCCTGTACATATTTTTAAAATAACAACATATTTGTCATTTAAAAAAAAATTTTTTGTTTGGAGTTGTTGAATGAAAGAGAGCGTGACTGTAGGAAAAAAAACGTACTTTTCCCTCATTTTTGAAGACATGATGGAAGTTCAAGGGCAGTGTAAACTCAGGCAGGATGTGCTGTGTCAGGCTTTGAGATTGCAAATTTTGAAGGCAATCAAAAGCAACAAACACAGATATAAAGCTTTTAAGTAAGCATTTCAAAAACCATTGTTTTTTCCTGCTGTTTTCTTTGTTGTGTTGTTTTGATTTCGTTGTTGTTTTTGTTTTGTTTTTTTTTTTTAATAAATAAACCACTCTAGAAACTCTGGTTTTGTCCAGGCAATAATAAATCAATGAAACTAACAAAGTAGTGCATAACCTGAAGCCTGGCGCAATGGAATTACTCTGTACCTTCAGGAAAGCCAGAAAGCCAAATGACAGTGGATTTTTTCCTTTCTCCAAAAGAAAACTGTATCATCTATCAGTGAACAAGAATGCAGCTCTGACCATGACTATAAACTGCATGGCACAGGAAGAGACAGAGACCGAGATAAATAATTGCAACCCGGTTAAAGGCTTTATGAAAAAAACCCAATATGACAAAACTCTACTCTGCATTCAACAGAGGAGTGTTTCATTTCCCAGCACGTGGGTGTGATGTACCATGGAAAGACGCAGCCTTCAGTACCAAGCTGCCACTTGAATCCCGTGATGCCTTCGACTTCAGGAAAAGCATCAAGTATAACTGAAGTTCATCTCAGTAATTCAGTCAGAAGCTAACAGATGAGAAACAAAACCATTCCTCTACACCAGAAACCTGTGATCATAAACAGCAGTGATGACTTTATATGATTGACATGAATGTTAACTAACCCCTTAATCATTGCTTTTCCAGGTGATACCACTGCGGACATTGCTTACTCAGACTGACTGACATGGAAAACTACTCATCACTTTTTGCGAAGTGAAAAATTTAGCAGATAATCTTCCCTCTGAAGAGCTTTGCAGAGTTGTTTAAACATCTGCCAAATGTCTCCCAAACACATTACTCTGTATTCCCAAAGCTGGTCTTACTTTAGGTGTAAAATTGTTACAACCAGTATGTGCAGAGCAAGCATTACAGACATAGGGATTTCTTTGAAAACTTGTTGTTTTCCTTATCTGGACTATCCATTAACACTGTCCAATAGTTCATATTGCAATGAATACTTTGAAATGAAATCTGGAAGATGCATCCACCCTTGCTTTCACATAAAATAATGTCTTCTCTTCCAGACCTGTTGCTGATGTTTTGGGACTATTGGCAAAAAGCTTAAACTAATCTTGCTTCCACATTTATTGAATTATTTGTCAATATTGTTCGCTAATGTTTGTCTTTTAAGAAGGAGCCTATATGCTGTGTATATAAAATATTTTTGATGGCACACGGTGGCTGATAGAAATCTGGAGAAAACTGGCTCTCAGAAATTATTTCATTTTGCAGAATGGCCAGCAGTACATTCTACTGCAGTATAGAGAAGACTGTTTAATAAGATGTTCAATAACAGCACCACCTCACCTCCAGAAAAAAATAACCCAACAAACAACTAGGGTTAGGTATAGAACTAAAAGAAATCATGAGAACTACAGTGAAATATTCAAACTCTGAATAAATGTAGTAAGCACATCAATCAAATGTGCTTCCCAGTATTCCTATTAATATTTGCTCATCACATTTTTTGGAAAATGGCTCCAGAAGACAGAAGCCTGTTCATTAGCCAAAAATGTAAATGTTGTAACAGTTGTCTAGGGAGTTGTAGGGTGCGTCAAGAGAAGTGTGGCCAGCAGGTCGAGGGAGGTGATCCTGCCCCTCTACTCCACTCTTGTGAGAGCCCACCTACAGTGCTGTGTCCAGCTCTGGGGACACCAACATAAGGAGGACATGGACCTGTTCAAGTGAGTCCAGAGGAGGGACATGAAGATGATCAGGGGCCTGGAGAACCTCCCTTGTGAGGACAGGCTGAGAGAGTTGGGGTTGTTCAGCCTGGAGAAGAGAAGGCTCTGGGGAGACCTTATTGCAGCCTTCCAGTACCTTAAGGGGACTGCAGGAAAGATGGGGAGGGACTCTATCAGGGAGTGTAGGGATAGGATGAGGGGTAATGGTTTTAAACTGAAAGAGGGTAGATTTAGATTAGATATAAGGAAGAAGTTCTTCACAGTGAGAGTGGTGAGGCGCTGGCACAGGTTGCCCAGAGAAGCTGTGGCTGCCCCCTCCCTGGCTGTGCTCAAGGCCAGGTTGGACGGGGCTTTGAGTAACCTGGGCTGGTGGAAGGTGTCCCTGCCCATGGCAGGGGGCTTGGAACAAGATGATCTTTAAGGTCCCTTCCAATCCAAACCATCCTATGATTCTATGAAGTCAAGGCAGAAAGCTGAAGCAACTCAGAGGCCGAGCAATCTTGGAATTGAACAAGACAAAAGACATATTGTAAGATGTGAAAAACATAGCATCATCTATGGAAGAGCTCCCTTATTTTCTACTTTGTCAAATCCCAAAATTACATCATATCTTTTCAGAAGTAGAACTTTTTCTAAACCTAAGCACAGAGAACATGAAAATTCAAGGGGATTAAGGGATTCTCAAGCATGACATGCAAATCCTTCCCACAGCTTGGCTGCTGTTTATGACAGCCATCCTTTTTTAGGCTATGTTGACCAGTCCAGATGTTCATCTTCAACATCGTGTCACAAAGTCCCTATGGGAACATCTGTTATCTTGGCTACAAAGAGACGGTAAAGAGTATTGAGGTACTGGACATAAATGGTAAAGTGTAGATTATTACAGCTGTATTGCAGAGATCATGGGATGTAGTAATAGATCCCTGCTCTTAGTGGAGGCTGGTGATACTTGACAGTGGGTAGGAAAAACTGACACAGGCAATGCTGGGAGCCAATTTCCAGCCTTGGGTAAAGATCCTACTGTAACAGGCTCAAAACAGGGCAGGCAAAGCCCATCCCAAGGAGCCTCCGCTGACTCATAGGTGTTAGTGGTGTCAAACTTAACTGGGATCAAGGAACAGTTGCAGACATGCAGTGAATCATTCTTCCAGTTTTATTCTAGGTGAAAACTCCCCACTCCTCCAGCCATATTATTAAAGCATAAAACATTTCAAAAACTGCTTCAAACCAACTTCAAGACAGTGAAATGTTTCCTCCCTTGACCCTTCTCTTACTTAGAGAAACTTGTCTCTTTCTATCATTCTGTCTCGTTCTTCTCTTTCTATTCGTTTCTATCTATTACATGCAAGGACTTAACCTTCAGATACCGATTGAGAAATGTAGCATATCCAAGTCAGGCATTAGAATTGTTCCTCAGAGATATATTTATTTCTTTTAAACAGTCAATTTGCATTGGTTGGGAGAGGACGGTTGTTTGAACTGAGATTGTAGCAAAGGATTTGCTGTCTGATAATGTTACCACTATTCAAATAATTAGTAGCAGGCTACCTGCAGATTGTTTTATGTGTTAATATAAGAAGATGGTTTTGTAATTATTCCATTATCTAGAATGTGGCTGTTAAAAAATCTAGAGATTTTACAAAAATTTAAGAACAATTGTTTAGGCAACTAATTTCATATTGAGCTCAGCATGAAGCTAGGAAACTACAATTTGGGACCTCAGAGACCTGGTTGACTCAGGCTCCTCTTGGCTTCCCAAAACTACCATGACAGATTTGGTGAGTGACCTCTGGTTTATAAACCCATTTATAAAAAAAGACAATATTATTTGCAAAGATATTTTTTTAATGTCAAGATTTTTATTTTTTTTTTTAAATTATGTCTTTCAGGCCTAGAGAGCTCCTCGGAGGAAGTGCATTGCAGCAAGTTCAAAAATTTACATGAAATTTAAGTGTGCCAGATGTGTTTGGAAGGCTACTCACTTCTGATCATCATGTTTGCAGTTTTTGTTGGTCTGACACTGAAACTAATTGCTGTTAAACTTCAAGCTGATGAAATAATTTTCATTGTGCCTTGATGTTACAAGAATAAAGTTGATGGCAATTGTCATGTAATACATGAAAATATTCTCAAGTTCCAAGCATTGACTGAGAGCTGTTAAGGTGTTACTCCTGTCAGCAGCAGTGTAAACTGGGGCAAATTCACAGACAGAATTATTCACATCACCTCATATTTCTGGTCACAGGAACCTGTGAAATAAGGTTTCTTTCCATTAGCTATTGTAAATTTATTAAACTCAGTTCTGGCACTATGGCAAACACCATTTTCTGCTTTCATTGTTCTAAAAGGAAGTGGGGGAAAAAGAAGACATGATCGTATTAAGGTCTAGGAGATACAGTGTGTTATGGAGTTGAAAGGCAGACTTGTCAGCCTCACCATTAATCATCAAACAGATGGAAAAGAGAAGGTGTTGATCATTACAAGAACTGTTATTCAGACAACAAAACCGTGTTTTATTTTGCTAGTGTAAGAAATGAAGGAATTTTTCCATCATCTATGCACTTCTTTAACTTGAAAATGAAGCACTCCCTCTAAGAGACTTCTGAATTTCTTCCTACATGGGCTTACTAAACATCCAGATTTACCACCTTCGTGGCTGATATTTGACCTCTTTGTCTTAATGGTTTCCCACTTGACATTTCCTCTGTCTTGTGTACCATCTGGTTGTAATGAAAGCATTCCAGGGGTTTTCATGCCTCCACAGCCCAGAAATCTTATGTAAAAACTTGCTTATGCAGCAGTAAATGTGTTAGATCTTCAGTATCTTGACCACTTCAGCAATACCTTCCCTTGCAGGATTTTGTTTGCTGATTTTGCTGAGACTGAAACTATTACCAGGTAGGAAATCTCTTTCATCTGTGTAGCAGCAGCCTGCTGCAGTATAATGGATGAGGAAGACCTCGAGACAATATAATTCTGTGATTAACCTCCACACCTCCATGTTGCTGTATCTTTGTGCAACTTTTGATGACACTCAGATTGGTTTCTGTCTTCTGAGTACTTTTCATAGACATTATGAAGGTTAAACTTCAGAGCTACTCCTTGTAAAACCTTGATAAGTAAATGTGCATAGTAAATTTTCAAGAGAGGCACAATTCCAGTTCTCAGCAAAACATCTCAAACCACCAAAATAACATAAAAAAAACCCAGTTATTTGAAGCACTAGAATATTTTTAACCAAAATCTATTAGACATGTTATTCTTCACATCAACTCCCCACAGTTTTTAGACATGCCTTTTATCCCAAGGCATTATCAGAAGCTGTTTCACCATAAGCACTGTTAAGTGCTTGTGCACATTTTCTTTTTGAGAGACAGTGTTTCACTACATGTCACATATCACGTATCACAATGGCCCAGAAGATGTATTACTGGGGCTCACTCACTAAAACATCCCCCTCTTGGTCCTTTCACACCAGGAGAGAGCCTCGTCTAACAAAACCTTTGGGAACAGCAGCTCTCTGCTTCTGAAAGTGGTGCCAGGACCAGTTCTAGTTATGGGTACCTGGATCAGTTGACCACAGGATCCACGGGGATGGTTTTGATCCGGCTTTTTTTTTCTTCCCCATAATCCCCAGAGACATACAGTTATTAGAAGAGGCCTGAATGGTACCTGAAAGAAGCTCACGCACATTTTGGAACTTATCCAAAATGGTGGTAATGCTTGATGAAAGCCCCTGAAGTTATCTAAGGACCTGATTTCTGGGTAATTCAGGGCCATTTTGGCATAGAGACCTTATTTTGCACGTACTCTGGGACAAAAACAAACCCAAACTAAACTCCATATCACCTTTTTACTCTTAAGGTCAAATGTTGCGACCTAAGACATGGGGTAAATGCTTTCCTGGTTATGTTGCAATGGTGAGAAGAGAGAGCCTAAACCAGACACTAGCACAGAAACTCTTTATTGCCACCATTGGATGGTAAGCATTAAACCTTTGCTTTATGGCAATTGCTTTCAAGTGGTATTATACAGCCCCATCACCCCACAGCACAACTGCCCAACATTTCCAGGCAGGCTTGAAAAAGAACTGTGAAGCTGTAGTTTCTTTGAAGTGGTACGAGTTCATTTTTAAAATAACTTTGAGCCCTCATCCATGTTTCCCAGGGTTGTTTTACCAGGTCGGTGATTTCCAGCTCGGAGGGCTGGATGGTACATCAGCAAAGCTGTCTAACCCATCTCTGCAGCCCCCTGCCTGGGTCAGCTCCATCTGCATCATTCCTGATCAACGTTTAATGAGTCTGCTCCTAGCAGCCTCCGACATTGAAGACCTCCTCTGATCATTTATCTTATGCTTTGCTTCCCATGCTCTTAGGAGTGTCCTAGATGATTTTTAGCCCACAGTCATTTGTCTTACCCTATGGGTATAAAAAAATGATTGTTCCCTTCACCACTGCAGAAGCCTTTCATGATTTAGAAACCTGTGATATCCCTGCTTAGCCATCCCTTTTTCAGGAGAAACACAAGTAAATTTTATCTTTCTTCAAAGACTGTGTTTTCTAGGCTTCTGCTCTTTGTCATTATTCTTCTCTGGACTCTTTCCAAGTAGCTATGTCCTTCTTAATGTGCAGTCCCCCTTGCTAGACATAGAGATTCAGCTGCGGCTGTGCTGTAACACAATGGTTGTTTTTTCCATTTGTGTGTTTTATAGGTCATCCTCTTGTTTATGCAGCCCAGTTTTTGCTTTTCTTGTAGCTCTACAACTTTGTTGACTCACATTCAGCTTGTAGTCCCTTTCCTACTGACGTACTGCCTAGCCAGTTGTCACTCCTCAGTGTCTGCACACCCCACACTTGTCCCTGTTGAGAAGTGGTTTGTTTCATTTTGTTTCCATAATATATTTCCAATTTGGCAAGATTTCTCTGACTTCCAACCTTGCCCTTCTTCCCAGCTTGGTGTCGTTTGCAAATTGAATACGATACTTAATTCTATCATCATGCCACTTGTGAAAGTGTTGCATAGTGTCAGACTCAGATTAAACCCCTGTGAAACCCTGCTCACTGCATCCCTCTGGCTTCCTAGATGATATGGCTTTCTAGAAGCTTTACCCCCCCTGCCTCCCCCTAATATTAATTTCATTTTGACCAGGCTTCCCTAGCTTATTTATGAGTGTTTTATGAAACATGGTTAAGATATATGACACCTACTGCTTTTCCTTTGACAACAAAGTCTATGACAGGAGGAAATTAAGTCAGCTTGACAGACAACCAAGAGCAGATAAAGGTGATTAATAGCTGTGGTGAACAGTAACCAGTTAACCTTCTATACAAGGACTATTTGAACTGGTATTTCAGACTGGAAATAAATTGAACACCCAACAGCGTACCCTGACAGTAAGTATCATATCACTGATTTTTAGCTTGGCAGCTGGAGAAGACCACCCTCAGTGGAAGGTCAGCCAGGCATAAAGGAGGTTTTGTTGAACACTCACACAGAGATACAGGGAGGTTATTGCAGCACATCTTAAAGTGGACCAGGGCTGGCAGTGAGTGCTCTGGCAGTCACATTTTTAGCATTTGTGGATTTTGTACATGTGCATGAGCCAAACTGAAACCACTTGACGTGCCTTAGATGCTGGTAGCTGCTGTGGCACAAACAGGTCATGAAACCCCAAATCCCAAAATCCAAGACTTGTTTACCCAATAGTAGATAAGGGTAACACATCTGTTTTTGAAGGGTTTTGTTGTTGGGATTTTTTGTAAAAAACAAAGAACCCAGAAACACGACAGTTCTCTTCAAACATTTGGTTATAACTGACGCTTAATTGGGCAAGGAAAATGTTCCCAGGGCTTCATTAACCACAAGACAAATTAAAAAATAGAGAGGCTTCATTCCTTGTTTTGATGGAGTATTCTGCATTTGAAGCTACGAGTGTTTCCTCACTCATTCACATTACAGATGCCCATTATAACTCATCTCCAGCATATAGAAAAAGTAATTTATTTTGCACTATATGAATAAGCAACTTTCTTAAACTCACCTTTCCTACTGATCAAGGGAGCACTAGGATTTCTTGGAGCAGCAAGGCCAGGTCCTTTTATTACCACACTTTCCTTTCACAAGCACAGGGTTGCTCCATCTTAAAATAATCACATTGTTTGGCCTCCTGCTGCTCCTATGAATAGAGTGTTGCAAGATCTCCCTTCTCTAATAGTTAGACACCTTCTACTTTCCAGCTTTAATTTATTCATGCCTACATTATACTCCTTTACTGTATTTTATTACAGAGCACTAGATCAGTTGGTGGGACCCATATTACTTGCATCTGTCTGTGCACACCTCTCTTCTCCTGCTTCCACTTTGGCCCTACCAGGAACTGATATTCAGCGAAGAAAAAAAAATGGGGAAAGCCACAAGGGTTGTGCTGGGATCTTGCAAGTACTGAACGTAACATTAACTGAGCAATGTCTGAGTCAGTGAAGTAAAGCATTCACCCTAGAACTGATTATCTTTCCCATCAGTGTCAGCCACTTAAGCTCTCTCCCAGAAATTCATCCAGCTTGGTTAAAATTTCTGGGAAGGGAAGGTTTCCTCCGTTGCCTGTCCAAGTCCACAGCTCTAAGAGTGGAAAACATAAGGACAAGTCACTTTTAGCGGATGGATAATAGAAGTTGTGTTTTATTCTGGCTCTGTGAAATCTTTTCTTCTCCCACACAGGGTTCACATGTGCTATGCTACTATCCTGACCATGGTGTGTTAGTACACTCCTATGCCTTTTCCATCTTAAATACAACTCCTTAGGTCAATAGAAAGAATCCACAGGTCTCCGCTAGCCCTCCTCATGACACCCTTCCCCAGTGCAGTGAACAGAAAAAATGATATGAGGCCAGGGGAAGGCATGACCCAAATGCAGGGGAAGCCTTTGAATGTTTGTGCTTTGATGCTGCCCGAGCGTTCAGTTGTATGGCACCATCTAGCTTGGCTCCTCAGGCCAAACTAACCTGGAAGGGTTGCCTGGTTGGGGACCTTAGTGTACCTTTCTGAGGTGTAGGAGGAAGTTACCAAGAAGAGGCTTTCAAGACCCAAGTGGACATAGCCTTGTGCAACATGGTCTGACTGACCCTTCTTGAACCAGAGACCTCCTGAGGTCCCTTCCTGCCTGAGGGACCCTGCAAGTCCCTGCACACAGAAGACATAGATGAGTGATCTAATCCATGATCAGTTCACTGTCTCACATCTTTCATACATATAAATTTCCAAGTGTCAGCCACTAATAAGCCCTGCAGCTGAGAGCTGCAGTTGAAGAAAGGTAAATAATCCAACACTGGGAATACAGAAAGCAAAATGAAACAGCCATGGTTACTTCAGAGAGGTACCAGGCATTGGAAAACTTAATCAGGCTGAAGAGCTGTGTGAAATAAGTTGGCCTCTGCCTTCAGTTAAAGAAAATATGCCTTCAGAGCCTCCCACTGAGATTCTGGCAGGCATCATTCCTGGACATCATCTATTGGAAAATGATTGATTCCTCTTTGACACAGCATCAGAGCATCTTTGGAATTTAAGTTTCCTTATGTTTGGCAAGCACTATGAATTATTAAGAAATGGAAACATCAGGATGCAAGTGTTCAGTACTCTATTTTATGACTACATTGCCCAGCTGACAGATCTGTGCAAGATTAGAGACCTGTTAACGCTGGCTATTTTTAAGCCTAGAAAAGCATTTTCTTTCCTTTCAGTACTATTGTTGTCTGCCAAAGTACCCAACAGAATGTTTCTAGAATCTAGGTCTTCTCCAGAAGGTTCTTTGCATTCATAATATTGCAGGCGGAAAAGTTCAAAAATTACTAAACATCACAGAGAAACAAGTGAAACCAGTGCTGCCATTGCTGACCTTGCATGCTACATGGTCAGTTCTGAAGCTGATAATTCATTTAACCATTTTGACATTGCAGCATTTCAGATAAGTTACTCCAGAATTATTCCTTCATTGTATTCAGTCTTGCAATCAGAAAGCTAAGCCTAGCAGGGTACGTGTATAGTGGCCTATAAACAAGCTTAAACACACAGCATACTAGTAAAAGACAGCACAACATCACTACAACACAGTGCATTTTCACTCCCTCAGTTTGTTCCAAAACTCTCACACTAATGCCTCTTCCAAGTGGAATGGGTGTTCTCTTGTTCTGTGTTGGTTTCATAGACTTCACCTGGGTAAAATCACAAGGCGTAAATGTTTAATGAGGCTGGATTATTTCTCTAAAACAAAATGCAAATAAAAAATAACCAGAAAATGTGTTCCTTTCCCTAATTAAACATCACATTATTCCATGTCTTTTTTGTCTCCAGTAAAGGCTGTAAACTATAATATTATGGAGGTTTTAAGCCTCTCACATTCCTGTGAATGCACAAAGATTGCATACTCATTTCTGACTGCAATAAGTTACCTCAATTTGTTGTATAAGGGCCATTGAAATACTTGGTTCAAAGTTCTTGTTTGGAGGGAAATTATCTTTCCATTTTCTCAGTCTTCCTTTGACAGGTTTCAGTTCCTGTTCTTCCTCTTCTTTGCCATTTGCAACCCTCCACCCTAGCTCAGAAAACTGCTGTTTTCTGCTCAATTGCTCCAAATTTTCATGCTAGAGCATCATGCATCATTCAGAGGATGGGGACTCTCTTTTAAGGAGGATCTGGGAACATGTGTCTGCAGAGACTGGAGGATGTTTTCCACTTGGAGATACTGGCCAAGGAGACCCAGTACTGGCAGCCCTTTCCCAGATATCCAGTCTGGTCATGCCTCTCAAAGCAGCTCAAGGCTGCTACTAAGTCAGACTCTCAGCCTTCACACATCAGCTACTCTATGTCGTACTGGTGAAGAAAGGACTGAGAATGAAACCCAGCAGCAGGGTACAAACAGTGGCATTGTAGGTCTTATGCAAGCCCTGTTGAAGCTCTTTGGAATATTTGATCAGGGAAAACTTGAACAACTTGGAAAGTTGTTGTCTTGTGAAAAGAAAAGGGTTTTTTACAGTTTACCTCACCACCCCTCAGTCCTCAAGAACACTTCACTATCAGTCTGTTGCAAATTAGGCTTCCTCAACTACTCCTCCAGTGAAAAACTGCCAGAAGTCTGTTTCCTTATTTCCCTTACTCAGGCCAAACACTACATTGCCCCAATCTTGACTTCTCCAAGTAGTTAATTCCACCAGTCACTGCTTGATCTTACCCCAGGCCTTTTCCAGTCTAAGTCCCAGGCCTTCCCCCTGAGCCAGCACTTGGAGACCCTTCAGAATATCTTGTATTCCTGAATTGTTTCCCACAAACCACATGCTGGCTTCATTGCATGCTGGAGGGCACAGAGCTGTCTCGCAGTAAGCTTCTGACACCTCAGCCTCACAGGGTCACCATTGCTGCCCACAGCAAGAAGACTGAGAAACTACTCAAGCACAGAGGGTAAGTGCTGGGATGATTTGACTCTGACACAGCTCAGTTTAGCTGGGCTGACTTATTTGATGTGTACATGCTACAGTGCCTGAGCAAACTTCTGGTGTTAATAGCAACATACATTTCTGGAGCTTTATTTAGGAAGGCATCTATTGGCTCTTCTCTGGCTACACTGGCCAGTTCTGATCAGCAGCAAGCCAATGGTGACATGTTCTTCACCCAATTGCACTTGCTGCGTGGCACTGCCATTGCAACCTGTATTTTCACTACAGCTGGTCCATATTTTGAAAATCCTGCTATTCATCCTTCAGGCATTAATTACACAATCAAACTAATCTCTGGTACCACTTCTTTAGCCATAAAAATCATGTCTATAAATTTTAGAAGTGCGGTTGGAGATGGAGTACATTTTCCCACTCGGGAAAATCCCATTAAGATTTACTTATATACTCAAAGTAGCTTCAGAAATTTTTAGAGAACTTTACTTCTAAGATAGAAAACTCATCCACAACTTGGCAGGACATATATCTCAAGAAAGTGTTTAAAGGGATATGATAGTGCTGCTGTAGATTTGTTGTTGGCAGATGGAGAATGAAAAAAAAATTCGGTCATAAATAACTTCCAGGTTTCATGTTCTAGCAGAAATATTGCCACTTTTTCAAGTAAAGCTAGATTCAACATAAAAATCATACCTTATCACTTATTCAGAGAGTCTGATTTATAGGGAGTGCTGTGCTTGGTACTAGTCATTCTGATTGTGTCCTTGTACTTCTCATATGTTGCTAACACTATCTCACTTTGTGGCAATAAAATCTTGGTGTGTAACACGTTTATGAAGTTTTCCCTCATTTACTAGGTAAAAGCTGATTATAACTAGTCACTCAAAGTCACATTCTCTATCATGGAGGGGTACTTAATAGGAAGTGTTTAAATAAGTTAGCTATTAACTTTGACAGTACAGCACATTACCTTTCCTTTCTGTGTATCCACATATCAGTTAGATGAGAAATATCCAACCACTTTGTTGTCATCATCCTTCTTTCCTTGGGTAAAAACTTCCAGGGACAATACAGTGTCTTGGAAAGACTAAGTGAGTTGATCCTGCCTCATTATGAGATTTTATATACAGTACTGGCTGCCAGTCAGTATAGATTGCCAGACTGTAATCGATTTATAAAAATCTTAGTTTTTTCCTACCTCTTCTTCCAAGAAGATGGAGTACCACTCTGTACACAAGGAGGTTTTCAACCCAGCTGATGCCCGGTAGTTGGGCCTCATTCTTGTCATGTGCTGCTGAAGAAGAAATGATCATGTGTTTAGTTTGTCTGGGAAGGCAAAGACTATTAAGCACGGGGCCTGGAAGAGATGGGATGTTTTGGAATTTCCAGAAAAGGACGGTGGTTTGATTTGCATAGTTTTGCTGCTGACTGGTGGCACGAAATTCGGACAGCATCTGTTTTATTGCATCACCATTACTGGACATCACGTGATGTGATAAGACTGACCCACCCTGGAATGACTAATCGAGTGGGATGCTTGAAAAGGTTTTTTTCTTTTTTACAACCCTCAATTAGAGAAACCACATTTTCCAGGGAAAAAACAGTAACTTTTAAGCGTGTGTGAATGTGCATGTGTGTTGTGCTTTTTGTTTTTAGGTTTTTTGGTTTTAACAAAGAAGACTCTCCTGCCCACTAAGGAATTCGGTCAGAGAGGCTTTTTGTTTTTAAACCTGTAGTGAATCAACATGAATCATCTAATTTTAACCAGCATCTTTATAGTTTGAAGCAAAAAGTAAGACTTACTCTCTAGGCGAGGCAAAAATGGATTTTCTGGCTCATGCAGCTTGTCACTCCATTTGTTGTGAGATACACAACCATGTTACTTTCCCCAATTTCAACTATGCCTATTGGAATTGCAGCTACACCATTTCCCAAGAATATGCTTGGTGCGTCAGCTAACCTTTAAATATTAAAAATGGAGAGTGGCTTTGCAAACTTATGCCAAAATGGAGAGGTGTAAGGAAACCGCAGTCTGGAACACAAGAACTTGACGTTCCTCATGCTGAGGCCCCTCTGCATCTTTCAGCACTGAGGCCATGGGTGGTTTCTAGAAATAATATTGTGTTTGTAGCTGTGCACTGCTAAAAAATGGTTTTCAGACCTGTTTATGATAAAGCCCCAAGCAATAAGCAACTGTATTTTTCTCTTCTCCTGATGAACCTGGCATGCTTAATCCCTCAGTAAGGGGCTATGTCACATTTTGCCACTCCGTCCCCTTGCAGGATATATGTTCTACTGACCTTGGTAGGGCTTAACTATAACATGCAGCAGATTGAGCGTGGGACACCCACCATTCATTTGAGATGTTCAGCTGTGTTTATATCTCCCCTGGAGTTCTGTAAGAGTTTTAGAGTAAAAGGCACCACACACTACAGTTGAGGTGGATGTCATCCATCCTCTGTGTAAATTTATCACGGAGAAAATTGAAAAGACATCTTATTAGCCACCACAGTGCAATAATAACTATACTTCCAGCCTGGTTGTGTAGGCTAAGTAGAGCCTTTGGTAGAGCTGGTTCTTGGACTGCTGAGTTTAGGGGAGATTACTGTCTACCAGGCAGCTTACAGAAAAATACCAACTTTCCACAGAGATTGACATGTCAGACATTGTACGTGGCAGGATTCATAGTGTTTGGCTATATCCATAAATAAGTGTTGGGTTTTGCAAACCTTCATATGTGGTACATACGTTTGGGGGTTTTTTAATTATTATTTCTTTGTCTTCAACAAGGTTTAATCTACCCAAAACTAGGGAGTGGCGGAGAGGCAGTCCTTCATTTATAACATCTATCCACTATCACTAAATGAACACAAATCCAAAATAGTTATCTGACTCTCATAGGAGCTTCAAGACTTTTCCTGCATGTTTTGGAAAAAGGAATTTTTAGCAGTGGCGGTGGGGTCTGTGCTAGCAACCTGCTCCGCCTTGCTCTGCCTGAACCTACTGGAATGACAGAACAGGCCATTGAGGTCTAATATTTTTCACTGAACAAAGTGAAGAAATGGTCTTCCTTCAGCTCAAATTTATCTAAAATTGCTTCCAGCCATGCTTTCTAGAAAGTGCTCTTGCACATGAAAACAGCAGTCTCACAGACAGCTTCAGGGATGAAACATCCTTTCTGTAATTTCCTAACCTGGTTCACACACTCTTTCTTGACACTTGTAACATGGGACAACATATTTTCTGCAGACCTCTTATGGTATCCAAGTTACTTTGAAGGAGTAGGAAAGACTTCCCACCCCTCTGAAAATCTCTCCTGCTAGGTACCTCCCTGGAAGACAAGACTAAAGGTGGAGCTGTTATCATCACCTCTAGGAATGCCAAAATACAAGAAAGCTCCTTTGGGCAAATCCTGGGTAAAAAAAAAAAAAAAAAAAACAACAAAGAAACAAACTTGTGAAGTGCAAGTCCCACACTGGGGAAAGCACAGCTAGGGTGTCCAGGGCTTATATTCCCGTTAGGTACATGCTCTAAAACAGTGGAGAGGGGTTGTGGTTTGTAGCTTGTAGTCAACTGGTGGATTTGAGCTGCCTTCAGGGCCCCCACAGGCTGTCAAAAGAAAACAAATGGTTGCTGCTGCGGCTGCAGCCCGGGGAATCCCTTGGGCCATTGGTCACAGTCTTCACGCCCAGGGCTTCAAACTCCCAGTAACAAAACAAAACACTTCAAGGAGCTTCAGTAGACATCAACTTCCAACCCAGAGAGCTGAAGAGAGACGAGTCCTATAAAAGCATCCTAATATGTTATGGGAAGGATCCCAGCCTGCTGCAAAGGTAACAGTCTGTCCGCAAAAACCACTGGTATTTTAGGGAGTTTTCCTTCTCACTACAACAGCTCCTTTTGGATCCACATAGCCAGGACTGACAGGGAGCAGAGCAAACGCTGGTCACCCTTCACCACCTCCCACTCCAGCTGCACCTTCTTCCCAAGGTGCACCTTGTGAAACCACAGGGCTTCACATCAAGTTGGGAATTTTAAGAAAGCGTTCATAAATATGTCCCAAGCCTTTCCTGATATATTAAAAAGGACTGACATCTAGGCAAATGGCCAAAGAATACCCCCAAGACAATCTGCAGACAAAGGTCAGGTTATTTAGCAAAATCTTTACCCTCCCCTCTTCCCTTTATTCCCTAGAAACCATGACATAGCTGTGAGTATAACTGGAAGGCTATAAAGAATTCAAGAAGCACTACATAACCGCTCTTCTTGCTCCCTGAACCTGCAAAATGGTCTGACTTCAGAAACTTTGGAGGATGAATCAAGGTTTTAGGACAACTCAAAGACCATGCTGTGCCCTAGCACTCTGCATTGATGGGCCTAGAAGGCAAAATCCTGCTTCCAGGACTACCTACAGGACATGTAGCAGCTGCCCTCTGCCTCCGCTCCTGCTGACACTGACACTCTTGAGGTCTCAGCGGGGCTCAGAGGGAGTCCTCCAGGGTGCACTTTCAGGGGCTATTTGGTCCCTATTAGCAGCTCGGACAGCAACTCCCCATCTCCTCTCAGGGCAGGGCAATATGGATTGCATCTTAAGGGCTGCTCACAAACTTATCAACTACAGCTTTTGGCCTTCCTATTCCTTAGGACACCAAAGCAGATTAAAAAAGAGGTTTGAAAAATGACTTCTTTATGTTCTTGTAAAAATCTGACACCGGTTTGGAGATACTGATAGTGTTTTTGTGCTGGCTTTTCAGTTTGTGCTTTACCACAAATTTCCTATGGCTGTAAAGGCAAATACAACCATGTAATTATCATGATTTTCAACGTTCAGTGGCATTAACCGTGGCTTTTATACCCCGGTTTCTAGCCACATTCTAACATTCACTCATAAGTTGGTCCCTGAGTCAGATCCATAGTTCATGTCTTATCATGGTAGATTAATGTTTCCTCTAGCTGTTCTGTACCTTGCCAACTCTGTGCCTGCTCACAGTTACTGTATACACACCCCCAAAAAGCTAAAGCAAAACTTACAATAAGCACAGAGAAAAACCAGCATGGATATTGGTGAATGACTGATTTAAAATAAATACTTGCTTTGATTAAGAATGTTATTATATGAGCTTTTAAGGTATTGGATAGAGTACAACAAAATAATATTTTCTCAGGGAAATCACAGGAGACCAGTAGGACAATTTGTTAAATATCCACACATTTATTTCTTAAGAGAAGTGGTCTGGCCATGGAGGTGGTAGTGGAGCTCCATAACTGTGCCTTCTCAGTGGGGACGGATGATGGTAATGGACAAAGTGGAAGGCAAAACCTTGACTGCTTGAGCATCCACACATAAATCTGTGCTTTACTACATTCAGAGGAGACAGAGACTGGATTACCTTTTCTATCGCTTATTTGATATAATTGATATCTGATATTTGATATAATTGACAATTGAGATATTTTTATGGGGATACTTAAGTATCAACAGACACTCCCACAGTAAAAAAAATTTTAAATCATTCACCAACCCCTATGCAAATTAATAGTACATAGCAAATAAAATCCATGGAACATGATTTAAAATGCCCCTGAAAAGTCATAGCTAAAGCTCTTTCAGCTGTAAGTGAAAAACATGAAAGGAGTTTGATATCAGAGCAAGCAAACTTCACATGGTTGGCCCTGCCATAATAAAAGGCTTGATGTTTAATCATATGGAGCATGATGGAAGCCTCTAAGCAGCATGAATCTTGACACAAAACTTCAACTTCATCAGGCAAAGGCTATTTTAAGAGTCTCAGACAGTAGCAAATCCTTCTTTGTAAGGCAATTTTTACTGTGAGCTAGAGGGGGAAAGAAGATGCAGCAACAGGAAGGAGAAAATTACCCTCCTCTTCATAAACAGTTCCTGCTTGAAAACTCTGTAGATTCCAATTGCCCGTAATATATATAGATGATACAGCTGAAAGGGGATTTTTTTGCAATATCTCATTATATTTGCTTTTCTTGCAAGAGATACTTTTCTACAGTGCCCTGATACTAGAGACCACCACACTAGTGAGATGAGTAAAACAACTGGCTCTGCCACACTGCCCCATTTCTTTCCTGAACTGAAATCTTCTCCTTGAACAAGGCTGGAAGGCAGAATTCTACAGTCTAAAACATTAAAGCATTATTCGGCTTGATCAACATGAACCAGTGGCATAGCATAAGGGTCTTCATATCTTCTGGGATAAAACACATCCTGTTTTATCCTCCAAACTTTGACATAGTGCTACAGGATGATTTATACTAGCTAGAATAAAAGTGCCGGGTAATATGTGACTACCACCTGAGTGGTCTTTCCTCTTTCCTTCCCATACCTGCCTTTTTTCCCTCCCAGGTCCAAGAGGTTAGCTGATTAGGATCTGTAGCATCAAGTATATAATTTCAACTACTACTACAAGTTAAAAGATTTACAGATGGCGGTGTAAGCCAGCAATTCTTGTTCAGTTTCACAGGCTCATTATTTGCAACGAACCATAACTCAGCACCAGGGTCACGCAGCTCCTTTTGTCCATAAATTTGCTTAAACTCAGACATTGGAAGCCTTGCCCTCACCTGAATGTCTTTTAAATTTGTTTTTAATATATGAAGGCAGTACCTCTGAGGTCCAGTGTGAGGAGTGTTGAAATATTAATAAAAAACAGAATCACAAAAGGGTATTGCAAGTACCAAAAGCACCTGTGAACAACCCCTGTTGTTTTTAAACTCTGGTTTCTGCCAAAGCATTATATAACACCAGAAAGCTGTACAGTCTAACTTTGACTCAGGTCTGGCAGGTGGAAGAGTTATTAAAAGAAAGGCTGCAGTGACTGAAGGTTTCATTTTCTTGTAAAAACATAAGGGTACATTGGAGGATGTGGTGTTGATGATACTGTGGGGACAAAGCACAAACTACTTGGGCCATTAAAAACCCACATCCCAGACTATGCCACATGGCAGCACAGAAGAAAAACCAAGCATTTCTTGCTAACACAAACCAATTAAATTATTTTTAGCTTCTACAAAAACAAAAAACACAGAAAAAAAAAGCAGCCACTGGTCACTAAGACAATAAGCATTTCTAAGATTAGTCTTAAAATTCTCTAAATACATGCATCCCCTCCCCCACCTCCCAAAGGGAAAATCATAGTAACCATTAGGGTGTCTGTGTTTATGACTAAAGCCCATAAAACAAAGGTTTAGATTAAAGGTTGAAGTTTTGACTTTTCATTCTGTCGTGCAAAAGTAGTGGTTTTGCTCTTCTTTATTCCCAATACAATGATCTATACGGCCATTTTATGTGACTACATATTTAGCAGAGTGAGCTAATGGATCTTCTGATTTCCCCGTCTCCATGTTATTTTCATCAAGCACAATAAATCAGGGTATTAAGACTTCTATAGTCTTAATATAGTGTTGGCTTCACTAGAGCAATTCCTGTAGCTCAGACAGTTGCCCAAGGTGTGCATTGCTCTCCCCCTTCCTCTGCCTTTGCCATGAAATGGTTTTGCTTTCAGACTTTTATTGAAGAATATTATGCAAGAAAAAAGTGGGGAATAATAAAGCTAAGCATATCCTGGATATGCTTTACATTCTTGGGAAACAAGTTAATGTGTGTCTTTGCATGTCTGCGTATAGATGTGCATACATATAAAAATATGAGTGTATGTGTTTGTGTGTTTGCAGATGTGTATCTAAGGGTCCTGTGTATGGACAGCAGGGCTAAAATGAAAGAACAGGAGACTAGAAAAACATTTTCGTAACCTATGAGTGTGCTTAAAAGCAGTCCTGAGGATTTGGGGGGGAATTGCAAAGCACTGTGCAGGCTCATACATTGAAAATATCCATAAAGGTGCCATGATAATACTTGTTAAAGAAACGTACCCTGTGGAAGACTTAATAGTTGGTTATCATACAAATCCCAGAAACAAATGAAGGAAAATTAGTGGGACTTAAGATAGCATGTGTCAGTGTTCTTTGAAAATTTCCCCTAATAGAGCAAAAGGTGAAATTGCTATACCTCTTTAACATGCAGTGACACGAGCTGTTACTTTTACTACCTGAAATTTATATTGACAATGTTGTAAATTTTGCAAAAATAAATATATATGTATATATTTTTAAACTCTTTGCATCTAGCACCAGTATGTAATTTTCAGAATGGCAGGCTTAAGCAATCACTCTTCGCCTTGCAGAGACCTGGCTGATGGCCTGCGGCAAGAGCAGCTCCACTCTGGCACCTACCTCCATCCGAGTCCTGGCTGGCTGCTGGAAGAGCCTTCAGAGATCTGATGCACACTAACTGGTGGACAAGCCTACATAGATCTATTTGATGTCCCTTGTTACCATATTTTGGGATATTTCACTTCAAAATCGTTGAGTTCCTAAAGGTGGGAAGACTCAGACATTTACTGCCCTGCGGAGAAAACCATAGGCAACTCCACTGTGCACAACATGCCTGGAGTGTGTGGCCAGCCTAATTAGAGGCTAAAGCCATAGATTATCAAAACGCTGGGCAAAGAGGGATTTTTAAGAAAGGAAAAGACTCCTTTTAGGAAGCCTTCATTTTTTATGTGGCAAGGACTCTGTGTGGATCCTGCACGCCACTGCACCTTCTTTAAAGAAATCACTTACTGAAATAGGCTGTTACAAGGTCCACCCCAACCAGCATGCCTAGAGGAAACAACTAGAGGAGGGCAGAGCAAGCAAGCCAGACAGCTCCAAAGGTGCTCAACAGGCAAGATGGGCATTCATGGTGAAAAGCAGTAGCCAGTGGGGAACGTTGCAATAGAAAAACTTAGTAGCAGCAGGTCCCAGTGGCCTGTGGTCATCTTCTTGCCCCACTGCAGTACCCTAGAGTGAAAAGAAAGAAAATTTTATAGCCATATATCCTCCATAACCAATCTTCACTGGGCGGGATATCAGATGGGGCAGGATGTATCCTGATGAAGGACAGCCACTGGGTAGGTCAGTTGTCACCAAGAGCTTTACTGGGGAGAAACACATGTAACTGGGCATTACTGTTGGGGCATTCATTGATGCTGCTCTGATGGATTTGGAAGGGCTTGTGTTTTGCTTCTCATGCCCCTTTCTGTGTTTCCATGTTGCTTTCCATTAACACAGCCCTGCATCATCCCGGCAGGGCTTGGCTCAGCAGCCTCTGCTCCTCCAGCTCTATCTTGGCACCAAGAAAAAGAAAGCACTGCCCTCCCTGCTGTCAACCCCTCGGATTTCCCACTGCTGGCACAGTAGCACTGCCTGACACCATCCATCACCTTCAGCGATCTCCATGAAGGCTGGATATGTCTTGCAGGCTCAGCAAGGTGTGGAGTCTATAATTTCTCTCCATGTCCTACACCAAGAACTTGATATGGGCTGTACCTGTGATCCTCAGAAAAAAGCCCAAGTTTAAATCCATGTCCATCCATACAGTGTGCTGTTTGGTCTTTTAACTTCTGGCGGTTACAGGCTATGAATCCACCTAATTTTTCTGTTCTTTCTCCTTCTTGGTTGTCAGTTGCTCTCCTTAGCAGTGGTAGCATGATTCAAATCTGAATCTCATACTTGGCATCCCTGATGCTATGCAGTGGCAGTACTTATTTTATCAAATTACAGGGTTTTAGTTATTATGAGAACACTTTGAATAAAGGAAGTGCCTTCCAGCAGCAAAGAAAACACGGCAAGTCCACTGCATGACATAAACACCATATATCATGCCACCGATTACAAAACTACCCAAGCAAGTTCTTGAATGTCCTTTTAAAATTCCTTGTTAGCAAAGCTGTTTTGTCAGATCATTGGCTTTGTAGTCTGATTTCATGGAATCTGACCAATCACTTCCTTAGCAAAGTATGGTCAAAGATGGCAAAGCCAAATAGCCAATCCGCTGAATGGAACTCGTGAAGATACATAATACACATTATTTTTTTAAAATAATCATAATTAATCAGTTACTTTAATGTTCTTATTTCTTGTAGGAATTTCACTTTAGCCGTGTTTATCTACAGAATTTTACTTTGGTGTGTTTCAGGTCTCCCTTCAGTTTATGCCAAAATTTGGTCTAAAATCCTGTCTTGACAATTCATGTTGCTGACTCCAGGGAAAATGGAGCTGCCTATTTTAATTGAAACAGATTATTCTATAGTCTGGGTTAACAATTATTTCTTAAAACCAGCAATTTCACAGACTTTATCTGCCTTTTGCTTAAAATTTAATGATGACTCTGCTGTCTGTCTTCACACCTCATCCTTCAACAGCCTGCTCCCACAGTGAGTCATTTCAGAAAATTCTCCTGCAATTGTCTGGTGTACTGATTTATGTCTAACTAAGGGAGCAGCTGCCTGAGACACAGCTGTCTATCAAATAAACATAGCACATTTTTGCACAGGTATCATCTATAAACCCATTAAAGACCTTTGTTACTTCTGTATTTCATCATACAAAAATTTCTCTTGTAGAAAGCTTAACATAATATCAGAATGATACTTACTGGGTTTGTAATATTAATCAGCTCTTTTGTATTAGTCCCATAATATTGTATTTCATTGCTGGCATACATTTTTGTAGAAAAAAAAGTACTAAAAAAAATTAATTATATGCCATTTAACAAGAAAATTGCTACGTAATTCTTAGTTACACTTAATTTTTTTACATTTTATGAAACTAAAAAATATTACTGCACACTCTACTGTATATATAGCCATACCAACCATGTGAGTACATAGTCTCCCTTTATGACCAAAAGTCCTCTCAGAAATATTTTTTGGCCACAAGCAATATAAAGTTTCAAACCCCTCTTTGACCACTGGAAAACAAATACATTTATTTTATGCCTAATCATGGTAACAAGACCCTGTGCCCACACTGTGACATTTCGTTCTGGTTTCCTCCACAGCAAATGACAGGATGAAGCACAGTTAATCTAGAAAGGGTTAAAGTGGATGGTTAATTAGACTTCATGGAAGTTATAAGCATATAGTCCAGAAACCCTTATTTAAAATCCCAAAGGAAAACACATGTTGCTCTCACTGCAACAGGCACCATGTTTATAGTCCCTGGCTTTATCACGTTTACACAGATTTGTTCATTACATTCTCCTAAATGAAAGGATTTGAGGTTCTTTAGTATATGCCTTAAAAGGAAGACAAAAATAAACTTGCATTTAAAATATTTTCATATATATAATTTATTACATCCTTTGCAGCCAGGACAAATCACAAAAGAGCACCAATAAGCTTCAGGTGTTACAGTAGTACTTACCCTATGGGTTTCTTGAGCAAAGGCAAAAACTGTTTCCTTGTCCAAACCACGAAGATGTAAGACATTCAAGAGAGCAAACAAATTGTGGAGGCAGCTGACAACTTCAGCACCCTTAGGCTGGAAGGGCATAGAAATCAAGATCTTGAGAACTGGCTTAAAATCTTCAGCAGTGAAAGGGTTGGGCAGGATTTAGAGACAGAAGTGAAACTGAACATCAGAATTCAAATCTTATGTATCTGAGTCCTATCAAAATTTATTTAGTCATCTGAAGCACAGAAGACCCTGAAAAAAAACTGTTATGGTTTGATCAACTTCTGACAAATGGATGGGGGCCAGGAGAACTTCCTAAAGACAACCGTGCCATCAAAATATTGACAGATTCCCATCAAAATATTGACAGATTCGAACCCGGGTGTTTCTAAAGGCTAGTCAGAAGTGGCTGCTAGAAATAAGTAGTTCAGATTCTTCAGCTCCAAATATATAGAAAGATTAAGAATTGAAAGTATTGAAGTCCTCAGTATTCATCACCAATGGGCACTCTTTGATCTAGTTGTTTATGTCAGGGACAAATTTTCTCGAATTGGACCTGAAGAGTCAAAATAAACTCACCGAGCCTGAAACCGGTCTTGGGCTTGACTCCATTCAATCAGTGGGAGTCCCGTGAAACCCATAATGCAACCTTACAACAGTCAAGGACAACTGATACTACAGACCTTGGCTGCCAAAATTCAAATGCTGATGTTCTTGGTCTCCTATTAGGCTCCTAATCTGGAATCTTGCTCTTCCCCCCAATCTTTTCACTGAATGGCAGCAGGAGTTGCCAGACCTCAGACAGATCCGGAAGACTCAGGACTTGGGGAGGCACAAAACTGTTCTTGCAGGTTTGTCTTCTTTCTATGTGACTGAGAAGCCTGTCCAGAGATAGAGAGAAAGCCATGGAACTCCACACAGGAGGTGGTCAGCCCTGGGGTGCCTCAACCTTGCTTGTGAACATAAAACCACACCATTCAATCCAGATTCAGTAAACCTTCACCAGAGTCACTGAGCTGTAGATATAATTTCCATCTGGACCTTAGTACATCAACCAAAGCTTTGTAAGTGAGAAATAGCAAATAATATGACAGGTGTCATTTCAGTAAATGTTATCCTTCAGTGCAAATGAACATCATTTTGTTTTCAGTTACTTAAATGGGTCTCTGTAATGCTGTTCATGCTTAAAGAGGAGTTGAATTTCCTATTGATAAATAAGGGTAATCACTAAGAGAGGCTCAATTTCCCAACAGATTCTACCCAAACTCAAACACGTCAACAGATTCTGCTGAATATATGTGTCCAGTGCTCATAAAATAGAAACAAAGCAAGTACTGCATTCTGTGACAATTACTTAGTGTATGTCTAACGTGGAATACATACTGCTCGTGGGTTTGTGCTTTTTTTTGTCTGTGTGATTCAGCTATGTCCGTAGGTCTTCCAGGATGGAAAGAAAAACCACCTTGCTTTTAGAGTGTTATTGCAATGATCATGTTATTCTTTGGTTCGGGGTCTTACAAGTCCTAGTTTTGTGATTATGGAGGTTGTCATAGCGGAAACCAAGCTGCTACAAGTTTGAACAGTCTAGTTGACTTCCCCAAATGTCACTTCTTTTTTCTGATGACTACGCCTATTGCCTCACTAGTCATTTACTTTCAGAGTAGGAAACAACAATGCTGCATGATGAAAGTGTCTGTAGATTGCTATTGGGTGCTCTTCTGGTCATTTGACTTTGTGTATATCAAAACTGGTTAGCATTTCTCTTCCTACTAAGCAGACTCATATATGGTATCATACACTATATTTCCTGGTGGTCCTCCAAGTGTATTGCCCTTCTGTGGCTTCACTGAATAAATCAGCCAGTAAAGTGCTGGCATAGGTGTGACCCAGGAAAACCTCAGAACTAAGTCTTTTGGTGCAGTGTGTGTGTGTGTGTGTGTGTGAGCAGTGTGGGGAACAAAAAGCTCTTTCAAATCATTATCAAAACAAGTTTTGCTGTTGCAATGGGGACTTAGCTACCTCTGCACCCCTCTACTAACAATACTTCTAAAAGCCACTACTTGGTGCCTACCAAACCCTCCATGTGACTGTCTTCTCAGCCTGTCACTGACCATGCAGACATGGTCACTATCCCATTGCTACCCAGTACTCCATAACCACTTGGTCACCAGATTATTCATCTGCAGATCCATGTTCCTTTCTTGACCTCCCACTCATCCAGACTTATACTGTAGCACAAAGCCAGCTCAGGCAACAGACAACATTGATGACCATCAACACTAGAGGTTTGTGGAGATAAAGTTTGGTTTCCATCCTTTTTTTCTAGGCATTTCTTTTTCAGCAGTCACAGTCACATCAAGAAACATCTGGTTTGACCCCCTCAACACCCACAGATGTCACCATGTCCCTAAATTCTACCAGCCATTCTGATGGATGGACCAGAATGACAAATAAGGATTAGGAAATGCATTAGGAAAATCCACTAACAAGTTCCCAGGCTGGCACAAAAAGAGTAAAGGCATTATTTTGGTTTCAGCAATAAGCAGCTCAAACCAACAGCAATTTATTAACAACACTCTGTGCACTTCATTTCTTCAGAGAGACTAGTAGCAGCAATCTTTAGTTCTCATCTGTCCTGCAGGGCTTCTCTTACAAGCGGAGAGAGCAGATGTCTGATTTTCTTCTCAGCCCACACATGAGCAAATAAAGTGCTCCTCTTCATTCCCTTCCATCCACCTCTGATATTTATTCACAGTTCAATGGGGTGGAGTGAACACAGCAGCCCAAGGGCCATTCTCTGGGTCTGGATGCTCCTTGCACGCTCTCTGGGGATGACATGTTACCCTCCACTCTACATGATGCTGCACTTAAAGCTGTGATTAGCATGACTGGCAAAAGATGATGGCTGCTGGAATTTCTTTGGTAACTAATGCACTGATAACAGTTTGCTCCTCTGTAATGGTAGTCTAACTACCTGCAGTTGGGCTAAACTTTACTTTCCAATGTTTTTTTTACTTTTGCTGTGGGTGCTGAGGCTTGTGTAAGCATAACATAAATGCAGCTGGAAGTATATCTGCCCTTTGAACTTGCTTGCATTTCCCAGAAGGTCTGTCTTATTATTTCTGTTCAAGGATATATGAAGTTGGCTTCATGTATAGATTTGCATCTGGTGTCTAAAAAGAGAAATTACCACTTGCTTCAATAGTATATTTGGAGAGGACAGAGGATAAGAAGAAGCTGAGGCTGAGAAACTGAGCTGTTGCCACAGAACTGAGCAGATGCACACATCCTACCTGTAGCTTGAAGATGTTAGTCCTGGTCTTAAGAGCAGGGGCCAGGGAATGCAACTTTTTCCCTGCATATACATCTTGTAAAAGCAAACTATGATAGACTAAAATGTGATTTTTTTTTTCAAGATCCTACTAGCTTCTAATTGGATTTTATAATTGCTTTGCTTGTAGACCTCCAGACAGGTGGAGCAATGTTCCTCCTCCATAGGCTAAGGAAAATTTGTGCCAACTTGACAATCCTACTTTGAAAATTTCTTGAGGGTATGGAGTTAGTCTCTTGTCACCACAGCTCTGCAGGAGCTTCAGCAGTGCATGGGAACATTAAGGTTCTTTCAGACTTTAGGCATACCCGGAAATAAGAAATCACCTCTCTCTTCAGAAGTGCACAAATGCCCTTGATAATGAAAAAAACCAAACAGCTACAATCCCCTCCACTTTGCTTTCTTTTGTGATGGAAATTTAGCAGTAGTTTATGGATAGCATACAAACAAACAAACAAACAAATAATTTCTCCAGAGTTGTCAGCTGACTGTCTCTACTTCTGACTCCTTCACCACTCACTCACAAGGTTAATTTCCTGCTGATGAGACTATAGCCCCTTAGACTGCATCAGTCCTCAGCCTGCTGTACAGTTTTTGTCTGTGGGGTTAGTAATGCTTGCAAAAATCTGCCTAACATGCAACAGCTATTTCAGAAAGAGGTCCCCTTAAAGAGAACATATTCGCTTGCAGGCCAGGTGTCTCACAGTCATACTGCCTAAATCATGACTTGGAGCCCTGGTCCTCTGGTGATTTTTTTCATCCACAACTGAACCACTACACCTCACGTACATATCAGTATTATAAACACTTCTATCCTGAAAAGCAGCTAAAGAAAATGTCTCGTGTGCCTGATCTCTCTGGTAATCAAGTCAGCATGAGGAGAGCATGGTCCACAGCCGAAGACTTACTGTAGTGAGAGTGTTTTGCATAGTGTCAGCATCTTGGCTAGCTCATAACTAACCTGTAATAACTATCCTGTTCTTACCACAGGATGTGCAGACTCCTAATTTTTGTGGGGTAGATGATCAGTTTTTGCAGGATGGGTATTTCCGTGGATTGGATCCTGTTTTGCTGAAGTATGTCTGTGTGAATTAAAACTAGGTCCTTTCCCAGGCTTGAGATGTGCATTGAACAGGAAGACAATGTTCACTCTTTTGAGACTAATGACCAAGTGAATTTCTCTTTCCTCAGACTATTGTTTAGCCAAGAGTATCAGTCTGAGTCTTCAGCCACCCTCAGTCCTAGCATTACTTTGGGTGCCTCTTTAGGGAAATCAGTGTTCATATTACTTTAAACGTAGCTTTAGAGTGGAAATGGGTATTTCAAATATTGTCTATATATTGTGGTCGTGATATATTGTGGATGCATTTCTATAAATGCACCCTAAAATAACCCAGGGAAAGAACAGATGGAAAAGATTTTTAAAGCCTTCATAACAAATCCCGAGCAATTTCCAGAAACTGTCAGTTAGCATAACAATAATTGCACCCACAGTTCTTCCTTCTCAAAAGATTTGATATTGTATGTATAGGACTTCATAGTCCTGTATTGCATTTCTACAGCTTTTGAAGTCTCACTTGAAGTTTGGAAAGTGAAGCTATTGGAAACTTGGCTATTCCCTTGTATTTGATGGCCAACCAAAACACTGGATATGTCTTGTCAGATGTAAATGATAGGATAGTGTGTTGTGATGTGTGTATTTTAGAGACCAAACCCTTGTTTGTAGAGATTTTATGTTGACATGGGAATCATGCACCACTTCATCAGTAATTTCACTCTCAAACCAGTGTAATTATAATAAAATACAATAGAGTAGAACCAAGCCACAACTGAAACATCAGCTTTCTATCCCGTCCCATCACTTGTGAATGAGATGTGAAAAGTTCAGGCTTACCGTAACTCTGCACTAGTGCCCAATACACAGGATTTTGATCAGAAAAACAAATATTTTCAAATCCTTATTGCTTTTTTTTAGGTTGTAAGCAGAACAGTCTATAAAAACACTGCCATAGTTCTACCAACGCATGGCTAGCTTAGCTTAGTCTACTTTGTTAGTAGATATTACTAATTCTTCAATAAAATATATTTTTTTGACTTGGCTTTCTCTTTTAAAGCTTCCTTTCCTGATTGTCTCTTTGTATGGCACCTGACCGATGAAACATGCCTAGCTGAATTCCTCTTTACTAAGGTACCTATTAAATAAAAAAGTTTCTGACACATTTCCATCTAACCATACCATCATTTTTTCCTCTGCTGATCTGCTGCTTTGTTATCTGTGCATCTGGCAGCCTTGCACTCCTTAAACAGTCCCTCAGCTGTATTTGTTAACTTTGTGAATGTGGGGCACAGATAATAGATTTGTTGTAATGCTCTGATGCTTTCATTCTTAGTATCAGAATGATCTGGGAGATCTGCATACAGGTCAAAAGTCAGTAAGTCAACTATGAGCTGATTTTGAGGTTTTGGTTTTAGTATTTTGCTCTTGGAGTAGCAGCGCTTCTTGGAAATTCATGTTGTTTTCTGTACTTTGTACGTACACCCATCTGCACTTTCATGGCTTCCATTCTCCTCTTCCAAGTGTGTTGCTGCACACCTGGTGCAGTCCAATCCCCCTTCAAAAAGCCACAGCATTATCATGTTAGTGCTGAGTTGAGTTGTTCTCACTGACTTTCAGAATTAACTAGCATAACTGAAAATGCAAGGGAACTGGTTCACACTTCACCACCAATTCAAGAAATTAAAATGTTTCTCTAATTAGCCCTAAGTGTATCATAAGTTATGTCTCCAAAAATTAGGAAGAGGTTTTGGTTACATTTATGGCTTAGATCACAGGAACATTAAGTCAGCTTACTTTGGCTCTGATACATCCCCCCGTTTTAGTGTTTGTTACTGTTTGCTTTATTTGAAGTCTCTTTCTAAAGGCAAACACTAGTTTTAAACAGAGCAGAACTGCTCCCATTCCCTGTACCATGCTAAAAAATAAAATCTAGACTTAGATCCCAAAGCCTGGGAGGAAAGCAAACAAACCAACCATAGTCCTTCTTCATAGAGGCTCAGGCAGATAATACTTTTAAAACAAACATTTGTCTGAGAAAGACTTTCTCCTTGGGAAGCTGAGATTTTCCCTTTGAAGGCTGTAACCTTGTGCTCAGGACACAGCCCACTGCATCTGACTGCAGCCTTGAGCTCTCTGCCACCTTCTGAATGGGAGCATGTCTACAGATATTTATGAAAGTGTTTACTGGTAGAGGCATGTGTATGTCTCTGCACCCCTCCATTCACCGATCCTTATGTATCCTCACTATAAAAATCTGTAAGACATTTAAGGTTGCAGTACCATTTATTGCAAATAAATTACAGCTGAATACAACATCGGTATAAAAGGGAATAAAATTTGAGCTCTCTGTATTACTTATTTACTATTTGTATAGGGACCTGTGCTCTATAAATTTGTCTAGCCCTCTTTTTGCATTAATCTCCTTGAACTGCCTTTCTGTTCCCACCTCTTAGTCTCTGGCCCAGAACTGTGTAAAGTGTGGTCTATTGACTTTGCAGTCTTCATATGTACTCTTCAAATTGGATATTTTATTTGGTAAAGGATGAGTTAATTATTCTGCTCTTCATCTGATGCCTCACTTATTAAATTGTTCCAGGAAAAATTTGTCTTTGGGAGTCCCTATTCTGGTCCCATTGAAATCTAGCTATCACCATCCTCAAAGACAGTAACTTTGCACCTTTAACAGCTCAACAGAGTGGCTTTTAAATCTTGTCTCCCTGAAGAAGATCCTAGGAGTGTTCCCTGTCAATGCAGTGATTAACAAAACAGAGGCGCAGATGGTTTCCAGAGCTTCCCAAGACCTGAAATTAGCCCGGGATGAATGACCCTCTGCATCCCTCACCTGGTCAATGCATCCACAAAACCCCGAAGGTTTGGTGGTAGGGCACCCGGGTGCCCACCACGCTTACAGACAGCATCTCTTGCCACATGTAGTTAGACACCAGCTTTTGGCAGAGCTGCTGCCCAGTGTGGGAAAAGCTTAAGCTGTCAACGCCATTGTGCAGCAACAGGTGCTAGCTTGGAGCCGAATAACCACCCATTAACTGCATGCGTGTTTCTCCCCCTAAAGGGAAATCACAGCAAGAGAGCAAGACAGTATCTCCCAGCAAGGAAGTAACAACGTGTAACTCTGAACACACATGGGAAATGCATGATAATTGCAGCATGGTCCTACTGCAAACAAGAGGAAAGAAGCCAGCAGAGCCAGGAGGAAGGGATTTTTTCCATCAGCCCTTGCTCTGGGAGCGACGCACCCACCCCATCTCCACTGGCCTCCTGGCGTGGAGCAAGACGTAATGCTGCCTGGGTCAGGATTTCCAGAGAAGTTCAGTGAGGTATTCCTGAGCAAAAGAGGCTTGTGGGAATGAAGTCACAATGCTGGCAACAACACCAGTTGTTAATAAGGTGCAAGTTCAAAATCAAAGCCTGTCCCCACAGGGGACATGTTTTGTGGGCTCAGTGCCACAAGATGACAACTCAAGAGTTTCTCCTGTGTGCTGGAAAGGAAATTGGCTGTGTTCACTAAATGAACTACCAGTCAAAACATATCACAAAAATGAAATCCAGCTCCCACAGAGTCAGTGACAGGGGCTGCGGCCCACAGCTGCCTGCACCGCCCTACGCTCTCTACCTGACCGATGGGATTTCCCACCATAACGAGGGATGGTTGCAGGCTTCAGTGTCACAGACTGGAAAACATGAGCGTTTCCTTCCCTATTTCTGTAGTGCAGGGCAGAGTTCAATACAGCATTAGAACAGCAGCCTTTCTCCCTTTTTAATTAACTCTAGCAAGCACATAATTTTGCAACTGAAATAATTAGCTTTAACATAAAGTTTCTCAAACTGTCAACACTTTATGCTTACAGTCTCTTTAAACTCACAGTAGTTTCTTTTAGGAATTTTATTCGTCAGGTTTAAGAATTCTTAGTTAAAACTAGAATTTATAAACTATTGCTTAAGCTATTGAAAAGCTTCATTCTCTAAAGCTAAAGTTAGATTTTTGAAGCTGATGATTTGTTTACCTCTTCTTTAACTTGTATTCTCTTACATACATAATGTCTATATAAATGGTGTTCTCTCACTTGTATTACTATCAATGGGTACCAGTATAAGATTATACAAAATACATCACTACAAAAATCTGTATGATTTTAAAGTCGCAGAACCATTTATTGTCAATAAATTATGTCTGATTGCAATCTCAGCATAAAAGGGAATAAAATGTGTCTATTCTCATATATGAAGTATCTTTAATACATATGTGAAGAAAGATAATGCTCTTGATGCCCGCTGAATTGATTTCTTTACACAAATTAATCTGCATGGGTACAAATCATTATGAAGTGCAATATGTATTGTATCTACATTTCACTAATGAATCTTTTAATGTCTGTAATGCACGTGAACTTGACCTATTGAATCCAACCCTGTTTTCTGAAATTGCAGTCCACTGTGATACAGATGACAAAAATGCCTTTTCTGATGAAAAGATGGCTGCGCAAAACAAGGAGTTTCCCCTGCAGTGTGTTATTTCCTGGAAAGAAGGAAATGCTCCTGAACAAAAAACCTGGAAATAATGTTTCTTGGGGTTTTTTAAAGCCTCTAAAAGAGGTAGCTCAAATACAGCTGTTTTAAACTTTTAAAGATAAACTATTGTTTAAGCTTTGATAGTTTTCTTTCTCTTTATAGTGCAGCGGTTCAGGATTGCTAGACTGAACTGTAGGAAGAATAGCTCAGTGTTTTAGCTTGGCTGACAACCAAATGAAGGCTGACGAGATGTTTCAGGCAGCTGAAGGCTTTTGTCGGCGTATGCTGTTCTGATGCATCGTCATCTCATCTTCTACATTTTCAAGACCAAATGAATTTCTGACTTGCATCCTTTCCAGACTGTCTTTTGCTTGATGAGAGATGCTGGTTTTCTTCTTGCAAGTTGGTGTTTCTTGCCGTGCTGAACCACAGAGATTCTCATGGTCCCTTGCAACCGTGGACGAGAGGAATGTCTCCGCGTACGGAGCTAAGAGGCGTTGGCTGGCTAAGCCCGGCTTGGCGGAGAAAGGGCCCGGCGGGAGCCCCGCCAGCCGCCTCGGGGCTCTGCTTGCAGAGCAGAAGGTGCAGCGTGCCGCTTGCCCAGAAGAGGGGGCTGGCTTCCCGGCCCCAAAAAGCGCTTCGGGAGAGGCGGGGCGCCCCCTCCAGCCCCCCGCCACCGGCCCGGCATCCGCCTGAGCCTGAGCCTGAGCCTGAGCCTGAGCCTGAGCCTGAGCCTGAGCCGAGCCTGAGCGGCGGCTCACGGACACCAGCGCTCAGGCTCCCGCCGCCCCGTCCCTCACCCCAGCCTCTGGTCTCCCGTCTGCACTCGCCAGAAACCGACTGATGACCAAAAAAACCCGCGCATCTCCCCCGAGTCTGTCGGTAGGACAATTGCAAAGGACCAGGGTCCCGGTTGTACCCAGCCAGGGTGAGAGACCACCAAGTTTCTGAGCAGCTTGACAGATCGTTCCTGCACACCTTGAGCGTGACTCTGAAAAGCTTTATATCCCCCTCGAGCCAAAAGGGGCTTTGCAAGGGACTAAACTGAAGAAGTGGGTGCCGTGCCAGCACAGGTCCTTTTTAACCTTCAGAAAGAGCCTCTCAGGTTAGAGGAATTTGCCTAAGTAGTTTCAACTGAATTTCATGAGGTCCGTGTATATTATTTTAGAAAACAAACCGAAACTGCATGGGAATTTCACAGGAAAGTGAGTGCAGTTGTGGGAACAGTAAAAGAGCTGGAAAGAAGCACATGACATCTTTCAGATAGGAGTGAGTTAAAAGAACAGAATACACAAGCTTCATTAAATTTGAATGCAGAAAATTAAACGGTGGATTCTGCAGATTATTCTGACGGTTTTGTGCATATTGTTTTGGGGGAAAGGACTGTAGATACTTTAAAACCTGATACGTGATTGTGTGCTAAAGCACAGAGGGAAGAAAAATAAAGTACAAGGTTTAGTCATTTGAATTTTTCGGGTTTCCTTGCCACTTGCATAATTCTACTTGTCTCATTTTTTATTTGCGTGATTTAGTCGTTTTCCATCCACTTTACTGAGAATTCCCCAGAAATGTTTTGTTCAGAAAAATATTTGTCATTCCAACAGGAACAACGTATTTTCCATTAGCAGTGTTCCTATTAAAACATTCTTAAAGCAAAACAGAGAGGACAAAAGGGGGGAAGAAACAAGGGCTAGAGGGACCTATTCACCTGCACCTATTTAAGGTGAAAAAAAATGGACATCAGCTAATTCAGCACTCCTAACAGGTTTTGTCAAAACACCCTTTTAAGGAACCCTTTTGCTGAAGCAACATGTCAGCATTTTCAACATTTCTAGAACTGACGGTGCTTTAAATATACATTATTTCCTTAGAGTTCAGTGTATTTATGTCCAGAAAATGTTGGTGAATGTAACTGGGAGCAAAGGACTTTGCACACATGCAAATGATCCAGGAAACAGTTTCTCTCGTGTTACTGCTACATTGTTAACCACATAAATCTAAAATCTGAGAGGTATTGACAGTCTACTGAGATTATGATAGTCATACTGATAATACCATAACTGTACATCTGTTTATTGAAGGTTGTAACTGCACTTAATTCTGTCACTCTGCTGTCTCAGGCTTTGCAGAGTGAGCATTATAAATACTTCTTGGGTAAAGTCCAGTTTGGTGAAAAACTCTGTCTTGCTTACAGGGCAGTTTCTGTACAGTAATCTAGAAATATTTCCTCTTTTAGCAGAACAAAATCTATCAAACGATCACACTTAAAGTCTCTGGCCTAGGGTGGTGGAGTTTTTGGTTTTTCTAATTTTTACTTCTCATTTTTCACTTAAAGTTTCAATAAAGTCTGGTCACAAGAATGACAAAAATAATGCCTTCTTTTTAAAGCTTCATGAAAGTACCAGATGTTGGTTTGGTCCTACAGGCATATACACATATTCTTAAGTTTAACATTACTAGAGATATTTCTACGTATAAAGGAACTTGTTTAGGTAGAAACATGGACAATTAAACCCAAAAATTCATAAAATGAGATAAAAGAATAAGGCAGAGAGTTTATGCACAAAACCATAGCTAAACCCAGTAATTATTGATGTGTATAAGGACAGAATATAGAGTTTTGATAAAGTTAGCAAGATAGTTTTAGGTACAAGTAGAGGCTTTATCATCAGTTTCTAGGGGGAAAAAAAAAAAAAAAAACTGTAAAAAAATCTCCGTTAAGTCTTTGAATCTAATCATTTTTGCTCTTATTAAACCCAAAAACTCTAACTGTGGGTGAAAGCAGTTTTCCTAGGGCAGAAGAACTCAATACCAAAAAAAAAAAAAAAAAAAAAAAAAAATCCAAAAAATCAAGCACAGTCTGAAAAAGTCATGTATAGAAACAAGCTGTCTATAGATGGAATGGAGAGGAATTGATGAGGGAAAATTGATAGAAAATAATAACATGCAGTAGAAAGATAAGGCAGTAGTAGTGGAAAAGACAAAGGGTTTGCAGAGAGATAGAACATGAGTGTGCATGGCTAAAACATGAGAAATTGGCTGTTAAATGGCCTGTCAGTGTTCTGTGTGCTCAAAGCCCCTTCCAAAAGCCAACAGAAATTCAAAGGGGTCTTTTGTTTAAAACTAAAGTACAAGCATTTCTTTCTTCATCCTAAGTGAATAAGCTCTTATCTTTAAGATAGGATTTGTCTTGCTTTGATGACAGGCAAGAGCTCAGAGAACATTTCTGTCACTGAGCTGACTAGCAATCTGCTGTGGGTTTCAGTCTAATAAAGTTCTCATTAACATCAGAGAGAGAGTGAGATTTTTCGGGTGGTTTCTTTTCCAGGGAAGAAGAGGATCTCTTGAGAGCCCAGGGTTAGCAGGTTTGATTCATGTGCCTGTTAGAAATTTGGGGGCTTTCAGCATTTGAGAAAACAAGTGTAGGTGGGAATTATCTGATTTCATGGCATGCAAAAGGTGCCTGCAAAAGTGGCACATCAGCCTTTAATATTGTTATTGTTATGGTATTGTTATGAAATATGCTGAACAGTGCTGCTCAGCTACTGCACTGAATATTAAGCAGCAATTACTGCCTGTACTAATACCATCACGTCATCCTGAAAAAGAGATCTAAAAAACCCCACGTTTTATTTCAATACCTGACAAATGGTTGGAGCTTGGCTCTTGGTTTCACTTAGTCATTTTCTTGCCACAGGGTGAGCTTACAGTTCCTACACTGGGTGGTTCATTCACTTAAATTGAACCACATCATGGAAGAAAGCATTAACACCAGCTTTAACATTGAAGTGTAATAAATAAATTATGTGAGAATCCTAACTCTATGCTAACTTTGCAGTTTCTTAGTCAAGAGATTTTTTTATTTCCTGCCCTATGGTAGAAATATCTAATCACATCCTACCTGTATTATCTATTTGGGAGGAAATCTGATCCCTCACAGTGCAACCTACTGCATTTTTCTTGAAGAAGAAATATACATTAAGAGATGACCAGATAGAGAACCAGAGGTGTAAACTCAGCTAACCAGAGACGTCTTTGGTCATGGGTTTGTAGCTTGAGGTTTGAGAACCAGTCATGCACAGGAATATGAACCTCCCATCACATCCTGAAATGTATTTAAGCAGATCAGTTCCTTTGATTTCAAAGGAGATTTGGGGGTGTAATGACTTTGTACATCTTAGTGTTTATCTTTAGACACTATGTTTAACTACAGGATTATTTGTGTATATCCTGTACAGCACATTTGGGCTGTCTACCACAACACAAAAGAGCAGGAAGAAATACTTGAGACTCTTACATCAGAAAGTGGCTCATCTTACATCCATCTATTTGATGTAATGAGGCATATTAGACATAACTGTTGCAGCGCCCAGACTTCACCTTAGAGCATTAGCTGCTGTGAGAAGAGTTAACTGATGTCCCAAAACCTGTGTGGACAGCAAAGAGCAGTGTCCTGCCTTAACTGAGGCACTCTGCCTTTAGACCTGCTAATTGCCCTGGACGAGGGAACATGCTGAAATGACAACCCATATTTCAGTTCCAGCGCAGGCTAGGAAGGTCTACACTGCAACCCATCCTCTGGGAAATCCAAGTGACAAGAAGGTCTTCTGGCTCCTTCCCAAACTCCCATCCACCAGCATGCAGACTGACACATCTGTCTTTCTAAAGAGCGGCATTAGGAAGAGCTCAGGCGTATTTGCCTCCATTTGGCATTTCTCTTGCCCTACCCCTGCCACAACTTAAGGCTGAGGAATCTTTAGAAAGCAATTTACATCCAGTGGCTTTAATTAGATTTTACCTATCATCTGTCAAGTTGTGACAGCACTTTTGAATAGGAATAAGGATCCCTTCAGCCCTCAAAAAAGTACCAAACCTTAAGAGTCTTTCCCCAGAAAGAAAGAATATAAAGCTGAGAATAAGCATTTTGAGAACAACACACAAATATCAACTTGTCCTGGTTGCTGGCTACCTATTTGGTCAAAGAACCTATTATTGTCACAAACCTTTTACAGTAGGAGCAGACCTAAAAACTGGAAAGAGGAACTTAAATAGAAGCAGAGGAAAACCATATGAGGAAGGCTTTAGGATATAAATTATGAGTCCTGACCCTGTGCTTCGCTTTCCATTTCTCTTGCTCCAGAAGATTACAGACACTTTTTCCTTAATGCCCTGTAACAGGCACACGTGAACACAGTCCAAGGTAACAATTTAAGTGGAATGTTGTTCAAGACCTAGGTGCAACCTGCTCCACTCCTTTAGAAGGTGGAGCAGGCACTCCATTACCTGCACACAAAACTCAGTTGCTCACATTTAAACTTCAGCGTCAGGAGAGAGAGACATGCCTCTCTTAGCAAAGCACTATTGAAGAAACGACAGAGTCCTTCCTTACATGATCAGATATTGCCTGTCCTTCCCTATGTTCAGATCCACTGAAGGTTAGGAAAATACCTCTACACAGCCTGGAAAAATGGGCCCATTAACTCATGATCAGCTAATTTTTCCCAGGTCTGCATTACTAAATGTCCTCTCTTTGGACAGCTTTGCAATCACAAGATTGCTTGGTTAAATTTGTTCATTAGGACTTTCAAAGCCAACTTCTACGTAATTTAATCTGTCTAAAGTTACCTGAGTGGTTACAGAATGTAAATCTATAAATCTTTCAATTTCTTACCCAAAAGTAGAAGTTGATTATCAGCTCACAAAATTAAGGTGTCATTTTGCTCACTAAGAAGATCTGAAATTAAGGCATCCATTAATAATACTGTGTGTGATACGCAAGAAGATATTTTGGTTCTCAGAATTTCAGTAGATTTGAAAACATAGCCTCAGCGTATTATCCTAAGCACTTTAATTACTATTTTTAATAAAGCTTAGTAAAGTCTTCTCAGCAAACCTTACTTGAATTTCCTTGAATAATGCACCATGTGATTGACTCCTTGTAGTAGGAAATGAAACAGTTCTTCACCCACCAGGATCCCCTCTACACACCCTGCAGAACAGGAAAAGCAGAACAACCACTGTTTCCTCCCCAGTGAGATTCTGTAAGGTAATATTTTGACAAAGCTAGCAGAAGAGAGGAGACAGGCCACCTAGGAGGAGGAAGAGACTCAAACATTAATTGGACAGGTCTTCAGACATCAGTTTGTTATCTTAAGACAGAGAATTTTCCTCTCTCCTAGATCTGATCCAGGATCCCTTTTTTCCCTCCCTTCCACAGTTGCTTCATGCCTTTTCCTTAAAGTCAGCCACCCCTTTCTCTGGCTCTCCACCTCTCTATATCTTAAATTCTCCCAGTTCTCACCAGTACTTTGGAAGAGGAGAGAGAGAAGTTGAACTACCTGATACAAATAGTTTAAAAAATATTTTTCTCTATTGATCTCAGTGCTACTTTACATCACTTCTGCATTTTCAGGAATCCAGGTTTGGGGTTTTTTAACTATTCTTCTAACCCTCTATCTAGCATAACTACAAAAGAGAAGAGCTGTTCCAGAGCCACAATCTGATTGCCTTCTGCTTAACCAGCCAGATGGCTGGTTCTGTGAACATGTATGGCTATCAGGTCTGAGTCTCAGCTGGTTATAATTATCATATTTCTTTATTGGTTTATAACAATTCATTCTGTCAGGCATATGCAGGAATATTGAGAGTTTTGCTTTACTTGTGATGTTAATGGTTACACACCACAGGCTTTTGTTTGCTGAAAGCTAGCCTCTACTGAGCTTGGCTATATTTTCAGGATGTAACACTGGTCTTTTTTATAGTTTGATAACCACTAATGAAGCCTGAATAATTGTCCTTTTCATGTGTTTTCACAAATTATGCTCCTAATCCGTTCAGCTAAATGTCAACCACACTTTATTTCAAGATACACTTATTTCAATGTATGCAGTGAAAGAGGGCTGCTGCTTTTTTTTTTTCTTTTTTTTTTTTTTTTTTTTTTCAATGTGTTAAACTTGTATCAAAACTCTTTGGTGGCATGTAATTCAAACACAGGCTGCTGCTGAGATTCAGAAGTCTTTCTCTTTGTATTTGTATGAAAAGTAACAATAATTTCTAAACAAAGCTAGCTGCTTGAAAGCTTGGGGTGGTCTTTAATACAGTAACTCTGAAAAAAAACCCCAAACCAACCAACCAACCAAAGATAATCAAAGTAAACTAACATGGGTAAAAAGCACAAAAGTGCATAATGTGATTGTGTGTTTATAGACTTTGATTAAGAAAAAATGATTGGAAAAAAAAAGAGATCTTGCAAGATTTTTCTCACAGCTGAGGGAATTCCTCTCCCCATTAATGGGAGGCAATAGCGAATGGGGCATTGTATCGCAAGTTCTGGGTCTGTGGAACAAGGATGAATTCGCTTCAGTTTCATTCACCATAATGTATTTTATAATAAATACAATTACAAAAAATTATTTTATAATAAATACTTAGGGTGCTTTTTTTCCAGATGTGTTCTAACTCTGGGCTGAGCACCCAGCAGCCAGCATCACCTTGCTGCATTTGCTGTGCAGTGATCTGCCTGAAGATGCGTGGGGCCTTGCGGAGCCAGGCAGGGTGGGCTGGGTGACCACTAGCTGCACAGTTGCAGGCTTTCTTCCTAGACCCCTCCTTTACTCCTTCTTCTCCTGTTGTCTTGCTCTAATGCAAAAGCTGTGATGATGGGGCTGTTCAGTCTGGAGAAGAGGAGGCTGAGGGGAGACCTCATCGCCCTCTACAGCTCCCTGAAAGGAGGGTGCAGAGACCTGGGGATGAGTCTCTTGAACCAAGGAACAAGTGATAGGACAAGAGGGAATGGCCTCAAGTTGTGCCAGGGAAGGTTTAGTCTGGCTCTTAGGAAGCATTTCTTTGCAGAAGGGGTTGTTGGGCGTTGGAATGGGCTGCCCAGGGCAGGGGTGGAGTCCCCATCCCTGGAGGGGTTTAAGAGTCGGGTTGACCCAGCGCTGAGGGATCTGGTGGAGTTGAGAACAGTCAGTGTGAGGGTAATGGTTGGACTGGATGATCTTCAAGGTCTTTTTAACAGAGATCATTCTGTGATTCTGTGAATTTTATTTTGCTCTTCTTTTCCCAGTCTAACTCGATACGCACAGCAGAGTACATTGTCTCTACGCATTTTTTGTTAGAAGACATGTAGCATGGATCTGGCCTGCAACACCGAGCTGCAGACAAACCATACGACATATGTCAGCATTTGACAAGCTTTGGTTTTCATTAAGGACAGGAACCGTGCTTCCTCAAAGGAAAGGATGGTTTTCTTAGGCGGCTGGTTGGTTGAGTTTCCGTCACCTTTTCGCAATGATGCCCATCACGCTGGGATTTCCTGGGGCTAATCTCTGTAAATGTAAGGACCGTGCTACCAGAAGACTACCAGGAGCTTAAACAGAATCTAGGCCAACGACAGCTCATCAGTCTCCCTGCTCGTTTTGATTGCTTCATTATCATCTGGGGGTGTCAACATTTAAAGGGAAGAGCCCCCGCCCCCGCGGGCACACGGCCAAGCGTGGGCCACCCGCACTCCGCCCGGCCGCTGCCCCCAGCGCCCTCGCACCACGGCGGAGCCGGGGCGCGGCGCAGCCCCAGCTGACAGCGGCAGGGGGGTGCCGGGACCCTCCCGGAGGCGCCGCGCCCCGCACCCTTAACGAAGCTCAAAATTAAGCTCAAAACCCCGCGCCACCGCGGGGACTGCGGGCTGAGCCCCGCCCCTCTCCGGGCCACGCCACGCCCCTCTCCGGGCCCCGCCCCGCTGCGGGCCCCGCCCCGCCAGTCCCCGGGGCCTGCGGCGGTGCGTGGCCGCGGCGCGGGCCCTCTCCCGGGCCGGAGCGGCGCGCTCAGGGTAAGCGTCGCTGCCGCCGCCCCTCGCCCGGCAGCGGGGAGCGAGGGGAAGGGGCGAGGGCAAGGAGGAGAGACGCCGAGAGCGGTGCGGGGCGCGCTGCTGGCGGAGGGGCGGCCCGGCCCGGCCGCGCCTTGGGCGGGAGCCGGCGCCCCGGGAAGGAGGCCGCGGCTGAGGGGAGCGGCGCGAGGGCGGCCCGGGCGGGGCCCGGCGGCCTCCCCCTCCTTCTCCTCCTTCCCCTCCCTCTTCCCCGTCTTTCCCCTCCCCTCCCTCCCTCCCTCCCGCGCCGGTGCCGCCGCTGCCGCTGTCCTTGGGGAGGGGGCGGGGGGTCGGCCCGCCCCGTCGGGGCGGGGGGTCGGCCCGCCCCGTCGGGGCGGGGGGTCGGCCCGCCCCGTCGGGGCGGGGGGTCGGCCCGCCCCGTCGGGGCGGGGGGTCGGCCCGCCCCGTCAGGGCGGCTGCGTCCCCCAGGTACCGCGCCCGCTCTCCTGCTGCGGCGAGGCGAGGGGAGCGGGGAGAAACGGCCCTTGGCGGGGGTGGGGAGAGATGAGGAGGAGGAGGAGGAGGAAGGCGGTCATGTGCCGGGAGGCAGCCGGGGCGGGGTGGGGTGGGGGTCCCCTCACCGGGCTGGGGGGATGCTCAGCGGCAGGGCTGTAGTGCTGCCACTCCTGCTCCCCGGCCTCCTGCACGGCCGGCACCTCTCCTCCTCCTGGCCGACCTGCAGGCGGGGGGGGGGGAGGATTGTTTTTCCCTCTCTTTCTGAGGTCCTAGTTCAGCAAAGAACATCTTCACGGAGGTACTGTGGCCTGTTTGTCCTCCTGATAACGGTGCGAAACAAACCAGGGCGTGCAGTCCGCTGGTTTCCATTCTGGGAGAATGTTAGGCTGAGGTTCAATTTTGGCGTTGAACTGAATTTAGGCAACTTTGGAGAGGCACTGCCCGATTTCAGCATCGGAATTAGAAGCGGGTCATTCATTCTTGACATGTAGGGGTTTGCATAGATTTTAAGGATTACACTGGCACGTCTGCAGAGCTAGATGGTTAAGATTTACAGCAGTAGCAGTTAAAGTTACTCATTGATGAAGTGCTAACCGTGAGTCAGTTCCCAATTTCGTGGTAGTCAGGTGTAAGTACAGTGATCGACTTTAACATGGAAAATATTCGCCACAAATACTAAACTTGGAGAAAGAGACTTTTTTTAAAAAAAGTCATGTTAGTATGCTTAGAGGTACAAGGCCATCATGGTATGTCTGCAGTGTTGTCAGTACCTTATTAGGCATGTTATGTCATCTTGGCTTTTATAACATGGTGTGGGATTGTGTTGAGCATTAATTGCCATGAGAGCTGTCATTTTGTTCTGGAAATCCTGGTCTTTTGGGGGATTGTTAGTCAATCCAACCTTGTGAGAAGGCTCGTTTCTATTTATAAGCCAATAGGGTTATTATTATTTTTAGTAGATGTTTTTCATCAGCTTTGCAGTTTTAAGTAGGCCAGATGCAGAGTGATTGGGTTTTTGTTTGTTTGTTGATAGTATTCAGGGACAGATATTTTGGGTAAAATGCACCAGTGGTCCCGCTGTTATGACACATATCCTTAACTTTATTTTTCTGTTATTTGCATGTTACTCTTTCAGGATGAATGTTGTTCTTTATAGTCCTGGTATGGCAGGAAAGAAATAGTTGATCTTTTCAGCAATGCTGAAATTTGTGAATTACTAAACTCTTAGTTCAGATGGATTAGATGTTCTTTTTGGTGCATTTGGGTGAGAATGTGAATTTCTTGACATGATGCATTCCAGTTTTCATAAATTCTCAAGTTTAGCCATGAGTTTTTCAAAATGAGTTTAGCACAATTGTTCTAGGCCTTCAGTCACATGAAAGAATGTATTTAGACTACCATTTTAAACTTTGTCAGACCATCCTAGTTAAACATGTTTTAATAACAGTATTTGTTGAAATGTTTTACAGGGCCAAACCTAATTTCTAGTGAGGGAGGATTAATGGATTTCATTCAGTAAATTCAGTCAGCAAGCATAATATTATCAGTGGTTTTGCAGAAGAAATTGGTGATGTGGTAATGGTAGATCACACCTGTGACAGCAGAGACTGTGATTTCACATGTTAGCCAGCAGCATCCAGCAAATTAGCTGAGTCACTTAAGCAACACATCTGTGATCCTTTAAAATGTTCTCTAATTTAACTGTATCTGCTAAAAATCTGTTCTTAATTTGAAACCCTTAGCAATCCTGTTAAAAGATAACATATATTATCTCTCTGTCTCTCTGTTAAATTCAACCTAGGAGTAAGATTAAAAATGAAAGTGTGAAAGAAAAAAATCATGAAGATTATAAAGTAAAGAACCAAACAAATGGTTTGGAATGACATCACACTTTTCATGTTAAGATCAGCTACTCGGTCATCAGCTGAAGCTCTGAAACAGCATCACTTCAGACATCAGGGCTTAATTTCTATCTAGCATTGACAGAAAAACTAGATGAATTATGTGGAGATGTGTTGGAATAAGTATGCTGAAGGTTCAGATGTAGATCTTAGCTAAAGTTTGCTGCTACTTGGGCTGGGTAATTGTTCGCTTACAATGCCCTTAAAGTCTTGTAAGGAGAAAAATGGAGGTAATGTGTAAAACCTGATGCTTCCTTTTGTATAGAAGTTAACAGCGAAAAATCTTACAGAAGTTTATCCTATATTCTAAAATGGACGTCAGCTTCTTAAAATACTGTATTTCTTAAGAGCTCTGAAGAATTTCCAGGGCATGAATTTGCCTGGAGAAAATTTTCGCACTGTTTTGTTGAATAGTTTTTGGAGGGGTGATGGAATCCTGAGTGTTTCCCACTAGTACATAAAATGACTGACATATTTCAGGAAGAGTCCCACAATTCTGTGCTAGCAAAAGAAGAGTTGTTCTTGTCCAGGTAGTATCTGGCTGGCAGCCCTGGGGTATATGTTTGCTGTTGAATTGGAGAGAACATAGAAAAAAAAGTGTATGAGTATCCTACGTAACAAACCAGTATCATGCTTGATGTTTGAGGCAATCATTAAGATGTTTGGTCTGCTTAAAGAATTGTATTTGGTATTTAGAGAAATGCTGACATGATAAAAAAGATATACTTTTGATACCCAGAAGGTTTATTTGGATTCCAGTTGTTTTAACTATGGGAAACTGAATGGATTATAATCCCTTGTTGCTTAATATTTAGTACTTAGTGAAGTAAAAATTGCAGTAAAATCTTTATTTCTGTGAGCTTATGTTGGGTGGGCTACAAAGTCAGCTTCAGAGAGCTGGTAACAGATGTGAAGAAGAGTTAAGACCAGATTTGGCAGAGATTTTTAAAATGTCTTTGTGCTCTTTGTGCCACTTCCCATTTATGTCCACTTCTTCTCCCTCCCTGTTTTTTGCAAGAAATCACTGGATTTTAAATTTTTTTTATTGCATGCAACTATTGCATGTGACTGCCATTTGTACATGTACATAAATCATACAAAAAATACTGTATACATACGTTAATCTAACTGTGGGAAGCTGATTGCATCTAACATTAAATTCCTGGAGTAGTTTCAGGTCTTTGGCAAGACTAGTCTAGAACATCTGAACCAAAAAAGAGGTGGTATTTTATTTTTAAGGGAACAATAACTTAGTTTTGGTAATTAATTAAGTGAATACTATTGATTGGAATGTATTGGTCTCAAATGGGGCGATGTGTCAATTCTGTAACTGAAATACTCGTTCTTTGTATGGTCTAAGGATGTAACAGTGATAAAATGCACAGGCTTCAGTTTTGTACTTTGGAGTGGTTAAATATCTTAGGTGCAGCTGAGATCTGAGGCACACCTTTGGAAGGTGCATCCTTTTTGTATGTTAGTTTTTAGTATTTTTCTTAAAATAGAATACAGTTGCATATTTAAGATCACACTCGATTAAACAAAAGCAGAACTCCACGCATTTTGAGTTCTGGCAAAGTGTGTTTTCAAGTGTGTCATGAATTCAGCATGGAGTATATTTTCAAAGTCACTTTGGTTTGTTTAACTCTGAAGAACTGTTCTTTCACATGCTGCTTCCCATGTCTGGTTTGAGCATACTCATATGCAGGCACAAAATCTTCCTTCCTCATTTTAGAAGTAAAATGTCTGAACCCAGAGGAGAAAGTGGCAATGGGGATAAGAGTAATGCCAATACCAAATTTACAAGCTGTTTACTGTCCCATTTTCTCAGCCCTTGTAGAGCAAGAAGTGGAGTGACTGTGAAAGGACAGCAGCATTCTGCATGACACTGTTCAGTAGCAGGGCTTCTTCAGCTGTCAGGAAAAATTAGTCCAAGGTTGGAGCACTTTCACTTGACTTTCTGAATCTGTGAGTCTCACTCTTGGGATGGCGGGAGGTGACGTTGCTATTCCCTCAGATGTCCTACTGACCCAAAAGATCGACTTACTTTTTTTTCTTTCTCCTTTTAGCTTGCAAACTATGTCCTGCACGTTCTTCCAATGTTCTGAGAAAAATATTGTTCAGTACAAATGTGTGATTTGTGCAACTGCCCTGTTACTTTTGTTAGATCACCATTAAAGCATAGGAAATTGAGGAAACCTCTTTCTCAAGGAAACTTAAAAACAAACCGGTGGATTTTTTTTTTTTTTTACAGGGAGAAGTTATCTAAGTATTTTTCAAATACAGTTCTTAAGTAAATAGCATGACTTTAGAATTAAGTTGTGTAATCATTTTGCAGAAAGTAAGACTTAAACCTCATGTGGAAGAAATAAGAGGAATTGGGAAAAACAAAATAACATCAATTTGCTAGCAAAAGCACAAATACTTGTGTTTCCACTCGCTTTCTAACCAACGCAAGTTAATTGCTCCTCTTGCTTTGTTTTTGTCTGACACCTAGCCATCTGCTTGGCAGCATACCTTTCAGAATCTTGGTGAGAACTTATTTCAGGGCTCATTGATATGAAACCAGATGTATATTATAAATATAAGAGTAATTTGTATGACATACGAACTGTACTCAAGCATATTTTGTGTATTCATTTTGCATGTTGGATGAGAACTGTTATTTTGGCCTCAGGGAGAGGTAAGAGCTGTTACTTCAGGGTCAAGCAAAGCTACTCTAGTTCTGAATGCTTGGGTAAAGCCAAACTCTTTGTAAGGGCTTCTCTCCTAGATGCTAAGTCTTGCCCTACCCCTCTGATGGGAAGTCTTCGCAGTCTTTAAATGTGTTGTGTATTTGTAACTTGTAATTCCTGCTGCGTCACTTAATTAAAAATCTAGAGTATTGCCAAAAAGTTACACACAGTATCTTGTGCTTATGTTCAGGGAATTTTGTGGGCGTGCAGCAGTTTGAATTTTTCAGTCGTATTTTGATTAAAGTCTCTAGTGCATGTGGAATGCAACACTGCTGGAATATTCGGGTTTTTTCAGTAAATAACTAGCTAGGAAGTCAGTTTAGAGGATAGACTGTAAGATAAGGTGTATCTTTAACTGCGTAACTAGGTGAAATTTCTGTTGGAGTAGGCATTGTGGAGCTGATTTTACTCTTACAGCCAGAATAGGAAGATGTGATTTACCACTTTGCAGGAATTTTGTGAGAATAAAGCTTAAGAGGAAAGGGAGACACAGGAGACAAATGAACAGTAAAGGAAATACAATCCTGTGCAAGTCAGGAGCAACGAAGGACAGACATTTTGGTTGAAGGAAGATTTTTTTTTGGACTGAACAATTATCAGACTAGGTATCTGTGGTACCATGTTTTTAGCATTAGGCTTCTTCAGGTGCTCTGGTACCTTCATGTTGCTTTATAATACTTAGTCTCACTGTTCAGAGCCTGGGCCTCTTGGTGCAGTGTGCAGCCATGAGTTTTAAGTTGTGCCTGCTCCTCAGACACAGCCCACTTAATATTGATTTGAAGCAATTGATTTTAATTCTGTAAATGGTGGTTCTGTGTTTGGGCCTTTTGATGATAAAATGTGACCTGAATGTTAACTAGAATGCCACATCAGTGAAAATTACATATCTTTCCTATTTTAGTCTCCTTTACAAATGTTAAGTACTGTTCTTTTAGCTTGCATTTGATTATTTTGTAGTCCTCTATTATTTAATAGTGTTTAGTTTTGGATGAGCATGTCCAGTACCATGGTGTACGAATTTATATAGTTCAAAAATTTCTGCCTCCCTCTTTTAAAACTAGATTTCATAAAACTAGTGCATTTTTGTGGACTCTTTACCTGGAATAGCAACACCTATAGAAGAAAGGATGCGGAATAGTCTTAAACTTCTGAATATGCTGTGAAGTAATTTATAGGAAAACAGATAATTTGGATCAATTTGAATAAGTATGGCATCAAATATTTTTGGTTTTGTCCAGTTCAGGATTCAGATGCTGTGTTTCTGATCTAGCATGTCAAGGAGTAAGCAAGGTTATAAACTATGTAGTGCATTACTCATTAGGCAACTTCTCATGACAAGAAAAGCTACTTCTTAGAGGTGGTCCTCTAAACCTCTAAGTATTGTTGGCGATCAGAGTTATGCCAGTAAGATCTCACGAGTCTTAGCTAGTTTGCTGAAACTGAAAGTTCAGGAAAGGCTGGACCTGCCTTAAAATAATTGCAGGTTAATTTTTGCTATGTCAAGTTTTGTTGTTTTTTGCTTTTTTTTTTTTTTTCTCCTATGGCTTCCTTTCATGCCTGAATTTTGGCTAACCAATACAATCAGTTGAGCTTGAGTCTTAAAGTAGTGACTGATGGAGCCTGACTGATGGAGCCAGACTGATCTCAGTGGCAACGGGGAGCACAGCCAGGGGCAGCTTGGGAGGATTGGGTTGAACCATAGGAAAACTCTGTAGAAGTTAGTGCAACACTAGCACATGTTACCCAGAGAAACTGTTAGAGGTTTTCAAGATTCAGCTGTTGAGATCCTCAACTGATGAACTGTTAGCACTGGTCAAGTCCAGCACCAGTCCTGCTTTTGGGAGGAGCTTGGACTAGATGACCTCCAAAGGTCCCTTCCAACCAACATTTCTGTGATTCTGTGCTACGCAAATTACTGAGTTTTCATTCTCTTCATTTTCTGTAACTGTGTGCCTGCTTGTTAGTCTCTAGACTAATGTTTTGTCGTAGTGAAATTCAAGGGCTTTATAATATTGGTTCTTGTTTAGCTAAAACTTAAATTTGCAAGATGGAAGTACATCTGGAGATATTTCCATTTTCCAAAATCTGTACTTTCAAGACCAGGCTATAATACCAAGCAACTGAATCAGCTTTGAAACTAAGATGGTATATTTCCCCATATGTATGCTCTGTTTATTTTTTTTTTTAAACATTTCCTCATGTTTAGCAAGGAGCACTTGTTTCCAACAGAATATTACTTCAGAATGAGAAATATTTTTTAAGGCACTGAAACCTTGAAATGCTGCTGAGGCAATGATGTGGTACAGCTAGAGACAGAATGAGTGCAGCTTGGAAAGGATTTAGGTGCCCTTCAGGAAAGGGAGCAATGACTATCAAGGGGTCACTAGTAATGTGTTCACTACAAGCGGCTTTCATGAAAATTAGTTCTTTCAGTTATATAAACAGAAGAGGGAGAGAGTGTGTCAGCAGAATGGTTTTGGTTATTTTATGGTAGAGAATGGTATAAAAAAAATGTCCAGGTAAGCTGTGAAGGCAGTCTCCAGCATTCTGGGATTTCCCCCCCCCCCCCCCCCCCCCCCCCAGTTTACAATTAGCATTACCTCAACTTCACAGAAATTGAGTTTATCTGTGTTGGCTTTTAATCTGGGTTTATGCTGGGACTGGCAGAAAACACATTGGGAAAATTCTGCTAATACTCCTCCAGGTTAATACAGGTTTATACCAGATACTCTCAGTTTATTAGACTTTGTATATGCGGTGTACTAAAGCAGTCTTTATGGTTAATTGTATGTTCTGTCCCAGGTGTTGGCTAGAGCAATTGGTGTCTATGCGTAGATGAAGAATGAAGTTGAAGTTTGTTATGGTGGGAAAGCACATCAGTATTACACTTATTTCCTAGACCCTGAGGTCTTTTGTTGCTTCCAGAGGATTCATTTAGTGAACTTGGGTCTGGTATAGTTTGCTATGCTGACTGGGTAAATCCTGGAGTATCTGTAACAGGCCGTCCACTGTGTGGTGGTACTGCCCACACTGGGTCAGGGCTGGGATACTGCCAAGGGTCATCCTCACTTGAAAAGTTGCCAACTCAGAACTTGCTGACTTGAAGAGCATTTACCTGTAGGTATTATGTTGCCTGCTATGCTTATACATTGCTGTGTTTTGTTACACAAATATATGTTAAAATTATCTGAAATTGGCTTTAAGTATAACTTCAAATATTTGAATATTAGGATTATAATACCAGTTACCGTATTAAGATCTGGTCTTGTAAGGAATTTTAGTTTTACTATGCCACAATAGTGTGTTCCTAGAGACTAACAGGCAGTGTAAGCAGTAATATGAGTCCTTTTATCAGAAAATATCTTATTTGGTAAGGAGAAGGAGAGGTAACCAACTGGCATGTTTTGTTTTCCTCTGTATGAGGAAATTTTTTTGGCAAGGAAGTGCTTTATTTTTCTTGTTATATTACTGCCCTTCATCAGCTTTCTCATCAGGAGAGACTTTAATAGAGAAAACCTTGTAGGTTTGCCAATAGTTTTTACCATCGTGGCCATGATATTGGCCATGTCATCCTATTTTGCTAATTAAAAAAGATACATATATTTTCAGATTTTTTTTTTAACCTTCACAGAAAAGCTGTTTATGGTGGAAGTTCTTGGGCAGTATTCAGTGTTGTCAGAGACATATGTAAAAAGCATTCTAAGTTTTCAATAGATCTCAGCAGCAATTGTGACACAGTATTCTGTGTGTGGTTACTTTATGAAAATATGTTTTTTCCGATGTTTTGAACTGAAACAGTGTTGCCTTTTCCTAAAACTACCTCCATGTGACACTTTCACTTTTGATTTTGCTGAGCTGTTGCTAGCCCTACGAGTAAGCTTTTTTTTTAATCACTTCTGTTGCCTCTTCTCAGTTACATTCTACTGTGTATTTTTTCCTTGGAAACAAAAAACCAGAAGTTGTGCTGATGCTCATGTGTGATACATTAAAATAGTAAACATAAAAATAATCTAAACCAAGGACAATAGAATGAAGAATAGGGGTAGTATAATGATAGAAAAGAGAAGTACCATTCTGATCCTCCATCTCTAAAACATGTAAAACTGACACATGCAATGCGTGCCATCTGCTTCTGTCAGTATGAGTGAAAATTATGTCGTTAATTGTAAATGTAACCTGAAAATCATGGGCTAACTCTCACCATGTATTACTGAAGTCTTCATTAGACTTTGAAGGCAGAAAAGGAGTGCAGTACTAACCTCTCTAATTTTAATAAACTCCTTTACTTTTCACTTGTTATGCTAGTTAATACTATTAATAAGAGTAGAATCTTTAGCTCTCTGAGATAAGAATTGAAATCTAATTCTCTGTTTGGAAGTCTCAGTTAAGTTTTAAAAAAACCCAAACAAACAAACCAAAAAGCACCCATATGTTTTTAATTAGATGCAAACTTTGCTTCTTTCCAGGAAAAAAAACCAAACCAAACCAAACTGGTTTTTATGGCTTTTAATAGGTCTGTATAGAAAATTTACTTAGCTAAAAATTTTAGTGGTAGGAGTTGAGTGAAAGTGAATGCATGCAGTTATGAAGAAAAAAGATAAAATCTTCTCTTGAAGTCAGGAGGAGCGAGGAGACAGTATATCGCAATATAATAATGTGGATTCTTATCTTAGACTTTTTATTTGCCTCTTAAATGTTTTAACATTGCAGTAAGCTTATAGATTCTGTCATTTCACTTGCCTAGTGGATGAAAGGAAGGCAGTGAATGTAGTTTTTCTGGGGTTTACTAAGGCTTTTGGTGCTGTCCCTCACAGCATCCTTCCAGACAAGTTGTCCAGCTGCGAGAGGAGCAGGTTCACAGTGCACTGGGTGAAGAACAGGCTGAAGGCAGGGCTGAAAGGGCCGCAGTGAATGGGGCTACATCTGGCTGGAGACCAGTCACCAGCGGTGTGCCTCAGGGCTCAATTCTAGGGCCAGTTCTGTTCAGTGTATGTGTCAATGATTTGGATGCAGGAGTTAAATGCACCGTTAACAAGTTTGCTCCCTAAACTGGGAGGTGCTGTTGCCTCTCTCAAGGGACACGAGCCTTGCAGAATGAATCTAGATAGATTGGATCTCTGGACAAGTATCAATGGCATGACGTTTAACAAGAACAAAGGCTGGATTCTGTACCTGGGATGGCGTAATGCTGGACATATATAAACTGGGAGAGGAGTGGCTGGAGAGCAGCCCTGCAGAAAGGGCTCTGGGGGTGCTGGTTGACAACAGGCTCAACAGGAGTCAGGAGTGTGTGCCCTGGCAGCCAAGGGGGCAAACCACATCCTGGGGTGCATCAAACCCAGCATTGCCAGTGGGTCAAAAGGGGGGATTATCCCTCTGTCTTTAGCATTGGTGTGGCCTCACCTTGAGTACTGTGTGCAGTTCTGGGCCCCACAATTTTTAAACATTTTAAAGGTTGTTAAGGTCTTTGAATGCGTCCCGAGGAGGGCACCAAAGCTGGTGAAGGGGCTGGCAGGCATGTCCTCTGAGGAGCAGCTGAGGACATGGGGTCTGCCTAGTTTGAGAGAAGGAGCCTGAGGGGTGACCTTACTGCTCTCTACAGCTTCCTGAGGAGGGGAAGGGGAGAGGTGCTGATCTCTCCTCCCTGGAACCCAGTGCCAGGACATGTGGTAATGGCTCAGAGCTGCGTCCATCAGGGGAGATTCGGACTTGACATGAGGAAACATTTCTGTACTGGGAGGGTGGTCAAACCCTGGAACAAGCTTCCTGGAGAGGTGGTTGACACCCATGACTGTCAGTGTTTAAGAGGCATTTATTTGGACAATGCCCTTAATACCATCTTTAACTTCTTTTGGTCAGTCCTGAAGTGGTCAGGCAGTTGGAGTAGATGTTCCTTGTAGGTCCCTTCCAGCTGAATGATTGTATTTGATGCTATTCTCTCGCACTCATTATGAGTTGAGTAACTACGAGACTGTTATTTGCCGGAAATGCCAGGGGTTTTTCAGCTCCCAAAACACTTTCAAGGACACATAACAGAAAGGATACAAGTGGAAACAGGATTTTATTTTGTTTTTCTGACTCTGTTTCAGAGCTGATACTCCCCAGCATTAACACAATGTGCAAGTGTAGCCAGGAGCAGGCTGATGCAATCCTCAGTTTAGCTTGAAAAATCATCGCTTGAAGTCTGGCAAGGGAACGCCAGAGAGCTACAGAAAGTCCCAAATCCCCCACATCTTGTGGAGAGCCGTGTGCTCTTGAGACTGCGTGGGGAATGCCGGTTTCTGGCTCGCTCACACGTCTCTTGTGACAAGGAGTTAACGGCGCAGTCACTATCCAGCACGGTTGCGATGAACTCCACCTCTCCAGGCCAGTTTGCCCATTGAGTTTCTTGCAATATCATGAATTACGGGCTCTGTGTCTTCCTGGTGAACGTCCTTCACCCAGGCGCAGCAGGGAATGAACATGCCGGTCTGTAAACTTCATTCCTTCGTAGGACATACTTTATTTTGACCACACATCCTTCCCGAAGCTGCCATCTAAACTAACCCAAACAATGGGACTGCCTGGAGCCAAAAGAAAGGGTGCCAGCAGAACCCAGCCTCCTCCGAGGCAGAGGCAGACACTGGGTCAACCCACAGATGATACAACAATCCTGAAAATCTGTAACTGATATGGAAGAAGCAAAAATGAACTATAAGATATTAACCTTTGCCAGAAACAGGAAAGCAGATAACTGGCTGACGCACAAAGAAGGCTCTTTCTAGAAGGAACTCAAAAGCTTTAAGAACGTGACTTTCTTTCTTTGGTAATAAATTTTTTTCTATGAATTTCTGTTTTGGCATTGAAAACAAAGCCACTCCCAAACACTCTCATACCTCCTAGCTTATAGTTATTTTTTGTCTTTTGTTAGTAATTTTTTTTCTCTTTTACCCTTTGAGAAGAAAGGCTCTAACCAACGTCCTGTATCACTTAGGATGCAGAAACTCAACTAACGCGGCAGCACGCATACAGGCCAAGCAGTCGCTGTTTCCCAAAGAGCGAGAATAAGGATCAGTGCCAATCACACTTGAAGGAAGAAGAGGTGCCGTGATATTTTTCGATTTTCAGAAGTATGACACGTGTCGATGACAAGCACGCGTTTTACCTTCCAAAACTTGCTCCGCTGTGTTTCCTGGCCAGTGATGCATGAGAAGCGCTCTGGTGCCTGCCCAGCGCTTGTATTGCAGGCAGGGAGAGCTGGAAAGTGGCAGCTCTGGATGGTGCAGCAAGCCTGGAGCCCTTCCAAGCACAGGCTGTGGGTACGAGCAAGAACCCCCGGGGAAATGGAGCCAAGGGAAGAGCAGAGTCACTCCCGCTACAAGCTTGTGACGGGCGAGAGAGCCAGGGAGAGCCAGGGCATGAGGGGGGCCTTGGAGGGGCGAGAGCCACAGGCAAGAACCCAGTGAAAGGGCTCATCTGAGCCCCGAGAAGGGGCTGTGCTCAGTGCTACAGAGGAGAAGCAACAACCCCTGGGGGACACCCAAGGGCCCACCCTGGGAGTCCAGAAAGGTTCCTCCCCCCGGATGCGGGGCACGAGGGCCATCTTCGTGGAGCAGCAGGCACCTGGCCAGCATGGCCCAAAGGAGCCCTGGCCAGGGGCCGTGCTCAGCGCTGCAGAGGAAGGCAAAAAACCCCCGGGGACACTGGCTAGCCCACTGTGGGGGAAAAAAAGCCTTCCTCCCCCCAGCTGCAGGGCACGAGAGGCCGCCTTCGTGGTGCACGAGCAGCAGGCAGTGACCCGGCCAAAAGGGGCCGGAGGAGCCCTGGCAAGTGGTCATGCTCAGTGCTGCAGAGGAAGGCAAAAAACCCCCGCGGGCCAGCGCCAATGTGCCCCGGGGGAAAATTCCTTCCTGACCCCTGCAATGGCGATCGGCTACTCCCTGAGCAGGTGAGCAAGACCTGCCTCCGCGTCCCACAGGCTGGTCACGCCTCCCAGGAGATGCCCAAGCCCTGTTCTCCCTCAGCCTGGAGCCATCTCAGGGGCTTCCAGGAGTCGCCAAATGCCCGCGGCCCGATTGACCCTGGGGGCAAGAATCTTTCCTGTGCCTGTCTAGCAGGTGCTCCAAAGCACTGGGAGCCCTGGCAACGTCCCTGCATCCATCCCATTTCTTACGGCTGCTGCCCCTGGCTCCGCAGGGGATGAGGCCGGCGCGCTCTGCAGTGCTCCTCACGGCGGCACTCCCTGGGGCTGGCCACGGCTCTCCAGTGGAAACGGCCTGAGAGCCTGGGGCACCTCCAGCGGTTGGTGATTCTTCTCCTCTCCTGAGGGACTTGCGTCTGCTCCCGGAAGGCTTGAAGGTGGATTTCCATCCATCAGATGAGATTTGAATGTGGCCGTGCCAGCAGCTGGCCTTGCAGCAGAGAACCTCCACAGCCTCGACCAGGCTCCAGTCTTCCTCCCTCAGCCCCCTGCCAGTAATCCCCCGCTCTCCTCAAGGGCTTCCTCTCGGGTGTCTTTGGGCTGCCCTGGTGCACGGCAACTGCTGCGTTGCTGGAGGTGGCTTTGTGACATAGGGGTGGCATTGTGCCATGGGGGTGGCACTGTGACCTGGGGGTGACCGACAGGGGCCCCCATGTGCAGCCCCACCGCCTAGCCCCCTTCGGAGGAAGCCTTTGGGGTGCCGGCCCCGAGGCAGTCGCTGTGCCCAGGAGGCCCCGGGGCTGTCCCTGCCCTTGGTGGCCATGCGCTGGGCACAGCTGCTGGGTGTTCCTGGCTCGTCCTCTGCCCCTCGGCTCCGAGGACAAACTCAGGGCTGTGACTGTTCTCTCAGGCCATGGCAGAAACCAGCCCTGCAGCCCAGAGACCTCCCCTATTAGCTGTGCCCTCTCTGCCACAGAGCTAACGGCCATGAGGCCCTGCAGCGAGGAGGACCAGGGACACAAATCCTCTTCTGGGGGAGAACAGGGGATGGTTTTGACAGCTGCAGCTGGCAGGAAAGCCACAGTGCCAACAGAGCCATAGGCTGGGAGGGACAGTACTAACACACCACTGTGGAAATGAGGCAGGCTTTGAAAGACAAGTGAGTGGAGGTGACACAGCTGTGGTGGAAAGGCTGGTCATTTGCAGACCTCGAACTTTTGCATGCCCAAAGCACAGCCAGGCAAACCATGACTTGTCTAAATGGCAAAATTAGCCCATTGCTGCTGCTGTCATCACATCCCCTTTTCCCACTGAAACCAAGCTGTGCAGTTGGCCGTGTTGATATGGAATAAGAACACACGCTTCAGCCACAGGGTAAAACTTCCACAGCTCATTTGTGACTTCCCCCTTTCTGAGAGTTATTTCTCTACCTCATCTAAGGCCCTGGCAAATCTATTTTTTCCTTTAGGATTTAGTATTTGAGTACCAAAAGAGTAAGGAAGGTAGTATTATTGTAGTTTTGTATGTTTGTGCCAAAACTCATCTGTACATTCAGGTAAAAAAGAGCGTTTGTACCATATACGTTTACTTGGTTGTGATGCCAGAGGTGGAAGAAATAGTTTAGTTCCCTCTGCATGAACTTTGCAGGGATATAGAGACCATGCATGACTTCCTCACCTTTCCAAGGGACGTTTGCTTCTATGCAGTTTATGGTGAGGTCTTTTTTTATTCTTTATCATATATTTCCTTAAATTTCAACAGCTCTTTTCCTCCTTTGGCCTTCATCCTTTATTTCTTTCTCAGAGTTTGTCTGCTCCTTCTTGTCATTTTCATCATCTTCAGTAGGTCCTCCGTGCCCCTAAACGATTGCTTAGTCTTTGTTTGCTTACATTCTAGACAGAATTTTTCTTTCCTGAACCCAAGTAATGAGAAATGCTCATAGTGGTACAGGTGAGTGCTCACCAAGGCTTTGCAGACTCCTTGCCTTTCCTGTGGAAATACCTTGCTTGACACAAAAGAATGCATTTGCCTGTGTCAGATCTGTGGCTCATAGTCACCCGGTGACCTAGTCATGCCTCCAGGAACATTTGCCTGCTCCGATGTTTCCGAACTGGAGCAGAAACTCATGGCGCTCCACCTAACATTGTGTTAACCATTTCCAGCCTGCAGTTCTTCACACAGGGTTTATTGATGTAGGGGATATCTCTTCTGTCAGAGCTTCCGCTGGTAGGGAGTAGGGGGGGGCATAGAATTCTACCGCGAGATACAGCGCTTTTGGGTTCATGGATGCCTTGAAATCCAGAGTGAGATGTGCCCAGTGAATACATCTTTTAGAGAAGGCAGAAAGCCTCCATGTCTTGATGGTTTTCTGCAGTCTAAATTCAAAAGACCTAACCGTGAACCTCACTGTTTCTACATTTGATTACAGAAAAGCGTGAAGGGTAGAGCCTGAGAGATGTGCTAAGGGGCTTTCATCCGTCAGTGGCCTGGTGGAGTCCTGCTCCGTGCAGCCATGACCTGCAGACCCAGCCCTCCACGGTGTGGGCTCTGAACATGAAGCTGGTAGTGTCAGTTCAGTCACTTTCAAAATGGATGTCTGCCTCCCAGGGAAGAAAATAACCACAGCTGGCAATAACTGAGCTTCCATTTTGGAAGTCTCATTGGAGAAATTGCCAAATCAGCCCAGACCCTGGAAAAGCTACAGGAAACACTGGTGGGTCTTTGTGACGCAGTTCGTGGCACTGCTGTCTGTAGTGATATGCTTTACTGGTGCTGGCTTTTAAAATGAATTCTGCAGGCATCTAGTGAAGCGGAACGCTGTTGCTGGTAATGCTGATATGGGTAAGGAGGTGGCTGGTCAGGTGGCCATCCAACACTAGAAGGCATCTGCCTCTCTTTAAAGAGTCCCTTAAGACAAACCTGTAAGACAGCTGCCAAGAAGGACTGAAGATTTTGCTTTATATACGCCCCCTGAAACCAACTGAGGATGTTGGTGTGATGAAATTACTGATTCTGTTCTTCAGATACAAAGGATCTTTTTTTTTTTTTTTAACAATGGAAGAAATTATGGAAAACAATCTTCTAGCACACGCTTTGTGATTAATCAGTTTGTAAAACTGGTGCAACGAGTGCAGAAAGCTGCCAGGCTACGTCTGTTCAGTTAAAGAGTCTCAGCGTTTTGATGCCAGCTCAGTGTGACGAGACAGGCCCTCGCATGTGTCCAAACATGGATCTGATGGACCAGCAGGCAGAGCAAGGCTAGAGACAACTCCCCTGCCAGGAGTGCCCCCTGTCCAGAGGGCTTTGTGGCAAAAGGCAGTCTGTCAGTAGCAAGCATCTCAGATTGTATGGAATTTATAAGCCAAAACCGAAGTTTTGAGTTATACTTGAAAACGAACTGGTAGCCAGTGCATCTTAAAACCATGCTTTCCTCTTTGCGAAGGGCCCCACAAGGCAAATGGTTGCTGAACTGTAGCACATGCTGAAGTAATTAGCTGTAGCTGTAGCCATTACATTCCCATATAGTGCTGTATGTAGCAACAGTCCAGGCTGGAAGTATCAAATTCCTAGATAATTGCACTGACTGCCCCACGCACCACTCCCCCACTCCCCACCACCCCCCCCCAAAAAAAAGAAGTCACATCTTTCAGGCAATGTGGATGGAAATTCTTTTGGAAGTGCAGGTGTTACTTGGCTTTTTCCTTTCTTTAACAATTTCTTGGCTTTTCTTTTCTTCTTTAAGTATGGCCACTGATGGCCTGATCTGGGGTTCATATCTCACCCCAAATGTTTTCCTAGGAAGCCTGTTGCACAGCAGGGCACTTCGCTGTCAGGGTTTTCAGGACAAAGTGAGGGCTGTTTACAGCACTCGAGCGCAATGATTCTGCTGACACCCTCGGGTCCCCGTGACCCAAAATTCACTGCCGCGCCTCAGACACCTGACCAAACACACGCCATTCCTCCTCGGAAGCCCTTTGACAGCCATGTTTCAGGCAGCTGCTGTAGAAATGAAGGAGGGAGTTTTAAAGTTGTATTGTGCTTGGCTGCCCTTGCCTGGTGCTTTTGGCTGTCTGGGACAGGACTCGCCGTGGAGGCGATATCCAACATTTCCTTCTGCTCTTAAAAGAGATCCTCCAGAGAGGGAGATTTTGTTAGGGAGCGACATGTCTGACAACACATGAGTGCTCTTCTAATGGAGACAGTATTAGCCCCAATCTTTGAGGCACGGTAGCACTTTGCTTCCTGTGGCTCAGTTTTCGTGGCTGCCCATTTTGCAAGTCCGGCTTGGGTGGCTGGTGTGATGGGAAAGGCAGCAGGTGCAAGGGAACATGTCCTGCCTTGCTTCATTCTGGACTTCTCCCTCTGATTACTTCTAAAGCTTCCCACAGGGACCATCTGTCCTTTTCATCACATCTGTAGGAGTGAGGCTGTTGGAACAAATAATCCCAAGGGCAATATCATTCTGGCAGCCTGAGCTTGCACAAGGTGGAAATTAAATGGAAGGGAGTTAGGCGCTCTCAATGTTCAAATTCAGCAGCTCACTTAAGAAAACTTTTTTCTTCTCAGTTCTTTTTTTCACCTTGCTCTTTTATTTCTGTTTTTCTCCCATTCTCACCTACACAGAACATAAACATTATAGGTTTCTGAATGGGATTTCCAGTCTAGGATGCCTCAGCTGGCAGAAAACAGGGAGAAAAGTTAACAGTTTGGGTAAGCTTTCTTCCTTGATAAGGGACACTTGCTATTGCTCATAGTCTGCCCTGTGTACAAGCAAGTGTGTTTGACAAAAATCCGGGAGAGAACCTGTGCTGGCATAAACCATCATCTTTCTTTGGAAATCTGCAGAGTGCTAAGTATACACACAAGTAAAGAAACCCCATCCCTTTGACAGAACGAGGTTTGTAGGAAGAGGCAATATCTTTCATTAGCTTGATATTGTTGGAAAAAGCATCAAACTTTAGGCAAGAGCCCCTCTTCAAGCCCACAACAGAAGCAGCATCTTTCAAAGGTGTATGCTAGACAAGAGTAGTTATTCAGAGTTCAGCCCTTCTGAGAAGCTGTGTCATTTATTGTCAGTGATTTAAGAAAATCTTAGGGTCAAATGTTGCTGATGCAGGCTGATGACCTTGATGTCCCGAGACAGTTCACCTGTAGGTCAGAGAATTGATTAGCAAATAAAGAAAGATTTTATTTGATGGGATGGAGATTCAGCTGGATAAAAATGGTTTTAATAATTAGGAATATAGCATTGTTTCTGATCTCCTTTGCTGTTGGCGTCTGCAGGTACTTAGGGCTAGGATACAAAGGAACAATACAAACCTAAACCGTACTGCAAAATTAGTACCTCTCCTTTCATCTGGGATTTGCCTCCTTTGCTGCAGCTGTTTTGTTTAACGGTATTTGTGGGCAGAAGGCAAAGTGTTGGCTCTGTGTAGAGGTGTGTGAGAGTCCTGTGGCAGGCCCAGCACCATCACTGGCTCTGGTGTGCAGAGACATGTGGGCTTCTCCTTGAGATCTTTTAAAAAATTGTTGTTTACTTCTAGCACTGTTGTGTTAAAAAAAATACCTCGTTTGAGGTATTTTTCTGTCAAGGTTTCCTGGAGATGTGGTCAGTGCCTCAGGCCTGTCAGTGTTTTAGAGGCATTTGGACAATGCTCTTAATACCGTGCTTTTTGGTCAGCCCTGAAGCGGTCAGGCAGTTGGACTAGATAATCCTTGTGGATCCCTTCCAACTGAACCGAACTATTCTGTCCTATAGAATTGTCAGTCTGATGGTACTAATCAAATTAATGGCAATTAGTCCTATTTCTGTTGGGGGAAGGGAGGACAGAGTAAATGGAAGTTCTTCAGAACTTACTTTTCAAAATGTTCTTTTTCTCAAAAAAGCAACATGAATCCTTGGGTATGGACTAACCTTTATTAGAGGATGTTATGAGTTAACCATGGTTTTGCTCAATTTTACTGTGTACTGTACTGAAATAGATCTGTGCATAGTGAATAATTAAATAAAACACTTTGGTTTGAGTAGACAGGCATTTTAGATAACATGGATATTATCAAACTAACAGATAAATGTGATGCATAATGTTTAGTAGCTGGTATTTGAAACAGGTATAGAAATAATTGCAAACCAGTTTTGGACTGAAAATGTATATCAACATGGGATAGTTGGAGAGAAGCGGGTTCACTGGTGTTCTTAATGTGGAGTAAGTCTGCATTCGTGTTCCTACTGTGAAGCTTCCTATTCCTTTCAGTACTATAACTGTACAGGTGTGGGTTTTGTTAGTTTTGTGTTTTGTTTTTTTTTTAAAGTAGAAACCCGATGCAAGTTCTTTTAACTTCAAAGTTTGTCCTCTTGCTGAATGGTGTTTATGAACTCTAAGCTGCACATGACTGAGAGGAAGGGAGGCAGCATGTGTTACAGAGCTGAGACTAGTACTTACTGGGAAAAGTCACTGCATGAATCCTGACATCTCTCGCCCAAAGTTGAGTAAACAAAAGGGTGAGAATAAGAAGTAGTGAAGATGCTCAGTTGTAAATCTACGTGTGAAGATCTCGAAACAGGCGCAAGTGCAGTACAATTTCTGTCTTTATTCCGGTTAATGATGAAACTGATTCAATCTCATATTTCCATTTAATATCTCTGGTCCTGTGTTCTCTGCTGACACCTCTTTAAAGGAGATTAGCCCCAGCAAAAGCCCTGTCAGCTTTCCTGGTTCCTTGGCTTACAACTGAGACCTAGAAGACGTATACCTTGGCTTGGCTTTGGAAAGCCATGGGCAGGAGCAGGATGGCAGGAGCCTGCCTGTGCTTGTTCCTGGCCTAGTGCTTGGTTCGGCTCACACCTGCATCTCAGAATGAGATGGTGATTGATGCCATCTTGGTTTGCCTCTGATCCCTTGTTCCCTGCAGGCAGAGACTCAGCTGGCAAGGTAGTTTCTGTCTCAGTGCAGGTCTGCTACTGTTCTCATGACGTAGCCCAAGAAAAGCGGACTTTGAGCTGCCTGAAGGCTGTTAGGTGTGACCTGACATAGATGCTGGCCATCTCTAGCTGGCCTGCCTCTTCCTTGGCTGTGATGTGGGTGCACTGACAACTCTCTGCCCCACCTTTCCTTTTCCCCTGCATCCTTGTAGCCTCATATTTGGCTAGCGATGTGTTACAGATCCCCTGTCTGCTTTTTCTGTTGGGCTTTGGCTGGCTGTATTCTTTCAGGCTTGGAGTTGAAACACTGTTGGACTTTAATCTTTCTGTTTTGTGGTTTACTGAAAGACAGCTGACACAGGAAGAGACAAAATTTTGTTCTTGAATTTCTAAAGGTTATTCCCCCAACGTTACAGTAGCTTGTCTGATGTGATTTGTGTTGCAGGATGTATAGCTTAATCTTCTAAGTATTTTGCATAAAATTAAATCTTCTCTGCATTATCCTTGAAGCTTTTATGACCTTCTTGGTCAATTCCTTCTAGAAACTCTAATTGGAAAAAGGTTCTCATGGAGTAATGTAGTGTATCATACGTCAAACTGCTTCCGTTTTACAAGAAATTTAACCTGAATTGTTTTTTTAAAAGCCTTGTAGTCAGGAGAGACTTAATGTAATTGCATTGCCTGTTAACCACTGGGTTGCATACAGTTTTTTCAGAGACCCTGTCTAGCCATGTAAGTTGTCATAGCAGCTGAATTTATAGAGCAAATAGCAGTGTATTTGCTTTATAGAAAGATTACCACAGTATCCAGGGGTTTTAATGGACTTTTAATCTTTTGGTTGTGTCAGCTCTGGATGTGCTGTTAGCTAAGCACCATTTTTCAGGAATTGTATGTGGAACTTCGTTTAAGTTGTCTGCCTATTGAGAGCATTTAAACGCGAATTGGAAACCTTAAAAGATGCACAGCATCATGCTTTTTATTCATTCCCATTTAATGATCTCACTCTAACAACATGGAGAATGGAGCCTTCTAAATCTAGATGGTGCTCCCTTATTCCCACCAGTCTAACTGAACGTTAATTCTCTTGTTTCACAAATCCTCTGAGAGATGAAGTGAGCCTAGAAATATTTTAGAAACAATTTTTAGAGCCTACTTGCCAAATTCTCTTAGTCGTTGGTTTAGCAAAAAGACAACTGACATAGTAAGATGAAAATATCTACTGGAATTCTGGGGTTTTGGTGACTAATGTGTTTTGGTTTTGTTTGTTTGTTTAGAAATTCTTCCTATATGGATCAGCCTTCTAGTGATGGTGAAACTGGAAGACCACCGCTCTAAGCAAACCCAGGATGAATCGGGTGCCAGGTGATGCAGAAAATGCTCACAGTAGCAGTGTGGAGTCCTGTCCTTCCTTGCGGGATGTCCACTCCATCAACCCAGCGCAGCTGATGGCAAGGATTGAGTCATATGAAGGCAGAGAGAAGAAAGGCATATCAGATGTCAGAAGGACTTTCTGTTTGTTTGTTACATTTGATCTCTTATTCATAACCTTGCTCTGGATAATAGAATTAAATGTGAGTTTTTTCTTCAGTACCCTTAGACTTTAATGTATTTATTCACTTCAGGAATGGTTAATAAGTTGCTCTTTTCTATCCCAAATTTTATGCTATTTGTATCTAAATTAGAGCAGCTTCTTATTTTCAAGCTTTCATGAGCATAGTATCTACTCAACTGCATCTACTTTTAGTCATTAGGATACATGGTTTATTATCTTCTTATCATTAAACCATTTGATGTTCCTGTAGTCTGTGAACCATGCTGAAGAAACCATTGGAAATCCAGTGAACTTTTCAGGCAGGAAGTAAACAAAAATGTTGTTGTACATATTTGAATTTGGCAAGAAGTGTGAATTTGAACAGGATTCGAGAGTTTGCCTTCTAACTCAGTCAGTGATATTTCATGGAGGTGTTAGTCCCTGGAAAGACTTCCAATGACCAAACCCTTTCTTTTGCTGTGATGTATTTTCTTTGAGACAAACTTGGTCATACATTGTGTATGGCAGGATGCATTTAAGCAACATAAACTCCTACAGTTGCCACCTTTTAATTCCAACGTTCGTGATTTGGAAAACAAGGCAGTTGTCCTGAAATTTCCAGAAAGCAATAGGATAGTTGATTTGTTATTATTTCATAAGTAGCATCCTACTTCTTGACTCAGTTTTAAGCTATAATCTGAAGTATGCATTTAAGAAAAGACACACAGGAAAAATGGGAGGAATCCCTTTTCTAGACAAGATCTTGAGTAAACATTTTTTGTCAGCTTCCTTTACAGGATAAATAACCTTGGTTATTGATCTGACGTTATGAAGTTTCAGGAGCTGACTGTTCAAGTAGTTCATTGATATAGTGAAAAATACACTTTCTAATTTAATTTGAGAAAGCAGACTTCTCGCCTGAATGTTGTAGTTCTGGGACTAGATTTCCGTCATCTCTCTAGTTGGAAAGGCTTGTATCCAGTGCATGAAGTTAGCTTGGCTCAGAAAAGCAGCATAGTATTCTGACGCACTTCTTTTTTTAAGCCAGTTTCTCAACAGCTTGTTCAACGAAGAGGAGCAGAGTCTGGGTTTGTATCTCTTGTTGAGAATTCAGAGTACAGATTTTCATATTGGTTCTCTCAGAATATTTAAGACTCTGTATAGAAAATGCTACTAACTCATGTCTCATTTTGAATGCCACATCATTAACGGACCTCAAGATCCTAGCAATTTTCTTTGTGAAAATCTTTGTTTTAAGGAGAACATATTATGAACTGGAGTCCTATGCCACCAAATGTCAGCAAGAATGAAAACTATTTCTTTGTCTTCAGAATTCATAATATTAGAAGCCATCATTTGGGATATAGGATCTGACACATGATTAAGTTTTTTTGATCTGTTTTTTAAATTAAGTTTTGTTCATTGGGAAGTCAAATAACACTGCATTAGGACAGTCTGTCACTGGCACATAAATAGTGGGACTTCAGAATTGCTGCCACAGTTCCTGTAAGTATTGTTTTTCCTTTGTTACCATTATCAAGTGTGCTTAGATGTAATTTATTTTTTTAAATGCTTCAGGGAGGAGCTCTATGGCAGTTTCAGCAAACCCTAAATTGAGGCTGTCATGGTTCTCTGTCCATCCTTAAGTTAATGTGGTGCTCCTGCAGCCAGTGAACAACTTGGGGAGGGGCCAAGTTGATCTTCCTTATTTATGCTGGAAACAGATGATCACACCTGATGCATTAGAGCAACCAAGGAGAAGCTGTATTTGAAAGTTCTTTGTCAGGTAGCCATACAGTGGAGGGAGAGGAGAAGAAATAAAAGAAATTTGGAGTTGGCATGAATAGTCTCAGGAAAACACTGTCCAGCAGTGTAGTTGGGAAGAGTGTGCAAGGGTCTAGACTGCATTGCTGTGACATGATGAGCATAGGATGTTGGTGTGCTTTGGTACCTCCTTTCTTTGAAAGGATGACAGTAGTCAGACACGGTATTAAAGCCTTCTGTTGGTGGTGTTTTCCAGTGCTTTACACAAGTATTTAATGTAGTGCTTAATTACTGAATTTAGTATTAAAAACAAGAGGATATGGACACTAAGGTTTTTTGCTCCCATCTAAGATATATATTCCTCTTACTCTGACCCAATACATCAATGATTTTCTTACTAAGCCAGTCTGAACAGGAAAGTGACACTGTTTGAACAGGAGTCCTTCCACTGGAAAGAAACATAGGGGCTACGGAAGATATAATTTTGAATCCCCTCAAGCAGATGAAAGACTTAAGCTTGGACATTAGTTATTGGTGGGAGAATGATCTAATACTTGCAGCTTCTGTGTCTTTTACAGTGGGTTTTTTTGCTCAGCTCTCTTTAAACAAATAGTATGTATGCTGATAAGGAAGAAATCTGGAGTATGAATTCAGTTATTGTTTTGTTTCCTATTTGCTAATGTGGCTAACTAAAGCTAGTTTCTGGGTGGCGTTTTTATCAGCTGTTTTGATCCTCCTCATGAGACATAAATTGCTCTGTGAATTTGTGTAACAAACCTTACATTTAAACATTTCTTCTCTCAACTTGTTTGCTTTTATTTTGGAACAGTCTGAAATGTAGCTTGCTAGGCCAGGTGGTAATCCTAAATGCGTTCACTTTGAAAATTGTGTATAATCATGAAAAGCAAATAAGGACATTAATCTTGAAATTGACATTATTAGCAGATATGTCCTCTGTGCTTAGTTTAATGATCTTTTTTGCACACCAGTGGGGAATTACTAATTTCAGCCTTCAGATTTGTGTGTATTTTCGCTTCAGTACATTCTGTTCTAAATCTGTGCTTGTTGTTTCTTTGTAGGTAAAAGGAGGCATTGAGACTACCTTAGAGAAAGAAGTCCTCCAATATGACTACTCTTCTTCATATTTTGATATATTTGTAAGTGTTGTTTAAAAAAAAAAAAAAAGGCAGCAAACATATTGTTTTCTCACATTCCTTCTTCCACAGATGTTTCATAGTTTGAGTCCTGTGAAAGGGCTGATCTTGATAATTTAAACCAGAAGGACTTGTGCCAAGTTTCACCTGTCTAGGGGTTGCTCAGTCCTGCTTTGGGAGCAGGCTCATGGAGCCTGTGGGTAGAGATGCTTAGCCACATTTAATTGCATCTTCCACTTTGGGGGGTGTGAAAAAAGCAGATGAAAAAAAACCAACCCTCCATCAAGCATGTGAGACTGATGTAACAAAGGTAATTTGTTAAGAGGACAAGACCAATAGTCCTCCAGCTGTAAAATCATTTTGTTTGAACTGACATTTTTGTCCTTCCACAGAAATAAGTCAGCTGCAGTGAGGAGAGACTTGTTCCCAGGTTGGCCTGTATAGGTCAGGTGTTTTTCAAATTTCTGTGGTTTAACTCAAACAGAGTTCTTTAACATTGTAGTAAAATAGATAACAAAGTATAATGCTCCTTTGCTCTATATAAGCACCTTGGGCATGTGGGAGGAACTCTACGGCATTAGGAAATCTCCCTGTATTTTAGCAACACTGTAGCTCTGTAGTTTCCACGTGTTTTACAGTGCATGGCCGAATTACTGATCTGAAAGTAAAAGCTGTTTCTTTATGGTTATTCTAAAGGGCTCCATGTTTTTGCAAGATTATTAGTTCTACCAGATCTTACTTGTCTGGAAGAGATGAGATGGTTTGGTATCAGTCATTTTATATTGATGACTGTATCCAGAACCTCTCTTTGAAACTGGTGTAAAACCCATCCTTGCTTCTCCATTTGCTGTGTCAAATGGAATGAGGTACTGGATACAAATTTTCTTAAGCTAGCAAATTCTGCTACTTCTCCCTTTCTCTCTCATTATTTTGCTGGCACGTTCTCTCCGTGATATACCTTACTGCATAAAGCAAAAATTGTTACCTGTAAGTGTTGGTGCTCTGGAAAGTATTTTGCCCTGTAGTTGAACCAAGGGTTAAAAACATGTCATGCAAAATAATAGACTTATTCCCTGGGAAAAGTATAGGTTATTGAATTCTGCAAAATGTTTTGTGGCCTTATGCAGGATTTCTTCTGTTACTACTAGACATCACAGGAACATGTATATTTGCATAAGATGAAGAGAGTTTGTTATACCTCTGGCCATGTCTATCCTTGATTTCTGTTAATTTTTTAAGCATTTGTCTCACATTTTTGAGGTCCTGAATACATCTTTTAAAATGAATTGAAGGCAGTCTAATATCGAAGAATGAACAGGAAAATTGAGGGTTAGGGTCCTTGTCTCAGAAATCTCATCTTTCTGCTATTGATTTAATTTTCTGGCCTAGAAATACCATATCTTACCTGTATTTACTGCAGAATATTTGCAACAGCTTGCTATTGCAGGCATCTCCATAAAGAATAATTGATTGTTGCAATATTAATATTTCAATAATTACTAAAAACTTAGTAAGTAGAAAATTGCTTTTAAAACTTTCCCACTTTCTGATTGCATTTATGAAGTCTTTACAGTTTTTAATGATACTCTCATGCAGTAGCACACCACTAAGTTCGGTGAGATGCACAGTGATGCTCAAAGTATTTGCTAGATTAATTGCATCTAATTTAATTTAAGTGCTTAGTCAGGTAAAATCGTCATGAACATACTTTGTGTAGCTTTCTTATGTTTCTAACTTATTTGTGGAATTGCACATGCTTGCACATTTCAGCCTATGTAGGCATGTGAGTGGTGCCATTTGCTTTACAAATGGGAAATTATGTTCTCTTTCCATTTTATGAGCACACATGCAAATTTGTTTCTCAATAACAGATCTTGGATTGTCCTGTTTTAAGTTGTTCTGTAAGCAGTTAGTATTTTCAGTGAGCTGAGAATCTTGTGGTTCTTCTGTGTTCTGAATTAACCAACAAATATTTTTTTCCTTTCTCTATAGCTACTGGCAGTCTTTCGATTTAAGGTGTTAATACTTGCATATGCAATGTGCAGACTGCGCCATTGGTGGGCAATAGCTGTGAGTAGTAGCCAAGCATAATGGAGTATTAACTAGAGTGGATCAAAGAGACAAAATTTTAGATGCCTCTTAACGCTTGTATGTTAAGAAACATCTTGATGCTATATATGAAAATTCACTGTACAGTAACAGAGTAAAAAATTCTGTTCTGGAAGATTTGCAGCCTAAAGACAAGAATTAATAGCACAGTGGTTGTGGTAACATGTTAATGTAAATTGAAGACTTATTTTGAATCCTGTATGGATGGCTAGTCATAACTCCTTGTTACCTCTGACTTGTTAATTAATGTTTGAAATATATTTGCTTTTGAAATAGTGAACTGTATTCAAAAAGAATTGGCATTACTGTACCAGAGACCCAGCTGTCCATGAACTTCTTAGCTTTTTAGAGTTTTAGGTGCCACTCATTGAGCACAAGCACCTGTGTTGCTTCCTGCTCTAATACAAAATGTTGAATAAGCATCCTTCCTTAGAAAGGAAGTTCTTGAGAACTGTAGGCAACCACAGTGGATCGGAGCAAATATCTTTAATGCAGCTGTACTGTGTGGATGAGAAACTCATGCTTCCACCAGTCAATACTATAGACTGTAATTACAATAGGCAATATTGCTGGCTTAGCATGTTGTATATCTTAGACTTTTTTTTCCCTTACCCTGTGATGGATGCACATAGAATGTGTTCATGTATAACTTTCTTCAAGTGAGTAGCATGCAGTTCGTTTAGTAGTCTGAGATTACATGCCATGATTTTTTTTTAAATGTGTTATTAGCATAGCACAAACATGTCATAGTAACTGCTGCTCTGATGGTGTTTAAGTGCACACCTCTCAAAAATCCCTTCCTCTTAGTTGTGTAGCTTTAGTATATTTCTTCTAGTGACATCCTCCAACTTGATGCGGTTGTTTTTGAGGTGGTGAGAGTGAACCCATCACGGTTGTAAGTAATTAGATATATAAAGCTTCACTGAAGGTTTTGCAGAAGCCATTAATCTTAAAATCCTACCTGTGCTTACCAGAAGCCAGTTAGGTTCTGCTATTATTTAAAGAATTGCTGGACTCAAACACACTAACAGAGTGAGAAGCCTTGCTTAAGTGGTCAGCACTTGTCCACTGCTTTTTTTTGATTTTTTTAGACGTTTTATGCAGCCTGACATTTTTAAAATATGACAGGGAATACAATGAGTATCAAATCTTCAAAATTATTCACTTTTCACAGTTATCAGTATGAGAATTAAAATATTAATTCAAATTTACTCCTGCAAAGATATTTTGTTATTTGAAATGGATCTTTTGATTTAGATGATAGTGAAAAGCATTTGGAGCAATTGCTTTTTCCCAAATACATAGGTAGATTATTTTTGTTAAGGGACTTGGTGAATAAAATACTGCATCTTCATTATACAGTAAGATCACAATTTGTATAACTCAGCATCTGTGTAGCATCTAAACTGCTTATCTGCTGTGGGGAAATCAACATTTGGAGTTACCTTTATTAAGGAGGTTTTTTAAATAACACTTTAAGTTAATTGTATCATACTTGTCATGTTTTATTAATCTATGATGTTGTTGGTTGCAACTGATAGATAATGGCAGAAATGAGAAAGTAAATCCATTTATTAGTCTTAACTGTTCTTACCCTGTCTCTTTCAGTTTACAACAGCAGTGACCAGTGCCTTTTTATTAGCAAAAGTAATTATTTCACAGGTATATATTCTAATCAAACGTTTGTTTTACTTTGTTTTTTTCTTGAAAGCAAGATTCTTCAGGGTAATTTCTGCAATGTTGTGTGATTTTTGTTTCCTTGAAGCTGTTCTCACAGGGTGCTTTTGGCTACGTGCTGCCCATCATATCCTTCATACTTGCCTGGATTGAAACTTGGTTCTTGGACTTTAAAGTGTTACCGCAGGAAGCTGAAGAAGAAAACAGTAAGCTTTTGATAATTCCCTTCAATCACTGCAGTTGGCAACATTCGATCCCATGTTATCTGGCAGAAGAACACTTCTTTCAGCTTCTCAAAATTTGAAGAGCTGTGGGAAAAAATTAAATCATATGGAAGAATTTTTCTTTTTCTGGAAAGGAACATATGCTTTCAGAGAAGTGGAGTTTTAATTTAGGGAGGTAAAGTTAAAAGTTACATGTGGCAGATCAGCAATTTGTCAAGCACTCAGGAACATACATAGTTTTGTATGCTTAAGACATGAAAATTTAACTGACGGGCTTGTAAAATTTTATTTTCTGCGTAATACATGGAATAAGTGTCTGGTTCCTCTTTTAGGAAGAGTGGTGACAATAAGTAACTCAGTGTCACTAACCTCTTATTTTACAGTGGAGTAGGGAAAGCAAAGAAGTATTGAGGAGAGTCTGCTTCATGCACAGACAGAATGAGACCAGAGACTTTTGCATTTTTTTATACTGAATATTGGTAGACAAAGTATTTGATACATACACATGTAAATACTTGATGATCGTATTTATCGATATTATTGATAAATCCCTGTGGGATTCAATCACACTTTCTTTTACTTCGTTCCTACTGAACTTTAAATAGATGGGATTTATGTAGAAGTCAATACTTTTTAGTTGAACTCTGCGTATTTCCCTAAAAGATTGGGTTTCACTGGAAAATGCTGATATTAAGCAATTAAGTCAGACAAACGATGGGCACATTTGGATTGTGTTGTGTGATAGTACTTATGGAGCACCTTATTTGCCCTTAAATCTGAGTCGGATAATAACAGCATATTTGAATAGTTTTTGCTTTTCGATCAGGTATTTTTCTCTGCTATCTCCAGTGGGAGTGGAAGCTGAATTTTCCCATCTCACTGTTTTGCTTTAAAAAAAAACAACCAAAAAAACCCCCACCCCACTACAGCAATTTTCTGCCTAGTGCAACAACACTCATAATTTGGAGGTGTTTTGTCTGTAATTTTTTTTTAAAAAGAAAAAAAAAAGGGCAAAACTGTCTTACCACTGTGAAGATTTCCAGCTCTAAAAGTTCCCTCCCGTGAGCAGAATTTAAAGCTAAAATCCAACCATTTTGTGTCTTCTAGTATCTTGTGACTCATTAAGTGTCCTTCCTCTTTTGGACAGGGTGGAAATATAAGTAAAATAGATGTCTCTTTTGGGAACTTCGAACTGCTTAATAAGTTAATTGGTATGTAGAAATCGTAGTTTGAGTTGGAGAGAGATTTTTGTAATAATTGCCAGCTACCTCAGATAGCTCTCCCGATTCGGTAAAACAGCAAAGCTTTTTTTTCTCCCATCAGTAGAGAGTACTCTCAGCAGAGAGTAAAGGATGGAGGTTCAATAGCTGTATGTTGACCTAAAATGTCATGTTTGCACTGTTATTATCAGAAGACCTGTTGATGGCAGTAGGGATGAGATGAATTAGCTTCTCTCCCAACCCCTTTTGGTTTTTGTCCTGTATTAAACACACCAGAATAGCCCCATGTCATTTCCAAATCATTTTCCTGATTTTAGATGAAATTGAGCCAAAAGGAGTTGAAGCTTGGAGTAACTAGATGTGTTGAGAGAGATAGGTGAAAGCAAGCCATTAGCAAGGAGTCTTATAGTGGCAAAGTAAGAAAATAATTTACTTGGTTATGCGTGGCAGCACACTGATCACTGAAGATACATTTTAGAGTTTTAGTTAGCCAGTGAATATTGATGAATTTACATATGGCATCCTAATCATGCAATTGCACATTGTAGAAGGAAGGATTCCTTAATTCATGCATAGAGTGCCTCTGTTTTGTTAGTGTGTCTTCTTAGCTGCCTAAAGTTAGTAGAAGACAAATGTTAAAATAACAGTTTACTTTTTTTTTTTCCTTGGGATATTTACAGAAGTAACTCGTTAGGAACGCTAATAAAATACATCAGTCTTTAAGATTCTTCATCAATACTTGATCTTTAAGGTGCCATGTGATAGCATTGAGGATTTGTTTTTTTGTTTTTAGGATTTTTGATAGCACAGGATGCTTCTGAACGAGCAGCTCTTCTTCACCCAGGAGTCCTCTCTGATGGGCAGTTCTATTCTCCTCCTGAATCTGTAGCAGGTAGTTATTTTTGCATAGTGAATGATTTTCTGTATTTACACTAAACTCCTGCATACTTCACCCCCTTCAGAGGGAAAGGGTGAAGGGAAGAAAATATATTTGCCTTTTTAAATTAAAAATGTAATCTACAATCCTAAAATGAAAGATTCTTTCTTAATCAGTAATTCGGTTTAGTTACTACCTATCAGACAAATTACAATACACATATTTAATGGGGCCTCTGACATGCCCCAAATGTGTTAAAACCAAGATAAGTCTGAAAGAAAATGGCACTGCAACTGGAAGGAGGTGGTTATTGTTTGCTTCTGCCATTGATGATCCTTATGGGTCCCTTCCACCTTGAGATATTCTGTGATTCTGTGATCTCCTATCTGCTAGCAATCGTGTTCGTGCAGCAGTGCGCTATTTAATCCAGCCTAAACTTGGAGCTTTACAGTATTTTAGGATGAACAGTGAACCTGAAACTGCTCTAAAGCAAACTGCAGTTTAAATCAGAGGCTCTTTTCCTTTCATGTAGCAAAAAGAAAAAGCCCTCTCTGTAGAAAAAGGTGAGTTCTATGTGTATATTAAACTGAGGGCAAGTGTTAATTACATCTTAACTCTGCATATCATATGTTTCATTCTACCTGAGGTATGAGCCGAGTAAGTCAAAAAATAAGTGCAAATACTGCAAGATTTAAGAATGTGTTTGCGGGCATTTCAAGGAAATGAGTAATTTATGAGTTGAGTGGATTTGAGTTATCTGAGGACACCGGGTGAGCCATCCAATCCTGTCAGTCTTTTTATGATAAAATGTAAATCTTTTCTGTAAAGCTGTGCAGTATTATACAATGTATTTAAAATGTTAATATCTGCTAATTGTTACAAATACACTTGCCTATCTTGCATTATAGAATTAAACATGTTGGTGATACTTTCCAGTTTAATGGTTGTCTGGTTGCTGAGTATCTGGGCATAACGAATGACTTAGAGCTCCATCTAGGGTTGACAAAGCATTAAGATAATGTCGAGTATAACTAATAATTCAGTATAAATGTATTTTAATTAAAGCTGTGAGCCTATCTTGAGGATGGTTGGAAGGCAGGTATGCTATTCCAAGAAAGGAAAGGACTTCAGACAAGTTTGGCCAAAAAAAACCCCTGCTTAACACCTTTGTCATTATGTTTATTACTTGTTTGTGAGAGGGAATGTTGGTCCATAGTTCAGCTTTAAATTGATGGCAAAAGCCCAAGTAAGTCTCCCAGACTTTTTATCAAAGACAGTTCTTTACTCACCTTTTGTTTTCCCTGCACGAGTCTTATTTAAACTGCCCGAGACATGTCTGGTGAAATGCCTGGGCTGGCAATTTCCTCAGTCCCCCCGACAAGGACTGACTGCCACCTCTGCTGTGGGCAGAGACATCTGCGGCTCGGATTGGGTCTCCAAACGGCGGGTCACACTGCTCACCCTGCTTGCTTGGTGTCCTCTTGCTCTCCCTGAACCAACTGATCCATCACGCCACCTTCGTGCAGAGCAGTGTCTCCAGCAGGAGCCCTCTCTGGGCGCATAGCCCTGTGACCCGCTCAGCTTTCTTTTTGGGGCCTTCCAGGGCTTTGTTGCAGCAGAGAGCTGAGGGCAGTCAGGGGACAGGAGAAGAGAACTGGGCAGGGAGAGGCAGAGGCAGAGACCTGTTTGGTTTCTGGCTTAGAGTGAGATAATCTGTTTCTTGCCAGAACACTAGAAATTATTAATTTGTAAAGCAGTATTTCTGGCTGCTTTGAAAGTGTCTTCTGAAGTTGTCTTCCAAAGGGCAGGATGTAGCAAGTGGGAAAAGCTGCTTGTCAGTGAGCAAATGTGGTGTTGATTGTCCTGAGTGTGTTGCAGTGAAAACTTGAAGCTCCTGCTAACTGCATGTGTTGACAGGGTACGTATTTCAAGAATGATCCCAGTGCTGGGTTTTGGGTTTGATAACTGTTAAAAAAAGCCTTCAGTGTGAAACATCCAAAACCATAAGAAATCAAAAAATAAAAGTAAATACTTTTATGAGAAATAGTTGCTTTGAATTGCCTTGCGATAAGCCATTACCAGTGGTGGTTTGCTGCTTGCTTTTTCTTTTTCTTCTTTAAACTGCCCTAATAGCTTGTCTTCCTTTTCTTCCTTTTCAGGATCTGATGAAGACTCTGAAGAAAAACAAGACAGTGAAAAACCAGTTGTATAGCAAATATGAAAGAGCAGGTAAATTCCTTTGCCAGAACCTGAATATTCATAAAAATATTTTTTTCTTTTTCATTCCTTCCCAAATAATTTGAATAGTGGGCTAAATCTTAGGAGTTAGCGTCTTTGAACCCAGTCTGTCTTAGCAACCTTCATGCAGGAAATCCCGCCAGGATCTTGACAGCCTGCCTGTAGCTGGGGTCCTCTGCTGCCGAGTTCTGGTTAAATCAGGCCCAAGGGACTGAGAGCGCTGTTCCAGACTATAGTGTAAAAGACTGCAGGCTTGGGGTGGAACGTCTCTAGCATTTATTTGTTGGCTGTCCTGGAAAGGACAATCGTGGACCAGATGTGTAAAAGCTCAGGTTTTTTGGAAGTGGGGTGAGGTATTTCTTTGAAGATGGCAATGCAAGAGTGCTAGGAAGAGATTTTCTTGTAGTTTAGCTCTAGGACAAATATACTCATCTTGAAGACTGCATGGGCAAAATTCCTTCAGTATTTCCCCTTCTCAGTCTGTTTAATACTACAAATGGGTTACATTGGAGCTGTGGTGTCTTCAGATCTTTGTAGTCTACTTTGGTTAAATATGAGAGATGATTTCCTTATTTTGGAAAATACTTCATTTACTTCTGGAATTATCTTGCCCCAGGCTTTCACTTCACCACACATGGCAAAGCTCAAGCTAGGGGAGGTATTAAATATTCTTGAGAAGCTGAAGCTTCTGATTTGAAAATCTAGTGCTTGTCTGGAAGAGTGGATGACTTTTCAGCCTCCCTGTTTTCAGTATCTGTTTTCTTGAGTTGCCTCTTCATTCATCCAGACTTGTGTCATCTGTTTCAGAAAGAAAATCTCTGAGGGAAATTGTTTGGGTTTGGAAGCTGGCAACAGAGTCTGTGGCTGACTTGCTGGTGGAGCTGCTGACAGGAGAATTCATTCATTAGAAAGGGAATGGTTCCCATGTACTGTAATACCTCACAAAGATGTACCTGTTGACATATGTATATTAGATTGCCTCCCAGGTGGTATGAAAATATTTGTCCATGTATTTTATGTGATTTACTTTCAGTGATTCCTGAAGTTGATCTTCTAATGACTAGGTAATTACTGGAAAGTGTTGTCTTGTGTACCTAATCAAGAGACTGGTAATATAATGAAGTAAAACTACTCCATGGTGGAAGTATATTTAATGATTGTTGGGACTCACTTGGTAAAACTATTTTATGTTTAATACAAATTTGTCATTAGTTTTATGTTTACTTTTTTTAACTCCATGTTTTTTTTCTTTTTTAATGGGTATGTTCACTTTCTAAAATAAAAATGTTAAAACGTGGGTAACGCATCATGATGTTTTGTTGCCTTATCGACTGAAAATCTATGTGTACCACTCCTTTATTTCTTGTGAAGTAGCAAGGATCCCAGTCTGCCTAGATTTTGGGCAAAAGGTGTTGCAGTGCTGTTTGGCCCCCTGTAGGGATGCAGTGGTAGTAGAACATCATTTCTTTGTGGCAATTGTGATAACAAAAGGATGCAAGGAGCTTTTTGAAATAACTTAGTTCCTGTACTGGTGGTGGATGTTATTCAAGTTCAAGGAGGAAACTGGAGTAAGTGGGCCCAATAAACACTTGTATTACCTCAGTAGTGAAAGTTAGGTAGCTAATCATTTGATGTAGGTCAGTATTTTCAAATACAGGTTTTAAGTGTTAACTGATGCTTGATCAAAAGCTTTAGGTAGGAATTAGGTGTTACCTGAAGAGGAATGTAAGTGCTGTCACTTTCCTTATATAGTCATTAGGTTTTATTAGCAACCTGCACAGCAAATATTAAGTACCAACCTATTCTTTTATGTTATGTTTTGTATTATTTCCATCGCTGTGGGGTAGGAGACAGGATGGGCTGTGGTCTATCTCTTCCAATCACAGCTCTTTGAAGCAGCAGTGACTGTTACAGTTTACAGGATTTTCCCACCACAATCCAGTCCCCTCAGAGCATTAAATCATACACTAGCTTCCCCTTTTTTGGTCTTAATATATCAGTAAACTAGCAGCAGGGGCTTGTAGGCAGCTGTCAAAGTCACAGCCATGAACTTGATGATCCCCAGGAATTGCAGGTGGATACCATGTTCACCACTCTCTAGGGCTGTGTGGATGCAGGATTTCTTTCATCTTCTCAGTTTCTGGTATAAGACATTGCAAGCAAGCTGGGAGATCATTTATTAAAGGTGGGCTTGAGTTGTGAACATCATCACTGGCTTACTCATCCTGTTGGAGCTGAGGCTACAGCACCAAATATACACCAGGCTGGGGGCAGTACAAGGGGAAAGGGGAGGAAGAGGTAGAAGTGATGCTATCAGAGTCTGCAAGAGCTACATTTAAACAGATGTTTTGAGAATACCTTCACAGCTATTTTATTTCACTTTATTTACTATCAAGCCTCAACAGTAAAATCATCACCTCCCTCTTTGCTCCAAATAACAGGTCTGTATATATGTGTATGAAGTCCATCTTCCTTCACAAATGCTGATACACACTGAAGGCAGTGGCTTCAGTATGCTGTTCCTAAAATTCCCTTTTGGAAATGCTGGATGAAAAAAAAGCTAAGATCAAGTCTATCACTTATGTCACTTCAGAGTATTCAAGATCTGTTTCAGAGGATGCAAGTAAGAGTAAAGCATTAGAAGAACAAAATAAAACCTATTATTTAACAGTGCTGAAATTTTCCTAACCAAATAGTAAACTCCATGGGAAAAATACATCTAGTTCCCTTAAACCTCTGAACTTCATCTAGGTGCACAACTTCATTTGAACCCTTCCACAGTCCACAAGAATTTTCTTCAGTAGTTGTATTCAGTTCACATAGTGCATAATAGTGAAACTCAAAGCATAAGTGGAGATTTTAAGAACTTCAGTTGGGTTTAGATATAGCTAAAACAATTCTTTTTATTCTTTGATCAAAAGAAGAAAGATTGACCATTTGCTGTTGTGTTAGCATGATATTAAAACTCCGTTTTCTTTCCTCCATCAAGTCCAGCTTTATCATCTACAGAGTAAAACAGAATGTAGCATGAACATTTTTTAGATATGCACCAGTCTCCACTAACTACTTGCTCAACATCTCTCAAAAACTTTGTAGAGGTCAGGGAGGTTAGCAAGCTGCAAAATGTTGCCATCCTCTGTGAAGTGTTTAGGAGGTAAAAGATGAGTCCTAAAAGCTTTGTAAAGTACATGTTCCACTGTCCATTTCCATGTGGTTGAACTGGAGTCAGGCTCTTCATTCTGAAATACAGAAAAAAAAAAAGGACAAATAATTAAACTGAATTTCTCTGAAACATAATAAAGTTTCTTTAGAAAATAAGACTACATCGATTTTAAAATTGGGGAAGTTCATTCTATACAGTCAAGTTAATTTTAAGCTCTGGAAAGTCACCTGCAGAATGAGCTAGCTTAAGTGAATGATTAAGCAGACACAAGCAGACTATTTTTAGGTTATATGCATCCTTATTCTTCTATAGAAATTTATCATAGCTCACCAGGTTAAAAAAAAAATACATCCCAAACTCAGAGGCCAAGAACTGTAGTATTATTAAAGTAGATTGCAATACCCAAAGTTAAAAGGTTCTCTGAAATCATACAATACTGCAGAAAATTTAAGCCACATTCTTTCAGATTCTTGCCACACTGCTACTTGATTTGCTTCACTGAAAGTAGAGTTGGGACTAGAAGTTTACAATTGAAAAAAAGTTTCCTGGGTGATGTTAGTTGTTCATATGACTTGTTACATAGTCTCATACCTGAGAGGTTGTCAGGTTGGCTTCATCTAGTATATATTGCTTTCTAATGGAGTAGAACATAGCTAATTCTTTACTTAGGGTTTCAAAACACTCCTTCTCTTCATCCCAGTTTACCTATAACAAGAAAAAGTAGTAATTTAATAGAATTGAGGTAGCAGTCTGAGACTCTATAGAGATTCTTAAAATGGAAAAGTCATAATAATGTCTTGGATAAGGTAAAGGTATAGAAAAAAAAAAAGGTAGAAGTGAAGGCTTTCAAATCAAAATATCTGCTCATTCAGTCAGTAGTTATGAACACAGGGGCAAAGCACCACTAATCAATAACCTTATCAAGTGTGTCTTAACAGGACATTTAACCAACTCCAGCTTTTCCTTTGCAGCTTCTGATGAATTAATTTGGTTCACTTCATTCTTTCCCAAATAGAAAGAGTCATCTGTGAATGACTAGAAATCATTAAGAGAATATACCTCTGTGGCCAAGCGAAGGATGAACATGGGTAGTCCTTCCAGTGGCGGAACATAGTTGTCTATCAGAAGTGGTAACCCAATCAGGTTTCCTTCCTGCAAGGCAACGTTGCTGCTTCAGTAAAAAAAAAAAAAAAAAAAGTTCTTTCTTGCAGTACATGCAAGAAAACTTATTGTAAAACTGATGCTTACTAAACCTAGTGAGCCTTGGGGGTATCTGAAATTACACGTTTTTAAAGCCTGATGCCAGGTAGACTTTGCAGGAAGAGGGTTAGTACTGGTGTTTAACTTCACGAGGGCTGGATTTAAGCCACTCGGCTCAGGAAGACCTGAATTCAGCCCCCTCCTCCAACTCCAGCCACTGACTACAGAGATCACACTTCCTAGGGGAATATCTGAGAGACATGTCTGGGCTATATGACCCTTGATGAAGCTGATCAGCTTTGTGTAGAGAAAGGGATGCATTGGGCCACCAAAAAAAAAAAAAAAAGAAACATTGCAAGCAATAGTGATGCTGCAGCCCTGCCTGGCTAGAGAGCTGGTTAAGCTGCACACCAGGCTGGATAAAAGATCTGCATTCTAGTTATGGAAGCAGTGACCAAATTATTTTTATTTAGTAGCTCATTATATATGAAGTTCACGTGTAGTGCCCTTCTAAAAGCAGCAAATGTCCTGAGCATTTTTAATGATGGGGGTAAGCCACCTAAATCTTCCCAGAGATAGGTCTTAGTAAGAACTGCAAGCAAACTGCTGTGGTTATCTGTTACCAAAAGTAGAATCACAGAATTATTTAAGTTGGAAAAGACCTTTAAGATCACCGAGTCCAACCATAAACCTCACACTGCCAAGTCCACCATTCATTTACTGTCAGAAGTAATAGCAGCGTCACCTCATCAATTTCAAGAGAAAAATAATCTTTCAACATTTCAGTCTTCTTTTTCAGAAACTCCACAATATACTCGGCAAGCCCCTCTTTTGGTCCATCTTCTTCTGTCCAGCCACTTTCAGGATCCTCTAAAGCAAGCATTGAAAGCTCATACAAAGGAGCTGGCTCCTAAATATGGAGAAGGCAAAACCATTGTTAATGATGAACGTGCTCTACTGGAAATCTACAGCTTTTCCCTTCACATTTATAAGCTAACTGTAATATACTGTTTCTGGCCTGCAGAACAAACTGTTCTGCTTATCATAACCAGTCTAAAAAGTATTAATATCCTTCTGATATAATTCTGTGCAATCCACAGTCGTGCAAAGTGCTGTGATACTTACAGGATAAACGCTAGCAACCAACACTACTTCTGATAGATTTGATTAGAAATCAAATTAATTATCTGTCCCAATGTAACAAGCAACAAGGTGAATATATATAAGTGACATGAATAACAAGCAACCAGGATGACAACTTAACAGTAGTAGCTACAAAATTACTAATAGTTTTCTACATTCTATCCTTACTGTAAAAGAAACAAAACGTTGTTCTTGTAGCAGAAAAAAAACCTGTAAAACTATATATTTGGCTGAAAGGAGAGACTTACTGTAAATGAATTTTGAAAAAATCTTATGTATGATATAATGTAAAATTATACTTACTGACAACCTTAAGACTCCAAAGTTTGCAAAGTCATAAATAAGTATCTGGTAGAAGAGTTCTTGGCTAAATTGAAGTACAAAAATTAGTTACATGGACAGAATCACAGATCTCCAAGTTACCATAATCAAGAGGGGAAAGTAAGGGTCATTTTGGATATGTATGTCTGCTCTTTCCATTCATATTAACAAAGATTTTAAACTAAACTGTTTAAGATTCACATGGACTATCGAGATGTTTACAATTAAATCTGATTCTTGGTTTCTGACATCATCAGCCACACTGGCACAGAAATGTTTACATACTCAAGCATACAGCCACTATCATTTTATTCCCAGATACCTCTTTACTCCTTTGCTGCACTGCAAGAAATTCACAGGAGCTTGGAAGTTGATAGACATGTCTATCTTAAGGATAGCCTCTGATTTGTTACAAAATGTATGTAGCCAGCCCCATAAGGCTGCATATGCAAAACCACAAACTTTGTGTTATGATCATGTCCTGCAGCTCCTCTTAACATTTTACATACAACATTTTGCTTGTCTCTTTTGAAGCTTCTGCTTGCTCATCTTTAACAGCGTGCTGTAGACCAGTTGCTGCTGTAGATGATCACGAAACCAACAGAATGTCTTTCCTTCCCCCCAGTCTGTGAGCACACAATACAGTAGCTGGCATTTTCATCACAGCGATTCCCTGCAGCTTCTCCCAAGCATGCCAGACTTGTTTCCACTGTTCTGAACAGATTGCTTCATCTTTAGCCTCATGACTTTTTGGATAGGCAACAAGAAAATTATGTTTTTCCTGTCATTTTCTTCCTTCTTTTAATTAGCTTGGTCTTTGGTACTTATTTCAACTGCCAACAAGTCTAACAGCTTCTTTACCTGAGTTTTGTGGTATTGAGAAGATACAGTTTTGTCTGATACTGGGCGAGAGCCCACTGAGGACTGACACAGCCAACAAATGAGTGATCACGTAGCATCTCCTGAAGATCTGAAACGATTGAAGGGGTGGGGAAGAAACAAGAGGATGTAATTTCATATTTGCAACTCTGCCCTAGTTATTTAGTTGTGGTTTGTGTCTTTTTAGCATTGAATTCTCAGATCACTGTTCAGTCACTACTACACCCCTGCTGTACTACCAATCATCCACGTTTTGGAAGATCAATCATTTGTGTGCATACACATATATATTAAAACATAAGTGAGAATAGTTATATAACAGTTAAGCTACGAATGCAAATTAAAAAAAAAATAAAATAAATCTGTGTTTGACTTGAATAGCCTTTCAGAATTTGTTTCCAGCCACAGATTAGTAACAGAGCACAAACATACTTCAAAGAAAACTGCAGATGTAAAACAACTTTGCAACAAAATCTAGTATTGTCAGACTAAATTCTTAAGTGTGATAGAGCATGTTCATCATTTATTTATTTTCTTCTCCCAAAATATGTATCCAGCTTTCTCACTTACATATACTTTAAAAAAAGGTATGAGAAGTTGGATTTCATTTTTGGCATTCCACAAGAGCTCCTCATCAGAGGAGCCTGGCAGTGCAGTCACAGCATGCACAGAGCACTATGCTACCCAAACTCCATTGTTACCTTTTCCAAAGGAATACAGTATCATGAGAATGGTTATTCTTTTCTTCCAAAGGTCTCCTGTAGCTACTTCTTACATGTATGAAGACAAGATGCAACCTCAAGCTGCTGCACAAGTTCTACCATGTATTTTGAGACATTTTTGGACATTTTATGGCTCAGGGACAACTCTCTGATTTCAGTATTTAAACAGTGACAGTCAGATTACCAGTCTAATGCAAAACTTCTTCTGGAGCACAAATAAAGTACAAGTGCATGCTTTAGCTTTTCAAGATGCAATTTTCTAGTGTTATTAATTATGATGCAAGTTAAGGTTTGCAAAATATTTAGAATGCATAAAACACCTATCAACTAACAAGATACATGGAAGTCTTTAAAACAGTCCTCCAGTGTGGCAGCTGCCTGTTCAAGTTTGGCCCTTGACATTTAACACAATTTTGTTAAAAGCTCGCTTAGCGGCACAGTGAGCTGGCTGGGCCACCTTTTAAATATCACTTTCCTCAGTTCAAACAATAGTATTTAGTTGGTGGAATAACAACAACCTTGAGAAGCAAAAGGCTTGCTTACTTGCATGTGTCTGGTTACTAATTTCCTCCTGCAGAGTCAATACACTGGTCAAATTGATGATTCTTCTTCTAGGGGTGCAGGCAGCAGTCATGTCCTTCCTGCTGTCATCTTTCTCCATTTCTATGTCCACATCTTCCCGTGGTCTCTTTCTGCAATACCAAAACAAAAAGAATTACATTCAATTCTCTATCACTTAGGCAAAACACACCAACAGATGGGATTCTCAATTCACATGCTGTATGCTAGACTCCTTTATTTTACTTCCGAGGCACAATTTGTTCAGAAAAGGTAGTTCATGAGATAATTTAAGCTTCTCTAATACCAATCACTTCAAACATCTGTTGTTTAAGCACCAAGCGAACTGGGCTCTAAAGGACACATCAAAAAAATATTGGTATTTCTAGTAATTTTTTGCATGATAATTTTTCTGTAATACTGGGGAGGGGGGGGGCAGGAGGGGAATCAGATTCCCTCAGATTTTGGCCTTACCTAACAGCTCCTGCAGGAGCTATAAAATATTACAGCTCTTATTTTACTAGGGTAAAGTCTGCAAAATTCAATTATGTAGTTTCTATCCCCCCCCAAGAGAAGGGTCTCCCAAGAGAGACAGACCAGTACAATCTCCCTAAACTAAAGTTAATGGCATCATTTATACCGCTTTCTGCCTTTCAGTAGGTGTGGAAATCCCATTCCAGTTAAAAAATTTATCACAAGTTCTGTAATTTACAGTTCACAGATGAAATTTAATTTCTTAATAAAATACCATGGAAAATTATTCTAGGAAAATTTTTCCTTCTGAAAAAGCAAAAAGGCCAAAGAGATAAAGAAAAATCTTAGTTTCAGGGCCATGTCATGAAATAAAGGGGTCACCTTGTATGACCTCAGGCAGGATGAGACTTACCGAGGAGGCACTGTCTCAGGAGACAAGCGTCTACTCTCGCTCAGCCCCCCAGGCACCACCGTGTCCCCCTGAACATCTGCCATTTCAACCTGATCACTGACATCTTCCATTTCAGCATCCTGCAGCCTGGCCGCACCCTCCGGAGGTCCTGCAGTAACCTCTGTTGTTGCTTCAGGGGGGCCTGTACTTAGGGGGTTGTTCACCGGCTGGAGAAAAGCATCCAATTTCTGCTCTCGGGCATCAGTACGGACCATCTGATGTGCATAAACCTTATCACCGCTTCCTCTGGTAACTGCAGAAGAGCTCGCTGCTGATTTTACCACCTCACTGGAAGAACAGTCGGCCCCTGGAAGCAATGTCTTCGTTCAGATACAGGGAAACAAAGAGAAGAGATTCAACAACAAGAAAAAAAACCCAAACAGATCAGTCACACTTCTCATAGCATCTTACTGCTCAGGGGCAAGTAACTTTCAAACCCCAAAACCAGTGTTAACTGCTTAAACAGGCCACAAGCTTTGCACTTGTTATCCACATAGCATGACTGTCATCATCTTGGCAGTTAAAGTTAGTGTTCTTTTGTCTCAAAGGGAAAATCTTTAATGGAAAAAAAAAATCACAAGGAAATTTGGTTCTTTTAAAAATAATTAAAATTCTTATGCTATGCTCCACATAGAGAGAGATTAAGAAACCTTCTTCCTGATTTTTTTTCTGGTTAGATTAAATCCAAAGTGTCGTCAAATACAAAGAAAAATTTCCTCAGTCACATGACTGTCACATAAACCAGGGCAGAATAAAAACCAGTTTACCACACATGAAGGCTAATATACTTGTAAAATCAAAAAGACCAATCAGATACTTGACAAAAAGGTATTTAAACTGTTTTTGTACACTTTTTCTCTCTCACCACACTGTTAACATTGGTATCTTAAAGCAGTTTCATCCCTGAAACATAGAGCAAAGATCTCAAGGTACCAGCGTAATGCTGATGACTGAATCACTGCACAGATTGTACTATGGAACACAATAAATGTACCCACAATAGATTAAATAGTGCAGAGCTGTGGTCACTTCAGACACATTCTCACCTGAGTGAAGTACATCCTTGAAGAATTAGAGCCCAGTAACTTGTTCTCTACATGCTGTTGCACACGCTCCAGAATACTGTCCTCATGAAGGAAGTGGACCTCGTGTTTTGTAGGGTGCACGTTCACATCTACGTTCTGAGGGGCTATTTCCAGGCTAGAAAACATTTTAAAAGAAGTTAACCTAAAATTTCCCATGGATCGCAGAGGGTGCAAACTGGTTCAGTATAGAATTTGTCAGGCTTGGAGCATTACTCCATGCAACTCCAAGTCAAAATGGTCCTGAAACCTGCTAAAGTTGCACTACAGTCAGATTTGCCGGGTATATTAAAAAATAATCTGAAGAACTCTATTCCAAACTCACCAAAATCAGGTTACGTAGGTAAGCTTAAACCAATCTCTCCATTGTACTACTACAAAAAACAGGTTTTAGAAATATTACTTGCAGTGTCTTGCGAGTTAAAGGACTTAAGGCTGAAATACCAGAGAGTACTTCTAAAAACAAGGCCTGTCTTAAGATTTCTATTTCGTGATTTAATTATCTCCTGTCTGGCAATTAATTACCTCAGTGTAATGCTTAACACTAGTATTAGGAACACAAACATCCTTCTAAATCTACTCACCCTAGCTATATCCTGCAACATAGTATTAAAAGGCTACTTCTTCCTATTACTTTACCTTAAGTATAGGAAAGGATGCGTACTTTTTGGCAAATAAGCAGCATAAACCGTTTCTATGGCTTTCCGCAAAGCGGCTGACTCTACCAATCGATCTGAAACACAGAACAAAATGTTCTTTTCAAAGAGGCTCACTGAAATACACTGCACAGTGCCCAACTTCTCCTTCAGGCCAACATCTTCATGCTTTGTATCTTCAAAGGGCATCCGTTATACCCGTTTTTTCTGAGACCTATTTATTCTTCATATAAAACCAGGAATAGACAGTATCTGCTCAGTAAGTTTTTTATTTAGAAGTTTGTTTTTTTCCCACAAATGCTGAAATAACCATTATTTCACAGTTAAGGTCTGTTGCACCCCAAGCCAGTGTTGCTGCAGAACAGAGAGACTACTCTGTCTAAGTTGGCAGGACACAATCATAAGCTCGATACTCCACAAGCTTAAGTTTCTTTAGGCCCGGTCTTAGCTGCTTTCCACCAGAGTGAAAAGCATGATGCACATTACAAACAGAAAAACACCTTAAGATCTACAATTAACTGTAATACTTAATTTTTGGGGTTTTTAAGAACGTTCATACATTTTGTGGATCTTCAGAAACTTTCATTTTTCTGAATGTTACATAAGTAACATATGACTGTACAAAATGCTGCCTTTTTTTCTAAACTTACGGTTTATGAAGAGTAAAAATATGCATTTCTTCACAGAGTAGTTTGCATTCGTGATGTAGCCTTTCATTTTAAAGGCCAGACTTGCATCTTCACAGCCCACTTCTATCAGTTCCCTATTGATAGTACCACACACAAAAAATTAATTCTTCTGTTGATGCAAATTTCAAACAGTACTCATAAGTAGCGATATGTTGTTCTATATTCTATTTATATCACAGTTAATGAAAACATTGGAATTATTTAAGAGTTCAAACTTCCATTGCCAAGCCACAAAAAATATTTAACCTGAACTGTAGTGTTTCTTCTTTCTGAGTAAGTGTAAGCTAGTAACACCGTATGATCGGAGTCTGTAAAACTATCCACATTATCTTTTTAATACCTTAACACATCACAGTATACACAGTATTATAAACATCTATCGATAATTCTAATATGCATTTCACTGTTTCAGGTCATTGACAGTGACAGACAAGGACACTTCAAAACTGTCAGCAGCCAGGGAAGAACATTGTTTTTCTTGAACTACTCTGTCTACTTCTGCCAGTCTAAAATTTATTGGTGGGCTGTTAAGAAGTCATAAAGATGTAAAAAATTTTTTCTTGCTCATGCATACAGAACCTAACATTAACAATTCTCGTAATAGTTTTTATAGTTCTCATGATTCATTAGTCGAAGAAGTCCACTTTGTTACTTTGTGAGCACAGCTCTCTAGCAAGGCATTATGCCAACTTCTAAAGTTAACACAGAAAAAAGTCTTACAGGGTACTTATTTCCAAATCAACCTCAATATATACCGAGTTACATTTTTATTTGTTTTCATTTTTTAAGTCAAAATAACAAGGTAGACTAATCACCATCTTAAATTAGCTAAAATAAAAGTTTCATTTGAAAACGTAGAATCAAAACATTTAAGTGGAAATGGACAATTTATTCAAACTGTGAAAAGGAAAAACTACCAAACAGGCTTTAGCAGTAGACAAAACCAAATGCGTAACAAAGAAATACAAACAACACTGCAAACCTTACCACTAAACAGCCTCTCTAGTTCGCTGTGTTTCATAAAGGTTTCCATGTATTAAAAGTTACATTCCTTACATGAGAAGTGTGACTATTAACTGAATCAAATTGACACCCAAGTACTGGTGGGACAAATCCATTCCACAAGTTCATTCAATGAGTTATTCACAGATGAATGTCTTATAAAGAGAGACTTATTCCTGAAGTGGCAGATGTATTTTCAAAAATCTGATTGTTTTTATTCACTTTCAGTTTTTCTGCCTGGTTTACTCAGCCTCAGCTAATGTAGCTTTTGTCAAAATATTAAACTGTAAGATTTCAGAAAAACAAATCTGAGGAGACTCAGAATGTATCAGGGAGCAGGCTGTGGTAAGAAGTAGCAAGATTTTCATGACATAGGAAGAGGCTAGGAACTTGTAGAGAACACAGGTACAGCTTGCTCTTTTTAAATGAGCACACAGAAAGCTACAAGCAGATGGTTCCCTTCAAGTGCATTAAAGGAACAGCTTTGCAACCTCCCTCTTTCCTCTGAGATACTAAAAACGAGTCACACGTTTCTGCAAGACAAAGGAGAGCTCTATTATTGAACACTCCCTCTTCTCTGTAACTTACCTTGAAGGAAGCAGGAAAAGTCAGCACCGCCCATCTTCTTTAAGAGAAAGGAGAGGGATACTTACTAGAAAATTTCATGTCAAAAGGAACCTTGACATCGACATACCTGCTAACAGCGTTTCCAAAGATGGACCTGATGTTGTCCACTGTTGAGGCGTTTGATAATGTTCTAACATCTGACACAGTATCACCTTGCTAAAGAGAGCAGACATGAGTATCCATCAATTCACAGTTCTGGCCGAAGTTTTAGACATACGTTAAACGATAACATTGCGGACACAAAGGCATGGGACGTCATTATAACGTTTTGTATTATTTATTTATTTGTGTTCAGAAAAAACAATGAAGGTAAATGACACAGGAATACAAGATTTGCTAGATGACATCAACCCGTTCAGGCCAGCAACTCCATCTTTGAACATGAGGAACATAAGTAGTTGAGTAAATAATTATCAAGAATGCCTCAGAAGGAGGGTACTCTACCCCATCCGCTTTCATAAAGTAATTAGTAACCAGACTCTCAAAAGAAGTTGAAACAGCTCATAAAGCTAAAACAAAACGTTGACCACATAGAAAACTCCAAACTCCTGATAAATATATTTTTGTCCTGTTTACTTTTAACTAGTATGTTCTCTATCCAAACTGCATCAACATATCAACATACACTTGAACATTTCAGTACAAGGGAAAGCTCTGGACACCAGTCCCACTGCAAAAGATGCAGGGCAAGTTTTCTGGCCTTTTCAGGTACACATATTACACATATATCAGACACACAGTGAACTTAAAAGACTTTGTTTACATACCTTTTTAGCTGAAAAGCTGATGCCCGAGTTATGGATGGCATACCTGAAAAACAGATAAACATAAGGCTGCAGTATGTGAAAGAAAAGGTTACCTTCCCTGGATGCCAAAAAGTGGCTAGTAACAGGGACAAACTATTCCTCTCCTGTTACACAGTAATGTGATTTGAGTCAAATTGAGCTGTAGACTAAATGGCCATAAAAATAAATCTTTTCTATTTATAACTCACCTGTAACCATATGAAATTCAAGAATGAGCTTATTCCTCAAAAAAACCTGATCGACTTCTACAGATGTAGCTGGTTCAGTTTCATTGCACAGGTTTAACTATAAGAGCAGCAACCCCCCCTCAGTATAACAGAATCAAGTCTGAACCACTAAAAAGAAGAATCTGAAAAGTCTGGCTCACCCTTTTAACTTCCCCTACACAGATGGCTCAGCTGTCTCTGACCCCAGGGCCAAGTTCTGATACACTACAGCTGCATAACCTTGACTCAAACTTCCAGGAAAGTTGCTAAGTCATGAGAAAGAACACACCGTAGAGCCTTGCAAGGTAACAAATGCAAAAATGCAGACCATGGTTAGACTGTTCAGACTGGGACAGTTAGTAACGCAAAAACTCCGGGGGGGGGGGGGGGGGGGGGGGGGGAAAGATGCAAAATCCTAATGGAAAAAAGCCCCAGTGAGTTGGAAGCCTGTAACTCGGCAAGACTTCAGATCAGTCTGTTCCACGGAGCAGCAGGACCCGAGCCTTTGACACTTCACCCCCTGGCTGAAGTCTGCCTGGCCAGCAGAGACTCGTAAGTAGCTCATTTGGGGAGCAAGCTATAACACTTAGCACACAGGCTTGATACTCTTTGCTAGATTTTGTGTTTACCAAAAGTGTAAAGCAGTTATTTTGGTTAAATTGTGTAGATCCTGCTTGCCAAGCCCCTGCACCTGGCAAAGGATGCAACAAAGGGACCCAGGAAGGGAACATCTGGTAGCTAAAGTGATACAATTTCTTTTTTGAGGACGTGAAATTGTCAGTCAGCTTTTTCACATTCAGCCAAATCTCAATGCTCCTGCACAGTTTTTACTTGGGATTCTATTCAGCCCAAGTTTATTGGGAGTTCAGTCATTCAACACTATCATCATCATCATCTATTTGCTGGAATCCTTACTAATAATAGTCATAGACTGAGTACACAGTTTTCCCTCTGGATTCTCCGCATCAAATTGTCGTTATCTGACATCTTACGCTAACAGACAGTTAAAAAACAAAAACAAATTACATCAAACACATATGCCAGTCCCTCTGAAAAAAAACATTACTGCTCATGGCAGTATAAGAAATTGGAGCCTATTTCAGTTTACCTGCTAACAACTTCTAGTATTTTTGCGTATTCTTCATTTGGATTTTTTAAAGCTTTCCTCCTTGTATTTACATTGTAAAATAGATCTTCAACCTACAGAGAAAGAGACGACCATTAAAAAGCATTTTACAAAAATATTCTCTTACTGTATAATTAATCTAAATCATCTTCTTAATAGATACTACTAAATTCTCTAAGAATATTTCAGTTTATGGATGATCAACATTCAATTTATTCCTCACCTGCTTCAGTTCTCCTAACAAAACCCAACTCCAGAGAAATGTATGTTTTCAAATATTTGGGCACATCAGTATTTTTACCAATAATAAAAACAACTCTACAGCTCACTTTTCAGTACAAGTTACAGACCTTCCTCTGCAGATGACAATGGATTCCCTGATTACACCCTGTTTTAATGAAATGCAAATGAATGTTAAAACAGTTGCTGCAATCAGGGCTGTCAATGTAGTAATACCTTCCCATTCTGAGCTCCTTATTCTTCATAACCTTAATGCCAATCCTAACCCCAACCCACATTCAAATCATGGTATATATGAAAGATATGACTGAAAACCAAACAGCGGTTCGGCAGTTTCCTGTGCCAGCCCTCATCTTCCCACCCTGGCTCATATAACGCAAACCACTCCTCCATATTCTGAGCTTCTTGTAGCCCAAACTGTCCACTGAGGCTTTCAGCAGTCCAGGATTACCAAATATTTATGAATGTAATTGATGATGCTATCCTCAGAAGGAAGAAAAAAGAAAAAAAAAAAGAGGATCTAAAATTTACCTTGCTGTCTTTGGTGAAGAAAAAACAAAAAACCCAACAAAACCACACACCATTTGGAAAATATTCTATAAGGTGTTACTGTCATATACCTTACAATGTAAACACATACCATAAGTGGTGCAAGCACAACCACCGGGAAACAGAAAAGGGACAAGAGAGAACAGGCACAAAAACCTACTGTGATCTGAGTTCCTTGGTTTCCAGCACAGGGTTTCGGAGGGGCTTTAATTTTTCCATCACTGTAAGCAGCTCTAGGCAGAAAATACAAGCAAAAAGTTGTCAGACATCTAGATTTACAGGGGGTCAGACACAGACAAAGGGAGAAGACAACAGAAATCCCATCATCATCACACTCCTCCCAGCAAAGGACCTGGGACACTGACAGTTGGCTGCAACCCCCCCACCTTTCTGCTAGGGGAAAGCTGTCTGACCGTAGGACCCAGAGGGGCAGTGGGAGAGTGGGAACAGCGGCAGAGAAAAAGGGACAGGTAACGGGATATGTGTTTTGAAATTGTATTACTGAGACTTTTCCTGTAAAGGCAGGACTACTGTATTTTATTTTTCTTCAATAGCTAGACCTGAACTAATAATAATTTTTCCACTAGACTTCATAATTCAGCGGTACTAATAAGAGATTCTTGACTTTACGTATAAGATGTTTCCGTTTTGCCTGTAAGAGGATTTTGAGCACAAGAGATTTCTGACCCATGTAGGTCTTTCAGCAAGTGATAAAGGGGCATAATTTGAAAGGGCATACTTTTTTTTACCCTCTCACATACCCTACAAACTTAATGCAAGAAAGACCGTAGTCACACAATCTTTTGAAAAAGAAAGATGCAAAGCGTCTCTTTTTCCCCCCCCCCACCTTCTTTTTTTTAAAAGTAGTTGAGGAATTAATGGATAGGCTTGCATAGATTCAGAGTAAGTTTTCAGAAGAATATTCAAAACCTTTTCTTCTATAGGATTAGGCTCCATACAAAAGCAAACTAATGCTCAGAGACTTAGACAATTCGCAAGACATGCTGACTGTGTATATACATCATTTTATCCTGAAATGCAGAAAAAGATGAAAGTTTACCTTACACTGACTGCTGAAGTACAATTCCCTTTAAGATCCTCCACTACTCTTAACTTTTAAAATACATTGTTTAGCTAAAGCTTACCTTTATGGTCTGGAATAAAATATCTCAAACTACGTTTTCTCACATTCTGGATCTTCTTTGTAACTACCCCAGAAACACTTAATTCCTTACCCCACTCTCCTCCTAACAGCACTGAAAAGATAATTAAATACACCTGTTCATTATTGCATGCAGCAGAAGTCCCTTGGACAACGGGTAGCGTACCTGTATGCACACTTTGCATCGGCTGTTTTAGTTGTTACCGTCACATGGGCAACATGACTGATGCTGGCCAATGCCTAGAGAAAGAGAAAGCATCTTTGTAAACCTTGTGCTGGAGGCCACTGAGGAGTGTCCACACTTTGAACAGCACCCCTGAATTTCGCTATACCATTTGGAAATAATTAATAAATGCTTTTACAAGAAAATTCCAGGTCAGTAAATCTTTAACAAATTTTAGTACCTATAACACTGACTTTTATCCAGAACCTTCTTTTAGCTTTTTTAGAATTTCATATTCTCTGACAATGCAAGCAGCTAACCATGTGACATAACTAAAAGAAATTTGCAAAGTTATTACAGTTGTACCCTTTCTTTCATGTTAAACAAAAAACAGCTGAGAGGTTTTGGCCATTATCCTCTCATCCCTGCCCAAGTTTTTCTCCTGCCTGTAGACAATATTACAAACTTCAGTTACAAAGGTTTTCCTGAAAAACTCAATGGATATGTCTGCACAGCCTGCTGAAACCAGTCTCAGGACCAGACTCTACTGGCTGCAGAGCTGATTAGATTGAAAGCATGTGAGGAGAGGCCTCGGGGATTCTGTTCTCCGGAGCATGCAAGGATCTACGTTGCTGAGCACAGCCAACGTACTTCTGTATCTTGCTGTCCATCTGGAGGGGAAAGCAGAACCCATCCCGCACTGTTCCTTCAGACAGCTTCTGAGGATACGGAGAACTAGTACATATGAGGGGTCAGAGATACTAATTTTGACTAATAGCAAAAACAAAGGAAGACAAATGTCCATTTCAAACATTTAGTTTTAAGTATTGTATTTAGACAAATGTCTGACATCAGAGATCCACCTTCCAGTCAAATCTTTCACCTGTAGGTTCCTGAAGCACTGAGAAGACAGGCCTTCGTTTACTTTTTTTTGCTTTCTGGAGTAAGATTTCTTTTTTAAAAAAAAATATGTACCTTTCCCTAGGCATCCATCTCATCTTGAAAGACATAGAAATGTATTTTAAACTATATTCACACAGCAGACTCTCTCAGAGTAAAGAGTACTCTGTAAAGACTATTAGGAATGAGAAAGTATGTAAAACCCACTACAACAGGATAACAACAATTAACAGTTTGAAAAATCTTGATGAAGATCTTACCTCACCCCTAAAACCGTATGTAGAAATACTAGCCAAATCCTCAAATTTTTGAAGTTTACTCGTCGTAAATCTCTCACATACAATGTCCAGATCTTCTTTCTACGTGAAAGGGACAAGTAATAAGTTGCCTCCCTCCTTTCCAACTTTTTCAAGATCAGAAACATTAATAAATTTAAATAAATTTTAAAAGGTAGTATTAAACATCAGTATACAGCTGTCAACTTCATTTACTCACTCTGATACCACAGCCATTATCTTGGACCTGGATGAGCTTCAGACCACCTTCTTTAACTACTACCTGGATACTTGTAGATTTAGCATCCAAACTGCAAAAAACAAGAAAGCATTGCAGAGAAGAGCAATTCTAGAGAACAAAGGGCTACATGACTTTGATTTAAAATTGAATTTTTCTCACAAGTGATAATTTGTTTCTGTTCTACTTGTCATTCATATTAGAATTCATTCTGCTTCAAATAAATCCTTACTGTCTCTTTTTTTTTTTTTCTTAAGTACAGTGATTATTGTTCTAAATCACCATCCACAACAATTATGGAGAACTTTCAGGAATTTAAAAATTAAGAAGGTGACTTGTCCAACAAGTAGACCACCTCTACCCATTACTGAAACCTACTGCAGACTCTGCTGCTTGACTTCGCACAGCTGATACAGCTCACTACACTTACTAGGGAAAAGGCAGCAACTGTAATCCCAGACAGACTTCGGAACAAATAACCAAGTTATTAACCTGACGCTGAAAGCAAATGATTCAGAAACTAAGCAACAACAAAACAAACCCAAACACAAATTTAGAAAGCCTTTTCGAACGGCGTTGTCCCTCTGTATATTCAGTACGAGCACCCACGGATTCTCTCCTCAGCACCCCAACTCGGGCGTACCCAGCGCGCCCAGCGCCCTCGCCCCCCGCCCGAGGGGAGCCCCGGGACAGCCCCCCGCCCACCCCGAGCAAGGCCAGGCTGCGCCCCAGCGGCCCCAGCAGGACAGAAGGGGCGAGCCCCGCGTTACCAGTTTTCGATCATCTCCTTGATGGCGTTGGCCGGCCTCTGGATGACCTCGCCGGCCGCGATGCGGTTGACCACGGCTTCATCCAGCCGCCGGATCACGCCGGCCATCGGCGCCGTGACAGGAGCCCGGCCTGGGCGGCTGCCGGGCGGGAAGGGCGTCAGAGCCGAGAGACGGAGACCGGCTGCTCGGGCAGCCCCAAAAAGCGGGTCTCTGACGGGAGAGGGGGGGGCCCAGGGGGGAGCCCGAGCGGAGGAAGGCTACAAGGAGCTGACGACGCGGAGGAGGAGGGAGCGGGGCGGGGCGGCCGCCTTGAGGGGGGCTGAGGGGAAGCCGCGCGGCCCAGCTCCCGCCAAACCGCCGCTTGCCCGCCCCCTCGAGCGAACGGCTCTCCGATTAGGCAACGCAAGTGCCCATCACACGGCCTCCTTGCCTTCCCGCGGCAAAAATAAACACGGACGGAGGCGGGGGCAGGGCGGGGGGGCCGCGAGGCTCCGCGGCGATTGGCTAAATGGCGCGGGGGGCGGAGCGGTGCTGCGGAGGCGGGGCGACGCGGGGGCGTGCGTGCGGGCGGCCGTCGGGGCGGAGCGCGCCGCCTGGCGGCGGGAGGTTGCACTGCGTGACGACGTGCCCCCCGACGCAGGCGGTGCGGTACGTGACTGCACGTGACGTGTGCGGCGTGGGTGGTGCCGCGGCGCGCGGTGCACGCTGGGTTGTGCGGCCCTGGAGCGCGTCCCGCCGTGCGGCCGCGGTCACGGCCCCGGTCACGGCCCCGGGGTGTGAGCGGTGGCAGCAGCAGCAGCAGCGGCGGCGGCGGCGGCGGCGGCGGCGGCGGCGGCGGCGCGCGGGGCGCTCTGACCGGGAGTGCGGCTGGGGAAGGTGTTACCCGAGAAGCGGGTTCGTGCCCAGCGTGCCAGAAACCAATCTTAACATGCTCAGGAGAGAAACTGTATTTATTCAGGCCTGGGTGCTCGGTGGACTTTTCCACAAATCAAACACCCCAACAGCAGCTTTTCCTGCTGCTTTTACACACAGAAATCAGAGGTGAGCACTTTTCCAAACACACCCATCAGATAGTGATCGGTTAGCGATTAACATACAATTATAATACACCGTACATAATGCTTCTACTGCTGTGCATGCTCAGGGGAAGGGTGTTACCCCGGGCAGGGGTCTTTTTGACCTGTGGGTGTGGTTTTTCGTATTATAATGAAGGAACTTCACTTTTAGGACACTCAAATGTGAGTTTCATTGCTGAGTTAATTAATCGATTAGTCATTTTGCCAGGTTGTTAAATAACACAATCTCAGTCATTTTTTTCATGGTCCGAGATGTTCTGCTTATTTTTAGGGTTCAGAGAGCAAAATCAATCCTTTATGATTTTCTGCTGCTACTTGAGGTCATCTTGACCACACTTCAAAGTCTCACTCTCCCAAGCTTTGAAGCCTTGTAATCATCCCCATATGTGCAGTAATTGTAGCTACTATCACAGAATCAGCTAGGTTGGAAAAGACCTTGAAGCTCCTCCAGTCCAGCCATTAACCTCACACTGACCGTTCTCAACTCCACCAGATCCCTCAGCGCTGGGTCAACCCGACTCTTAAACCCCTCCAGGGATGGGGACTCCACCCCTGCCCTGGGCAGCCCATTCCAACACCCAACAACGCCTTCTGTAAAGAAATACTTCCTGACAACAAGTCTAAACCTTCCTTGGTGCAACTTGAGGCCATTCCCTCTTGTCCTATAGCTTATTGGTTCAAAAGACTCATCCCCAGGTCTCTGCACCCTCCTTTCAGGGAGCTGTAGAGGGCGATGTGGTCTCCCCTCAGCCTCCTCTTCTCCAGACTAAACAACTCCCATACTAGCACAATAATTATCTATGGCTACTAGCAAATGTGAAGTACACTGTATCAAAAGGTCACAGCCACCCTGCAGTGAAACCTGCTGGCTTTCATGGGGATCCTGATCGTTGCACATGGAAGAGTTAGTGGACTACAATACAATTAAACTGCTGCACACCAGCATGGCCTTTGGGCCTGTGTTGTGCTGCACAAATCCCTTGACCGCACGATGACCTCAGCTCACGAATGCAGGAGCCTGCAGGCAGCTCCCCCTCAGTACCAGCGATTACACCACCTGCATTGCCTTGCTCTTATCTAGAAACTCAGCAAGGAGTTATGTGAACATCCTTTCTGTTTGACAGTAGAAATGATGAGTGGAGTTGTTTTCATGCAAGAAAACCCTACGATAGCTCGAATGACCAAAATGGAGTAACCCTTTCTACGGACAGGGTCTGCATGGTGCGCTGCACGTGCACTGGAAGCCCATTCAGTGCTACATAACTCCAGGTTCCAGCATCAAAAGGCACGCAAGATTGTCTGGACTATTGTCTCTTTCTGGGATCATAACAGACTAGCAACACCTGGTGCAAAACAGCTCTTCACTGCACTTCCCTAAGCACAACAACCACCACATCTCTCAGGCAAGCTGCACATGGAGCTTCAGAGAAGCAAAAGCTTCTCTGGGAAGGCAGCATCGCTGCAGTGCCTTGTCAGAGTGGTGTAGTTGCTGTGTCACTGTGCAAAACACCACAGTATATTCATGTCGTTTATGAGCTGCCTTGTAGCTTCAGTGCCAAAAATTGGACATCATATTGATGTAGTATACTTCACATCTGCTAGTAGTCATGGTTAATCACTGTGCTAGTAGCTATAGTTACCGCACATGTGGGAACAATTACAAGGTTTTGAAGTGTGGTCAAGATGACCTTGATTAAGACTTTGCTCTCTGAATCCTAGAAAATAAGCAGAACATCCTAGACCATGAAGAAAATGTCTGGGACTGTGTTGAAAATGAGTTATTTGTCAGTCGGACAAAATGACTAATCGATTAATTAACTCAGCAATGAAACTCACATTTGAGTGTCCTAAAAGTGAAGTTCCTTCATTATAATACGAAAAACCACACCCACAGGTCAAAAAGACCCCTGCCCGGGGTAACACCCCCCTGAGCATGCATAGCAGTAGAAGCATTATGTACGGTGTATTATAATTGTATGTTAATCGCTAACCGATCACTATCTGATGGGTGTGTTTGGAAAAGTGCTCACCTCTGATTTCTGTGTGTAAAAGCAGCAGGAAAAGCTGCTGTTGGGGTGTTTGATTTGTGGAAAAGTCCACCGAGCACCCAGGCCTGAATAAATACAGCTTCTCTCCTGAGCATGTTAAGATTGGTTTCTGGCATGCTGGGCACGAATCCACCTTTTGGATAACAATACCAGTTGAAAATGCTTTACTATTTGCATCTCTTGACCTAATGTAATGTAACTTCAACAACTTCTCATCCTCTTCATAAATGCCTGTCTTCATTTTTGGGATCCTATATTAATTGCAAAATGTTGACAGCAACCAATAGAGCAGTTTTCACTTTGCAGAAATTAAAAAAAATAACATCATGAGAAGTATACCTTCACAGGTGACACTTCAAACAAGAGGCCGATGATCATGTGTGTGGCTGTACCCTGGCCAAGTGCGTGAAGCAGATGCAGGCCCTGAAAGAAATGCATGAAGGTCTCCTGGTATCAGCTGGGATAGAGCAAATTTTTCTTCTTAGTAGCTAGAATAATGCTGTGTTTTGCATTCAGTATGGGATTTGGTATGAGAAGAATGTTGATAATACACTGATGTTTTCAGTTGTTGCTAAGAAGCCAAGGACTTTGCAACTTCCCATGTCCTGCAGGCGTGCAGGTGCACAAGGAGCCAAGAGGGAGCATGGCCAGAGCAATGGACCCAAACTGGCCAAAGAAATATTCTATACCACAGAATGTCATGCTCAGTGTATAGAGGATGGTTGGTCAGGAAGTGGAGACTCTCGCTTCAGGATTGTGGATTTGGGATCTTGGTTTCTCTGGGATCGCTAGCCGGGAACGGGCTGGGCATTGGTCGTCGGGTGGTGAGCCACTGCATTGTTCACTATCCATTTGTATTTTCTACTATTGTTGTTGTTATTATATTCTATTTCAATTATTAAACTGTTTTTCTCTCAACCTACTAGTCTCCTTACCCTTACCTCTCCAATTCTTTTCCCCACCTCTGGGGCAAGGGTGCGTGAGTGAGTGGCTACATCGTGTTTGACTGCCAGCCAGGTTTAAAGCATGACAGAAATGTGAAGCAAAACCATTTTTTTTTGTGAGTGTTAAGGATTAAGTGTTCGAAACATGGATTAGCAGTACCTTGCTATAAGATGCTTTGTCTTGTGAGGACATTTTTGTCCTCAGCACTGTCCAGGATGGTTGCTATAAAGTGTCACTCTGTCTAATTCCTCTCCATATGGGCAGGTGACTGCAGTGCCCCCAGGCATGAAAGATCTCCACAAAGCCACTTTTGAGGCTGACTTCAGGTTCTCCACTTGTTGCTCTTGGAAAAACCACCTGGGTGGAGGCCAGCAGTCCTGCAACCTCCTGGCTTGTGAACCTTCTGGCTGCAGGAACAAGTACCTGGGCCATGGTGCACTTCTGCTTTGACTGGCAGGAGAAGGTTCGGGACTTTGGTACAAGCCCCCCTGTTATCCTGGGCAGGGCAGGTGGCAAAGGGTTAATAGGCACAAAGAGAGGTGGAGAGACTGTGCACCAACCTTGACCCTACACCGATCTGGGGAGCACCAGGAGCATTGGGAGCACTGAGCTTCAGAGCAGAGGAATCTGGCTCTGCTCCAGGACCTGAACCTAGGGGAGGAATCTGGTTTCAGTGGCCGCAGGCAGCCTGGCACAAGCCTTATCCAGAGCAGCTGGTAATGGGAGCGGGAAAGCAGAAGGCATGTGCTGGATCTCAGCACACAGTCTGGGATGGAACACATTTACTCAAGCTCTTCCTTGTCCCTGTTGTTGCTGACAGCTATTTGCGCTGTCAGTATCTGCCCTAGACCAGCCAGGAGGAAAATTTCCACCTTTTATTAATTATACCTGTGTTACATAGTTTGTATCATACAGACGCAGTTCATCTTACTGAATGTTGCTTGCATGAAGCTTTATAATCTTGTGCAGTCTCTGCCAAACTGCTGATTTTCATGTAGAAGCTGATGTGAATAAATCTGTTTTTCTGTTTGGCTGCAAGTAGCTGTCAAAAGACTTCCATATTTGCATCACAACCTCTCCAACTGAAGGTCAGCCCCGCCTGTTCCTACCCTGCAAGCTTTGCTCAGACACATTCAAGTTTAAACTGTTGTTTTGTGTGACAATCCACCGAAGAAGGGAAACATCAGTAACAACTTAGTTGCTAAAAATAATTCACCAGAGAAGTGTGGTAGAGACATATGTGTCATGGTAAAATACTTCTTTGATTTTTAGATATTTTGTTTTTAGTAAGAAGATAAATAATGTATGCATTTGTTTTTATTAACACAATTTGAAAACAAATGATCTAGATTTAATTTTGAATAGTTTAGGAAGATATAACCCGTGTATTTTGATGCCAGGGCTCCGAAGTGGTGTCAGGGCAACAGAAGTGGTGAGGAATTAATGAAAAAAGCCTGTTGGAATCTTAATGCTTTTTAAGATCCCAAAGAGGAAAGCTGATATATATAGAAATCAATGCTAAGAAATTTCAGAAGGCAAGAATTAGTTTCTTAGAAACAAACAAAACTGAAACAGCCCCACTAGAGAGCTAGAGAAATGCAGTGAGTCTTTCCCCTGGAGACATAGAGGACCATTTAATTAAAAAGAAAAAAATAATGCAGTGAGAGAACTGCAGTCTTACCAAAATCCTTCTCACTGATGAGAAGAGGTGGCCCAAGTGCCAGCAAACAAGATGGATTTTGAATTCTTTTACTTTTATTTTTTATTTTTTTTAAATACAAAGATCTGTCTAGTTTTGGGTCTGATAATCTTAATCTACTATATTGTATATACCATTTTCAAATCTTACCCACTTACTGTTTTATCTGCAGCACATAGTTACTATTCCAACTCAAATGTATGAAGAAGCCCAGAAAACCATTTTTAAACTTATTTGTAATTCATTGGTGCCTCAGTCAAAGTCATCATTGCTTTATTTGGCTTGAGCAATTAAAGGAAAGCATTAAGAAGTAGCAAACAAGGTTTAGAAAGAATTGGAGTATGGGATTGTAACATAGGGGAAACAACCAGTAAATCCTGGTGGGCACAAGACTACACCCTGTAACACAGCTTTTTTTGTAGCAAGGCTACAAAAAGATAGAGACCTGCTACATTGGAGAAAGGGCTGAAGAGTGATGAATTCCATTTAAAAGGTTAAAATTATTAGAGTTTTAGACTGCAGCTCAAGCAGAATAGCAGGTTAAAAGATGAGTATTGCTTGAGCAAAACAGCCTAGTTATTTCTTTTTATTTTTAAAGACAAGCAAGTTGAGCAGCATTCCAGGAAGTAACTTTTTTTTTTTTTTTTTTTTTTTTTTATGCTAGTGTTTGTATAAAATTCTTTGTAAGAAACAGCTTTTTTCATAGGTGATATTCCAGTCTCTGGAAATGTCTTCTCATTTACCCTTAAATAATTTTCCCTGATGTCATGGGAAATGGTATCTTTCACCCTTCTTACACTTTTTACTGCCAAACAGTATCAAAGTTTATGATAATTTCTTAAAACTGTCTCCAGTTGGCTAGAAAGAGATAAGAGAGAGAATGCAGACCAAATAACCTTGATTCACAGACTTCTGCTTCTTTTCAGCTTGTCTTGACAAGCACACAGAGTGTCCAGGCAGTTCCTTTAACCCTTACCATTGCCGAATACAGACCCATTCAGCCTGAAGTGAATTTCATGCAGCTTTAGGATACATAATAAAATATTAACACAGAATTTGTGCTACAGTCGTTGACTATATATCAACAGCAGAAGCAATAGCACTCCTGGTACTGATATATTACTAAACCTATTTACAGAGAAGGAGCTGCTCCAAGTTAATGCAGCATCTACCTAAAAGAAAAAAAACAAACCACAAAAAACCCCATTCCAAGCCGGAAAAAAGCACCAGACTCACGTTCCAGTGAAGTTTGATTATCCCGTATATGATTCCAGTCAGTTACTGTTGCTCACCTGACACAGGATCACTTGTTAAGCTGTAGTAATTATATTCTGAGTCTGTATCTCGTGGTCCAGGGCTAGGTGAAAATTGTGCTTCTGTGAGTAGAAGAGCTGCTCAAGATTTCACGTTGCATGCCCTTATACATAGCTTCAGGCATTTACATATTGCAAGAGGAGGTTTTGCTAGAAAATATTGCCCCAATTAAGATTTTTCACCCTAGTTTACTGTACATTTATATGTATTTTTAAGGAAAGCAAGTTCTGGAAGCTCATGATAAGAAAATAGCTTTGAAGTCCATATGCTATGTATTTATATCCCCTCATCATACCCTGTGTGTGCAGTCCTGTCAGACAAGGAATTATTATTAAGTGCACTCTGTAGGACTCCAGGGCACCCAGATGAGCAGGATGATTTGTACAAGGCCCTTTAGGACATGCCTGATAGAATTTGGAATCAGAGTTCATTCTTTCTCTCAATATGTTAACCATAAGACCACTTCTCTATCTAGAATGTGGGCATTTATTTATACGGACGTTAAAATATTCATAGTTGAATCTCCTAGAAAGAATAATTTACTCTGCTGTACAAGCTGAACACTTGTTACACTCCAAGTCTTACAGGTAAAATGGAACACAACATATATGTGGAGTTAAGCATTTGTCCTTAGTCTAATTTGACATTCTAACCAACATCCAACAGAGCATTAATGTTAGCCCAGTTGCAATACTACCACCATTTGTAGTCCAAATGAGTACAGGGAAGTCTCACTAGTACACTTTAAATTGTTACACAGAAAAATATTCCGAGTACCTACCCTCTTTCTCTGGTGTCATGCTCCATCTTCCAGCGTGCCTCAGGCAGAGAGGCTGCAGAGGGTGTCACCAACAGACCAGCATCCCAGGTTCTTCCTTGGGAGAAGGGTGATGCTGAGGTGGAGGTCCTTTCCTCCTTGGTCTTGGAGATTGCCTGCTTTTACTCTTACATATTCTCTTAATGGAATCTGTGTATGTGAACTTGCTCTTCATTGGTTCTCAATTGTTCAGCTGTCTGTTCCTTCTTTTATATCTGAACAAGGTTATCCTCCTGTAATGAATGACCACTGTGGTTTGTGTTCATAGCCTGGGACCTCTGGTACCATCCCATTTTTGATTCTTGTACCTCCCATTTTGTTCTAGGATGACAGATAACACAGTCAACAAAAAATAACTACATGTTGCCATGATGAACTAAAGCTAACCTAAACCCAACCTGACCACTAGATAATTGCTATCACCCTAAAATAAGGCAAAATCAGTTTAGGCCAACATAACCGAGGCAAGTGCTGAGACCCTGTCCTGTCAAGCCAGTGCTAATCCTTCAGCCTTTCACTTGTAATGTCAAAAATGTTTACTTAGCTGCATACGAAGTCCTGATTCTTAGGCACAACACTGCTGTAGGCAAGGCACTCTGTAACTGTCCTTTGCAAACATACCAGAACATTAGTTGTTATCTCTTCTTTTCATCTGACATTAAAACATGTCACAAGCAGAACGCTTATGTAAATTAATCACATATTGGTACGGAGGCAGCATTTTTCATGTTCCTAAAATGGTATAAAGATGGAATTCATGAGACCAAATTTATGCCAACTTTTTTTTTTTTTTTTTTCCCCCCCATTACAGTAACTGCATCATTCCACAGTGTTTAGATTTTTTCCAAGCTGCTGTTCACAATGATGCTCGTTTTTCTGATATTCTACTTATCTTTTCCTTTGAAACAAAAATTCTGGGCCAGTCAAGATGTATGAAACAGAAGCCCTAGTTTTTTCCTTCATTTTTATAACTTATTTTCTGTGTGACTGTGTATTCTGCAGAATATAAGACTTATCTTTATAAAACATTTTGTAAGCTCTGGACAGTAACTTATGTTTGATGGTGTACCTACTACTGCATAACATTGTATGTGTTCTGTCACTGTTTTTCTTCCTCTGGGACTTAGTATACTCTGAAAGATCAGGTTTTTTGGCATAGTCTCAGTTAGGGGAAGCTTAAGATGAACTTAAAAGTACTACATTAATTATATAAAAGTATTATATATCAATGGAAATAAATTAAAGAATAAATGTATTTACAATTATATACATGTGTCCTTAAAATATAAAAAAGAATTTTTTTGCAGTGTGTGAGGCTCTGCTCAGTTGTAAACAATCTGTTGAAGAAGGGGATGCAATCACTGTGCAATGATGGAGAGCGGGGACGGAGTGGAGACTGGATAGCCTGTTAACAGCTGCCCTGGGTGTGCAGAAAATGCCTCTGACACTCCTTTTGCTGTTTATCCGTCACCACAGGCTATGGCCTAGAGTCATGTCAAGAACCTGAGAAACCACAGAACTGGCCTTGTACTATTAACAAGTTGGGAACTGTCATCTATATTAAGCTATACTATAACAATTTACGATCAAAAGCTAGACTCAATAGTTACCTAAAAGTTGTGGTACTAAAGGTGTTTGATGAACCACCAGAGTTTTCCTTTCCCCTGTTGTTATGCTGTATTATGTCAAGCAGCTCCCATCTATGATTTACACACATCTTCACACTGCAAGTAGATGAGCTGAAGAAACTTATCATAAGGCTACATGCGCTACTAAGCATTAATGTAGGATATAAGGCAGGGGGGCAAAAATCATTCTTCAGAATTCCCTTCAGCCGGACGGAGACCCCATGCTGCTTACCTCCCTGACCATTGGACAGGTCGCATGATCTTTCTTCAGCCTCTGCTCTCTGTCTTTTTTCCCCTCTTCTTTGCCTTCTTAATTTCTAGATCATTATGCATGACTGATACCTATTGAGTGTTATTAAGTTGATAAACGACATTGGAAAAAGAAAGAGATTATTAAAATTTGGGGTTGATTTTCCTCTGTCTGACTCTCCTGACTATTACTGGTCAGTGAAATGCTTTCTAAGGGAGGAGGGAATTACTGTCTCCCCACTTGCACTTGCTGGGGAACGGGACATGACACAGTGAGAACAATCAATCAGTGGAAAAATCTCCCCAGGGATGCGGTAGAGCCCCCAGTGCTGGAGGTTTCCAAGATGCAACTGAACAAGGTGCTAGATAATCTCATGTAGGCTCCCTTTCCCACAACAGGTTAGACCAGATGATTTTTGGAAGCCCCTTCCAACTTGGGCTCTTCTGTGGTTCTGTGATTATTGCATGATTGGACTGCAGGCTAAAATAATTGTTTTCTAATATTTTCTTTGGCAGTAAATACTGGGGGTATTTTAACCTAATTTTTATTGTGGTTACTAGAGAATGAAAAAGTCCCACTTTGATTTTGCTCTTTAACTTAAATACCTTACAAGAATGGACAAGATAGATGTGCTGAAGTTTCAATAACTCAGTCTTTCCTTTAATAGATGAACTAGCTCTTGAGCGACACCTGAGTCTTGGGCCAAGAGCTCTCTTATGACCTATATATTCCTGAACTTTCTAAGGTAAAATAAATAAATAAATAAATAAATAAATAAATAGAAGAAGCTTAGTTTCCAGAAAAAAAGTGCAAGAGGGGATAAACCATCCTCTCTCACCTCCAGTCAGTAACCTGCATGCTCTAAAATTTAGATGTCCCATTTTAGTAAATATATAACTATTCAGTTACTGGACAGGGTCTGGGGAATTTTTGCCACCACTGTTCTCAGGATATTTAGTTTCTCTTCAATGGATGTGAAGAGTAGCAAAAGCTCCATGGACTTCAGTCAGCTGAAAACACATGAAGGGTTTTGGATGCACTGAGCCTTGCAGCACGCAGCAATGACAGTGTCATCAGTAATTAAATAAAAATGACTTGGCATTTGCATGTGGTTTACCCTCTGTGCCGTAGTTGGGAGGGGAGAAGAGAGGAAGGAAGGGGAAATCGTAAGAAGTAAAAAGGCTTTTATGTTAGTGGAGGGCAAATGGGCTCCTGAAGCTTTGCTGCATTTTCACTTTGGAGTTTCACTTCTGCGGAGAGACCTTGCTCCCAGTGACTAAAAAGCCCAAAGCAGATAGCTACATGCCCAATCAGAGGGAGACCCCCGTGCTGCAATACATGGCTGTTGTTCAGAGGAGCCACGTAACCAGAAGAGCAGAGTGACCTGCAGAATTGCGTAAAACTTGCCTCATTCTGCAGAGAATTCTGGGGCTTTTAGATAATACTATCTGCAGCATATAATTCAGAAATTGTTTCCTTCTTGGACTATAATTAAACAGGTGTGTAGACATGTGAGAGCTAAAAGTGCTTGTGGAAATCTTGCTAAGATATTTGAATAACCAGTATTCAGACATTAAGAGAACCCCACCAATTTTGAAAGTAATCAGAGTATATCACACTATAATGTCTTCCTCTAGTAGTATGACAGTAAATGTGCAAACAAGATGTGCCTTTTTGCAGGGTACAAAATGGAATGGACACAAAAGCAACCTGTTTTTCACTGATTCCTTTTTTATCTTAACATAGCAGACATTTAGTGGAGGGGATGTATGTGAGTGAGAGCGTTGGGTAAGGAATAAGTAATTCAGGAAGCAAAATCCTGCCAGCAACTCCAGAACCAGGCAAAGGACTAGATACAGACCAAGAAAGCAGTCCTGCAGCTGGAGGAAACATCCTGCGTGGATGGAGCAGGCAGAGGGGTGCAGTGGCTGGATGCTCAGTTTTGTAGAGGATGGCCATGCCAGCCACACTGTACCTCTGGGATGGAGGGGATCACACTGGCTCAGCTGGAAGGATGGGTGGCAGAAGGTGTCCTTTTTAGTAGTCACTGTCATGGGCTGGTTTTGTGAGTTTGAACTGCATAAGGGGAGAAGAGGAATTTGGAAAAGCTGTTTGCTCCTCTGCACCCACAATGGTCGTGCCCACTGTTGGCAGTAAAAATAATTATCTTCTGCTTAAAACTTGGCATGGACTCATTACAAAAACAAACGCAGAAAACCCTGCCAATCTCTGCTGGTGTGCAGCTAGGAGCATACTGGTTCTGAGATCTGGATGGGGACATATTTGACTTAGTTGTCCTGGTTAGCCTACACAGATTCTTGACTGTTTTCCTGAAGCACAAACATCTGCTGGGCTTTGGGCACCTCTTCCTAGGAGCATCCCTCTTCCTCTGTGTTACCAAGCCTGTCACCTCTGTTTCTCATGAAGTAATGCCACTCTCTCTTGTTAAAATCCCATCCAGTCCTTGGTGTGGGTGGATGTGTTCTTTGCTGATTAAGGCTTTAACTTCATGCTCCAAAGCAGCCAATGGCCTATTGCTACTATTATTTTCATTATTGGCTTCATGCAGTCATAGTTATCTTGGGGCTTTGGCATTCCCATATCACACCATCCATAGTGCCCCATTAGAACATACTGGTATGGAAGAACAGGGACATGGACCTGAAGTTATTGGCTCAACGTTACCTGAACCAGAACTGGGGCAAATTTATGGATTTATTTCAAAATGAAAGAGTATGAAAGTATGTATCTTTGTTTTATTATGATTAGGGGTTTCTCCCAGGAGGACTCATCTCTGATGACAAGCCCCGTGGTTTGGTTTGTTCTCTTGATGCCAGCTGTTGGTTGCCCTTTCTCCAGATTCCTTCAGGCACTGAAGGGGAGACTCACCAGTCCCAGCCTGTATCAGTGAGCCTCAGAGAGTGTTTTTCCCAAAACAGTCATCTTCTCTGTTCTCCACCATTCTCTCTTTTCTCCCCACTCCCCCTTGCTCAGCTGTTTTGCCTCCAGAGCAAATAGGTTGAGATGACAGCTGCAGAAGGAGCACGTCTCTTTACCCTGGTCACACCAATTGCTGTCCCTATCCATTCTTAATCGCTGGCATGGCTCAGTTTCTGCCCCTTCTAAGACTATTTGAACTGCACCCACAGGAGTGACTACACTTCATGTAAACAGTCCTGAACTGACTGGGTAATTCCAAATTGTTCAGCAGCTGTAAAAGAAGATAGTGAAGGAAGATAACTATTTGTGCGATACTTGAATGAGTTTTATACTTCTGCAGCTTCAATGTTGCTATCAATAGTTGAGTTAAAGTCTAGCTAAGAGACATCCCTAAAGGAGTCCTTCCATGTACAACAGTCCTTTTGGTATAAAAGATTATCTTGCTTTCCTAACAAGATACAGAGTGCTTGCTGTCACAGGACTTCAGTCCCAGCTCAGGACATACTGTGCCCCAACTGTTTTAAGTGTATAAAGAATAACACCAGAAAATGGCTGTGGACTATGGTGGTGGCAAGCACAGAAGGAACAAAACCCCTTGTTTTGCAAAGAGCACCAATAATTGTGTGTGGATCACTGACCGCTGCTTGTACAATGATACAGACCTCTTCTTGGAGGGCTATAAAATGCCCTAATAGACATTCAGATGTTTTACAAGTATACTAGCCTATATGATGCTGACACTACCAGGTTAAGCAGTCAGGCTTTATGGAAAAGGAGTAACAGGAAAGGAAAATAGGCAAGATACATTGGACAGGAGAGATGTGAAGGAAATTTTCAGCATTAGGGAAACTAGAAGACAAATAATAAAATAGGCAGATATTTACCATTAGTTGTGTTGCATTATCCTTTACTTATTATGTACCTAAGATTCCATTAGTAGTTCTTTTAAAGCTATTATTCTGAAGTAGCTGATTGCTCTGGGACAAGTTTCTTGACCTCAGAAATAAACTAGGGTGAACAGAAGTTCATCTCCAGTATTACTATGTCAGTTTGCAGATATGCTTTTAAAGTGAAGCAAACATCCCGAAATAATCACCCTGATAGGAGCTGTAGCTTGGGTACCTCCACAAAACCACACCTACAACACAAACTTTTGCCCATATCAGTGTAATAGCTGGAGACATCATTTATGGCCAGTGTATTTTTGATGACTAAGTCTCTCGTGTGGAGCAGTTATACCAGGAACAATATATTTTTCCATGTACGGTGTCAGGGAGCAGCAACAGCTGGCTGCTCCCAAGGGTTGGAGAGACATGGGGGTCTCCAGGGCACAGGTCAGGCAGGGCCTCCCCAAACCAGGGTCCCTCCCACTGCCCCCAGTGAGGGAGCTGGGCAGGCTGAGGGCAGCCGGGTGCAGCCCCCTGCCCAGGGCCTTGGGCACCTCCATGCAGATGGGGATGGGGACAGGCTGAGGCCAGACTGGGATGTCAGCCTGAAGGTGGGTGTCAGGATCAGGCCCGGTGATGGGAACCATGGGTTCACACAGCCCTGTGATTGCCAGGCCCATAGGCTGGTGAGGTTAGTCAGGGTCCTTAAGGCTGACTGGTGTCCCCAGGGCCCTGACGTATGGTATAGTTTGCTTGGGTCCGCGAGGGAGAGAGAACAATGTCCGTTTACCCATTCAGGTTGTCAGTGTCAGGTGTATGTTGCCACTACAATAGATGCAATGCCTTCAGCTGGGAGCTGAGTCTGCATCCCACCAGATGCAGGTCTGTAGTAATATGTAGTAACATCTACCCAGGCTTGGTGCTCTGCTTCCAGGAGCCAGGAGATGCTGGCTGCTCAGGAAAGCAGGAGCTGTTGGCCCAGTAGATCCCTCAAGCTCAGCACGGCTGAGGGCTTGTGACACGTGCTGCAACTCTTTCCTGGATGTGTTACGAAGGGTGTTCTTCCCCTCAAGGTGAGGTTTTCCCATCATTGAAAATGAAGCAGAGGTAAAAAGCACGATTTCTAGCATCAGACTTGTGCCAAGGCCCGTCCCTTCCATGCAGTGGGTGCACCTCCATCATGAGCTCTGATGCACAGGTTCTTGAATGGAGTGACAAGGAAGCGGAGGGATCTGTACTCACACTCCCACCCCGAAGTAATATTTTCCTTTGAAATGTACCCACACCAATGCCTCTACAGTTGCAACAGAAGGGGTGTAGGAGCTAGGCAGAAAGGGCTTTATACATCATTTTATGCTGCCAGTCCTTGTTGGACTTTATGAGCACCTTCTCCCAGTGTTCCTTCTTCTGCGCCGAAGCACCCCGTATCAGCCAGTCCACCCGCTTACTTCTCTGAGCGCCGGTGCTCGCAGACATGAGGCACTGCCTCCCCAAGTGGGTCCGCCCTTTCTAGTTTCTGTTCCTTCTCCACTCGTTTAGAATCGGGAAATGCAATAATTTGCAGACTCAGTAATTCACTGGCAATATGTGTGCGTGGCAGCTTTTGGAAGTATTTCACTCTGCATGAGAAGGGAACGCCCCGCTGCACACCCCGTGGAAGTCTTGCAAGCTGCCAAGTTTCATTTTTACAGCTGTAAATAAAAAAAGTTTTGTCTTCTGTCTCAAGACTGGTTTGACAAACACACCATGGCTTGCAGACAGATGTAGGAAAGACTGTAGGTTTAGGTCAGGGTCCCTTCCAAGCCAAAAAGCAGTGTTTTCCACTTTCTTCACTGAAACTTAGGTGTGTTGGTCCTTGGTTTCTCTGTGCTGAAGTGAAACACCCCTAAATAATAATGATAGGGAGTTCAGAGGTTACATGAAATGCCAAATACATTAGTCTGCACTCATTCCTCTCAACATTAATATTCTGTTCTTTCACACAAGCAATTTTGCCTGAATAAGAACTGCAGAATCCCACCCATGGACTTTGATTTCTTTAAGTCACTTAGCAAACAAGATTACACTGGTGAGCATGCAGTTTTCCCACCTTGTATCCATGCAGCTCCAAAACAACAACAGTGGCTGTACTTTTGGCTGCTTTTTTTTTTTTTTTTTTTTTTTAGAGTGACTTTGCCTCATTATTTTGATGTATGCCACTTGGAGCCAAGTGCTAAACACACCCATGCTAAGGTTAGCATTACTTTGTTTCTCCAGTCCCTAAATGGGCAGCAGGATAATTTATGTGAAAACTCAGTGCAGAAGATGGATGGTTAGCAGAAATTCATTTTTATATCAGAATGGGGTGGGTTGACCTTGGCTGGATGCCAGGTGCCCACCAAGCCACTCTATCACTCCCCTCATCAGTAAGACGGGGAGGGGAGAAAATAAGATAGAAAAAACCCCCTTGTGGGTCAAGATAAAGGCAGTTTAGGAAAGCAAAAACAAAGGCCTCATGTGGAAGCAATGGAAAACAAAAGATTTATTCTCTACTTCCCATCAGCAGGCCATGTCTAGCCACTTCCCAGGCAGCAGGGCTTTAGTAGCATAGCTGTTGCTCCAGAAGACAAACCTAATAAAAAAATGTCCCCCTGCCCTTTCTCTTATTTTTTTATTGCTGAGCATGATGTTACATGCTATGGAATATCCCTTTGGTCAGTTTGGGTCAGCTGTCCTGGCTGTGTCCCCTCCCGAGATGTTGCCCACCCCAGCGTGCTGCTGAGGGGGGGATGTTGGTGCTGGGGAGGGAACGCTGGGGTGCGAGCAGCACCTCTCCGGCTACGGCTACAAATCCCAGCACGGCGGGGGCTGATCTGGGGGGCCCGTCTCCACCGCAGCCAGAGCCAGCACCGAGGTGTGTCAGATGGGACTGGCGGTGACGGAGAGAGCCCCGGCGAGGAAGGTGGTTCACAGGAAAGTGAATTATTGAGCGATCTCTTTGTCAAGCATTAATTTTTGGCTTTATTGCTCCGCTGTTCCCAGCGTGAAAAGACAGCGGGGAACGATGCCTTGGGAAGCAGTTGGGTTCAACAGGAGAAGCCGTCGCCGCGCCCTGGGTTTTCCCGACAGCTCGGGGAACCGTGGGGAAATCACCGGTGGCGGCGAGGCGCCTCGGGACCGGGGCGGGGGGGTCTGAGGCGGGACGCGCGCCGATTCCCACGTCAGCTGAAGGCGCTGCTACGTCATTTCAAAAAACAAACAAAACAGGCATTTGCCCCCCTGCTGCCGTCTCGCAGGTTTCTGGGTGCGCTGGGAGGGGATGGTGCCTTGGTACCACCCAACCGCCCCCCCCGATCCGGGAACACGGCGCGGGGACACGCACGCACACACCGGACGGGATGGGACGGGGGGGCACAGACGGGTACCCCCGGGGGCGGGGCGGGCTCCGTGTCGCCCCCAGGTGACGCGGGAGGCGGGGCGGGCCGGGGGCGGGGCGCGGGGTGCCCGCGGGGTACCCGCGGCGAGGGGCGGCGGGCGGCGCGCTCCGGGGGTCCCTGTGCGCGGCGGCGGGCGAGCAGGTGGGTGCGTGTGCGCAGCGGCCATCGCCGTCCGTGTCCCGTCCGCCCCCGAAACGCGGGGGGGTTTGTACGCGGGGGAGCGGAGACATGTCCGTCCGGCCCCCCCACCCCCTCCGATTTGGGGGTGCGTCTGGCGGAGCAGCGGTCGTGGGGGTCTTGCCCGCGCCTTGCGCCGTTCTGCGCGCAGCGAGCGGCACCCTGGGCCCCCCCGCCCCGATCGGGAGCCATTGTCCCTTTGCGGGGGGGGGTGTGGGGGGGCTGCCCGCCCGGCCCGAGCCGCCCTGAGCGCCCCGTGGGCTGGATGGAGCGGGAGGGTCCCGCCGGGCCGGGTCGGGGGGGGGTGTGGGGTGGCGTGGGGGGTGCTGACGCGCTGAGGGGTGGCGGGCAGCCTGCCAGGCCCCGGGTGTGGGGGGGCGATGTCAGGAGGGAAAAGGGGGCAGTGCATTCCTGCCCCGGCCGGGCACCTGGGGGTGTGGGGGGGCCTGGTACGGCTTGCGCGGAGGAGCTGGGGGAGGTGGGGTGCGCGCCTTCGGCGCAGCCCTGGACTAAGCATTGTCTTCAGTGGGTTTGGATCCTTGCCCTGGAAAGCAAAACTCTTGTACAAGGTCGCGGAGTGGCCACTTAACAAAACAGGCTTTTTCCTTGGGAAAAGAGTTTGGGCACCGCGTGCGCTTCAGAAGAAAAAAAAAAAAAAAAAAAAAAAGACAAAAAGATCTCTCGTAATTTTTGTATCTTTTGCCCAGTTTCTAGAAAATGAACTTAAGGTTGATAGAGTAGGTTTTATTGCAGATGGGAAGAGGCTTTGCTTTCCCAGGAAAACATGCAAGAGGGAGCATTTCCTACCAGTGTTTTCCCGAACATGCAATTAAACTTGCCGAGCATCGGCTGTGAACTGCACAGTCTTGAAAACCGTGCTGTCAGGGGGAATCTTGTTTTGGTTTTTTGGTTTGTTTTTCTTCGGGTTTGTTTTTCTTTCATTCCAGATGCGATACCATCTTGAGCTAATCTATAGAAAGGAAATATTGAGGCTGTTTGTTGCCATTGCTTTCCTATCCGGTCAGCTCTGTTTGATGACAGGAACATTGCTAGGCTGAGCAAACAACTGCAGCAGTGTAAACACCTCCCTCTTGGACTGAGTTAGCTCCTGTATGGCTGAGCTAGACCAGGGGTTTCAAGATTGTTGTTGTTTGAGAGAGTAGGAAGCAGGGTTAACTTTTTTCACTGTTTCGTGAGGTTTTGCAGAGGTTTTTTTTCTGTTTTATAAACCGGTAATGACACTGTGTAGCTAGCACATTGAAGATGTTTTTTCCATCAGTTTTTCTGTATATAAAACGGGAGATGCAAGTTCTGTCTTAGTTTACAGGAAATCGTATATATGTATCCACAGTTTTTCTTGAAAATGCGACTTCACAACTTGCCTTAACCGTATGTTCTCTCAGGTATAACTTGTTACTAGTAGGTTACAAACAGGGGAGAATCATTTGAAACTGAAAGCAAAAAAACCCCTGTTTTGTTTCACTTAGCAAAACAAGATGTTCTGGGGAATAAGGCCAAACTGTGAGCAGTGCAGGCTGTGAAGCAGTCCTCAGTAAAAGCTAGTCCACATGTGCTCGACGTTAAGTTCAGCTTGCGAGGAAAGGAGGAAGGATGTTCCGAGATGCCATCTTAAAACCTTTGTCAACAAATTAATCAGCAGTGCGCTGACATCTTGCCTATAAACTGAGAGAGCTGTGATTTTTGTTTTGTTTCGTTTTTCAGTAGTGTTATTTTTCTTGCGATTTTTTCTAGGGGACTTCCAAGGATGGTATTTAATTTCAATGACATGATGTTTTGGTTTTGGCTGGGATAGAGTTAATTTTCTTCCTAGTAGCTGGTACAGGGCTGTGTTTTGGATTTAGGATGAGAATAATGTTGATAACACGCTGATGTCTTAGTTGTTGCTAAGCAGTGTTTATGCTCAGTCAGGGGCTTTTCAGCTTCTCACCCCTCCCCAGCAGCGAGGAGGCTGGAGGGGCACAAGAAGCTGGGAGGGGACACAGCCAGGACAGGTGATCCCAACTGACCACAGGGATGTTCTATACCATGTGGCGTCATGCTCAGTATATAAACTAGGAGGAAATCTGATTGGGGGGCTGCTGCTCAGGAACGGGCTGGACATCTGAGAGCAAAGGGCTGTGTGGTGTGACCTGTCTGACAGGTTGAACCACAAGATGTGAAGATACCTTATGGACAGGCTCAGGACATCCCAAGTGGTCTGTAGGTTTCTGTTTCCCTGTTCATGGATGTAAAACTCTGCTTTCACAGGTAGCGCTCATACTATAATGCGGGTACAGAGCTGATGTCCTAGGGTGTGTGTACCCATTGTGTGTACCCGTCTAGTTTTGTGGAAAGCGTTATCTTGCTCTTGGTAATGTGCTTTTGATTTCCGTTTCCTTGCTGCGTTGCTTCCTGGCCTAGTACCTTTCCTGTGTGTAAGTCAACCACAAATCCCTACTGTAGAGGATTTATTTGTAACATAATAGTAGCATCCTTGTCTTGAGGTTTCACCTGGATTACTGCAAGTCAGCAGAACTGTCCCAGTACTTCTGGCTGGATTTGGGTCCTGTTTCTGTGTTCCTGTTTGGTGGTCATGCATCTGAAGAGGAACTGAGCTGCTAAGCAGTGTCAGCTACATGAGTTTTGTATGTGACTAGTTGGACATGTCAGGCAGATGGTCTTAATGGTAACTGCTTTACAACATCTTAATAAATAGAAACCAATGTACAGTGGTAATCTGGAGAAGGAGAACCCTGGGAGGTCATTTAGACCAGCGCTGCCCAGAGAAGAGTCCTTGGCTAGAGCTTGTTTTCTACTTGTTCCCCTTGTTTCACCCAGACCTTGCACACATCCTTATCTGGTTTGCACATAGCATCTGAGGTATTAACAGGCTACTGAGATGTCAGTGTTAATCGTATCCTAGGGTGCATTTGCCAAATGTTGATAAGGAGGTATGTCTTGTTTCTGACAATGTCTGTGCCTTACAATCATCAGTTTACTTACTACACAGCATGTTTGCAGGGGAAAGCTTGGTATGAAATGAAGAGTGGCCTGGGACATCCCATCTTGCTTGGTGCACCAATAGTCATTTAATATCTCTTGAAAGCACAGCCAGAACGAAGAAGTGTCACAGCTGACTTTCAGAATTCAGATGTAGCGCTTGCACGCTAGACTCAATGCAGGTACGAATCCTGTCTCAAGAGTGAGATGTGCTTTGCGCTGGTGAGATGTGCTAATTCAGTGTGGTGCTGCATTGGTGGAGCTATGAAAAGGTAGGCTGAGTTCCCCTAGTACTAGTTCTGGCCAAACACTTAGGAGGGAAAGGTGTCTGGAGAAGCAAAACTCTGTAAGTGATGTTTAGGGTTGTTTGTTTCCAGTTGCAGAGATTGTGCTCAGGTCTCCAGTTCAGACCGAAACAACCTGATAAAGTTTTCTCTCTATTCATTTACCCAGGAACTTGTTTTCTTTGACCTTTTAAAGGTAAACGCAGCTATAGAGGTACATGCTGTCTTCACCTCTGGAGTACTGTGATGCATAGGACACTGGCCATCCATACAGCCCAGAAACAACAGGAAACTTCAGTTGATCCAATTTGTGCAAAGTTCAGGGCAACATACACCAATAAGGAGCTATCACTATGCTGTTCTTCTTGTCCTAATCTGTTCCAGATTTGCTCTAGAATTTCATTCTTTGTTTTCAAGTGGTGGGAGAAAATGGTCTTTTGGCACTTCCAGACTCTAATATGAATCTGGCAAGGGGACTTGTTACAAAAATGGGTTTTTGGTTTCATAGGGCAGAGTGAGAATCTGTCTAATGCTAGTCTATACCTATCTGTTACTAACAATAGGGTGTCTAATGAGAAGCTGTCTAAATGATAGGCTTTTCATTTGAGTTGACCAGCTCTCCAAGATGAGCTGGCATATTTTACAAGGGCTGAACACATTCTTCATGAGGTACTGACTAGACATTAGATTAACATGTTCAGGTAAGCACAAATACCACTACAACTTTTTCCAGACTAAACAGATCCATGAGGATATCTGTGTCTAAATCTCAACTTCTTTCCCCTCTTTTGCATGAGATTTCATAGGGTGTCTACTTATGGCCTGGTCAGTTATAACCTGTTTATCCCCATTGCAGAACTTGTATTTTTGTCTCTGCTGTTTCTCCAAGGCCACCTCTGAAAGTACAGGTGATTTCAAGATTCTTCATTTGCTCTTTCAGCATTTGATGGAAAAACAAAGCTCGCAAAAGAAGTACATTTTTTCTGCTTTTCACTGTCAGGGTTATCCTTATATACATTCAAAGGAGGCTGTATTTTGTAAATATGTGTTTGGTAGCTGTTGTTGTCAGGAAAGCAAATTAAACTGACTAGCAAGCAGAGCATTGCCTCTTCACATTATGGCCTGCTAGAGCCTTCTCATGCTGTATTTTTCCTCTTTTCTTGGTGTCCTGGTTCTGAATGGGATAGAGTTAATTTTTGTCTTAGTAGCTGTGTTTTGGATTCAGTGTAAGAATAATGTTGATAACACACTGATGTTTTAGTTGTTGCTAAGTAGCGCTTATCTCAAGTTAAGGATTTTTCAGTTTCCCATGTGCTGCCAGCGAGCAGGTGGACAAGAAGCTGGGAGGGAGCGTGGTCAGGACAGCTGACCCCAAGTATCCAAAGGGATATTCCATACCATAGTGTCATGCTCAGTATATAAACTGGGGGGAGTTGGCCAGGAGGGGCGGATCACTGCTGGGGCATCGGTCAGCGGGTGGTGAGCAATTGCACTGTGCATCACTTGTCTTGGGTTTTATTTTTCTCTCTTTTTGTTATATTCCTTTTCATTACAATTACAATTATTATTGTTTTATTTTAGTTATTACACTGGTTTACTTTTTTTCAATTGTCCTCCTCTCCCACTGGAAGTGGGGAGGAGTGAGCGAGAGGCTGCGTGGTGCTTAGTTGCTGCTTGGGGTTACACCACACCACTTGGGCCTGCCCTGACATTCACATACGTCTGTACCAGGACGTGCTGAAGGTGTCATTCGAAAGACCTATATGCAGTGTTCTTTTGCTTGGTGACTGCAGGACTGCCTGGATTGATGGTGCCAGTGGCGAGCATGTGGCTGGAGGGGTCCCTCTGATATAGCAGGTCAGGGTGTGTCCTAATCCAGTGTCGGGGGATGTTTCAATATGATCCCAAGAGCAAGATTAAGACACAAATGAGGTCCAAATGCTGTACACCCATAGCAGTTTTTATTATTAAATGTGAAGAGTGGTAGCGATAGGACAGAATGGAAGGAAAAGACAGAAATCAAGCAAGCATCTGGAAGAGAGTCTCAAGAATAGTCACCACCATGGATCCAGCAGCATCCTGTTGGTTTTCAGTCTTCAGTTCTTCGGTGGTGGGTGCACACACAGCAAAGTTCTCTGTCACCTTTTAAGCTCATCTTATCAGCTGATTTTCATACTAGACAAAGAGAAACAGGTATTCCACAAACTCATTTCTATGAGAGACAAGGAAAAGGTGGAGCATGGGTTCTGCACATTCATTGAGGGGGAAATGGGGTGCAGCACCCCTTGTCCCATTGAGTTGGCGGTCGTACTCACCCTCCTCCCGTTTCAGTCTCTCACAGGGTGACACAACAATTCATTCTTGGTAGCAGCATGCTTTTGGAGCCAGCATGCTTTTGTTGGGCAAGAGCTAATGAGAGCCCGGAGGTTTCCTGATGAGAAAACATGAATTGTATGAATGCTGGTGAAATGTATTTACTTGTCACTCAACCACAGTTTAGATGTGGTGTTGGGCTTTTTCTCTCCCTACCTGTTGCCAGTTGGTAATGTCTGCCTGTTAGGTTAAGGGGAAAGAAAGAAAGATTATTTATTCACCTGCTTGATAGGAATGAGAAATGCAGTCTTTAGAAGTCAGATTTCCTGGAAATAAGAGTATGCTCATTTTTCACCACTATATTAGTTCAGATGCAGAACTCCCCAGATTGCTATACTTAATTTGTTGCTTGCGTTACGGAAAGCTACTGTGCCTCAAGAATAAAAACATTCTACTCCCTACTAATGCCACAGGGATGGAACCTCAAAGCTTAACTTCCAGTATCAACAATAATTAAAAGCATGGTTGTGCAGACTTTTCACTTTTTCTCTGTGAATAAGCAGTGTCACACAGTTTTTCTTTTAAAAATGTGTAAATCAGATGCAGGACTATCATGGTTTGAGCCTAGAGGGCAACTGAGCACCATGCAGCTGCTCACCCACCACTTGCCCTCAGAAATGGGAAGGAGAAAATAAAGCAAAAGGCTCAGGAATTGAGGTAAGGACAGGAAGGGATGAGTCACCCATTAGTCATGGGCAAGACAGGATTGTTAGGGGAAGGAAAAGAAGAATATCACTTTAATTCAAACACCAACAGCAATACCACTTAACAGACAGAGCAGGACAGTGAGTAGCATTACCACATCTTAAAAACACCTTCCCCTCACCCCTCACTTCTTCCCAGGCTCAGTTTTGTCCCCGATCTTTCTGCCTCCTCCCGCTCAGGGATGCAGGGGTCAGGAAGTGGGGTTACGGTCAGTCCTGCCACTCCTTCCTACTCAGGGGAAGGGCTCCTCCCTGGCTCCAGCATGGTGTCCCTCTCACGGGAGACAGTCCTCCACAGATTTTCTCTGGCGTGAGCCCTTCCCATTGTGGTGTGGGTCACCCCCACGTGTTGCAATCCTCCCAGTGCCAAACTACAACAGTGGGGGTTTCTTCCCAGAGCCCTAACCTTCTTTGGGCACAACCACCTCTGGTGTGATGTCCTCCTTGGGCTGGAGGTCAGCATCTGCTCCACTGTGGACCTCCATGTGTGGCAAGGAGGTTGGCCCTGCCATCTTGCCACATTATACAAGGGGGTGGTGTCTCTGCTGAGGCACACCTTGCCCCCCTCCTCCTCTTTTTTGACTGACCTTGGTGCTTGAAAAGGTGTGCAAAGGTGTTCTTTTTGTAACTCCTCCTCACAACTTCCCCTCCTCTTCCCAGATTTACCTTCTTAAATACGTTATCACAGAGATGCAGCCACAATCGCTAATTGGCTTGGCTTTGGCCCAGAGGCAGGTCTGACTTGGAGCCAGGGAAGCTTTGAGAAGCTTCTCACAGGAGCCACCACTGTATCCCCCTCCTCTGCTACCAAAAACCCTGCCACACAAACCCAGCATAAGGCAGAACAAGCCAACTGCTTCAGTTCACTCTTGGATTTGTATAGTTTCTCGTATTGCCAACTTTGAGTATTCAGAAAGCACAAGCTGGCCACTTGAGATGGGTAGGTGGTGTAAGGAACACAACATTTTTCAAGAATGACAAATGGGTTTTCTGGACAGTCTTTGTTTGTGTTTTCAAGCATATCAGCTGAAGTGAGAGGAATCATAACTTAGCCTTGTAAACCTGCAAAACTGCCCTGCTCTAAGGATAGTCTGACTGAAGCAGTTCAGTGGGACGTGGACTATCACAATAACATAAGAGTTGGCAACCTGTGTCCTGGTTTCGGCCAGGATGGAGTTAATTTTCCTTGGGCTGGGAGGGAGCACAGCTGGAGGGCTGGGCCCGGATTGCTCATTGGAGTATTCCATATCATGTGACGTCATGCCCAATATATAAAGGAGGCGGGTGCTTGCTCATTTTGGCTTCTCGTGTGGCGGCATCTTTTGTGCTGTTGGGATTTCTGCTAGAGGCGGGCTGCATACTGGTTGCTGGGTGGTGGGCAACTGCATTGTGTATTACCTGTTTGCACTTGCTGTTGTTACTGTTGTTTTGTTACTATTACTAAACTGTTTTTTATTCAACCTATGAATTCTCCTTTTTTTGTCCCTCCCCTATTTCACAGGGGCGGGGGGGGAAAAGTAAGTGACTGGCTGCATGGTAATTGGCTACTGGCCGAGTTCAAACCACAGCAGTCATTTTGGTGCCCAGCGTGGGGCCTGAAGGTTGAGATTACGACAGATTGGGTCATAATGTCTATTGTTTGGCTCCTTTAGATTTTATCACCTGATTTATTGTATGTAGTCCCCATGCTGCTGCTCACCACCCATGAGAGTTGGGTTAAATTTTTGATTTTGCTGTACTGTGTAATGCTGATCTATGACACGATGCAGTCATCAGTCCTGGGGCTATTTACAGTTAAGTTTGAGAATTTCAGGAATTTCAAATATTCTTGGAATGTTGACATTAACATGGTCATCCTACTGCTAGGAGCCAGTGTGTTCCTGCATTTGGTTTAGGCTTTGTTCAGTGTTAAACAACTATTAAAGAGTATCACTTGGAGATCTGCCCCGAGGTTGAAGAATTATGAGTGGTTGGGGTTGTGGAGTAGCATGGACAAGTATCCAAAACAGTGGGCACCTCCGGTGTATTGGAACTTCACACCTGAACAGGTGCGGAATCCCGAAGAACTAGTAAAGTATTTGGAAAAAGTATGTTGTCACCTGGGTAATTCCAGAGAGGCACAGCTCACTGCAGCATGCTGGGTCATAGCCCACACTTACCGGGTGCTATTAAACACTGTTCAGCACCCTCAAAAGGAAGAGAAGTGCTCTGAATCTGGTAACAAAACAACAGACTTTGCAACCACTCCCAAGTCCACAACAGAAACTGCAGCCGCTATACCTGTTCCCGAGCACCTGTACCCGAGGACAGGTGCTGCAGCTGAACCAGAGAACCAACCCATGACGGTGTCACTTGCTCCCATACAGAAGAAATACACAAGAAAATCCCCTCGTGGTGTACAGGGTGGTGATGAACCAGACCCATCACGAGAACAGTAGGAGGAGGCAGAACCAGTGATAGTCACCCAATCCTTATCCCTGAGAGAGTTGCGAGACATGTGAAAGGATTTTAGCCGCCATCCGGGTGAGCAACTTGTTACCTGGCTGCTCTGATGCTGGGATGGTGGGGCCAGTAGTGTGGAATTAGAGGGTGGGGAGGCTAGGCAGCTGGGATCCCTGTCTAGGGAAGGGGGCATCAACAAAGCAGTTGGAGAGAAGACACTAAATCTCAGTCTCTGGATGTGACTCCAAGTGTGAGGGAGAGGTATCCCTTCAAGGAAGATGTTATATGTCATCCAAGTAAGTGGACCACTGTGGAGAGAGGTATTCAATACTTGAGGAAGATAGCCATGTGGGAGATGGTTTACTATGACCCAGATAACACACGGCTACCCACAGATCCAGATGAAGTCCAATGGCCCGGCCCATGTGGCAGAAGTTTATACGGAGCACACCATCATCATATGCCAATGCATTAACACTAATGGACTGGAGAGATCATGAGGGACCAATGGTAGATGAATTGGCTTGCCGACTCCAGCAGTATGAAGAAAATCTCTCTTTCTCGTTGAGGCTCTGGAAAAACTATCCTCTTTGAGTTGCTGGAATTCTTGGGATATGTCCCCACCTGCGTGGACTAGGATTTCAGCTAGTGTTTCCCTACTTGAGAGAACCGGTACACCCCACAGGGGAACCTATGGTATCACCTGTGTGACCATGGAGAAGACATGAGAAAACAGAATGGAAAACTTGTCTATATCCTAGAAGAGCAGATATGTGAGTTGGAAGGGAGAACAACTATGAATTGAGGTTCTTTCAGGAGAAATGCTGCTCCAGTTTCCAGTAATCGGTTGCCCCAAAAGAGCGGAAAGGTTAACTTTGCTCGTGATCCTATAAGAAAAACTTCTGATTTGTATTCACAAGAAGTGAGTGACCAAGATGAGACTGAAAGCTGCTCTGAAACCACACTGACCCATTCATCAATAGTGGATACTATGACCAACTTTAGAAGGACCCTGCCTCCAGCCAGGCGGAGGACAGAGACAATCAAGTTTATTGGACTGTGTGGATTCAGTGGCTTGGCACATCTGACCCCGAGGAGTATAAGGCTTTGGTGGACACTGGCACCCTAATGCCATCGAATTTTAAAGGGGCAAAACCCATTTCTGTTTCAGGAGTGACAGGGGGGATCTCAACAGCTGACTGTGTTGGAGGCTGAGGTGAGCCTTACTATGAATGGGTGTCAAAAGAACCCTATTGTGACTGGCCCAAAGCTTCATGCATTTTTCGTATAGATTACCTCAGGAGAGGGTATTTTAAGGACCGAAAAGGGTATCAGTGGGCTTTTGTTATAGCTGCCTTGGAGACAGAGGAAATTGAAAAATTGTCTGGGTTGCCCGGTCTCCTAGAGGAGCCTTCTTGTTGTGGGATTGCTGAGGGCCGAAGAACAATGGGTGCCAATTGTTACTACCACAGTGCACCGACAGCAATATTACACCAACTGAGATGCTCTAATTCATATCCATGAACTGATTCGTTGGTTAGAGAGCCAAGGAGTGATCAGCAAGACACGCTCCCCCTTTAACAGACCCATACGGCCAGTACAAAAGTCTAATGGAGAAAGGAGATTGACTGTAGACTGTTGTGCCCTGAATGAATTCACGCCACTGCTGAGTGCTGCTGTGCCAGATGCACTACAGCTTCCATACGAACTAGAGTCAAAGTAGTATGCCATGTTTGATGTTGCTAATGAGTTATTCTCCATCCCTTTGGCAGCAGAGTGCTGGTCGTGCTTTGCTTTCACCTGGAGAGGTGTCCAATATACCTGGAATCAACTGCCCCAGGGGTGGAAACCCAGGCCCACCATTTCCCATGGACTGATCCGGACTGTATTGGAACAGGGTGAAGCCCCAGAACACCTGCAGTACATTGATGACTTTAATGTATGGGGTAATACAGCAGACAGAGTTTTTGAGAAAGGGGAGAAAATAGTCAAATCCTTCTGAGAGCCAGTTTTACCATAAAGCAGGGAAAGGTCAAGGGACCTGCACAGGAGATACAGTTTTTAGGAATCAAATGGGAAAATGGACATTGTCAGATTCTGATGAATGTGATTAATGAAATAACAGCTACATCCCCCCTGTAAGGAACTCAAGGAAGTAATGCCTCAAACATTGGTCGACACAGAAAACCTCAAAGGACAAGCTGTGGCCTTTGGATTACTCTAAGGAATGTCACCCAAGGAAACAGGAGTGTATGGAAGGATGCACCCCCCACTCCCTTGCAGTTGCCTTGACAAACTCCTTAGATAAGCCTCAAAGGAGGGAAACTGGACTGAGTGAAACCAAATGTTTCCCCTCAAGCACAAGTACCACTAATCACTGGCTCTATTGTTTAAGCCCGATACTTTGTCGCTCTGTTGTGCAAACCAGACACCATGCTTGCCTTGCTAGTTACTTCAGGCCTTTGCCATTGAAGTGGTAACAAGAACTGATAAGAGGTGAGCATTTCTGGGATGACTGATAAGAGGCATGAAGTCAGCAAAAATCTCTGGGAACAGGAAGAAACAAAGGTGGGTAGGATGAGTACGACCACCGACTCAGTTGGAACCCATGCTCCACCTTTTTCCTCATCTCTCATGGAAATGAGTTTGTGGAATACCTGCCCCTCCTCATCTAGTATGCTAATCAGCTGACAAAATGAGTTTAAAAGGTGACAAACTTTGCTGTGTGTGCACCCACCACCCAGGATTACCAGACCTGAGACAACACTGGATCCAGGGGTGGTGATCTGTATTTTTTTGACTTACTTTCTCTCCTTTCTTTTTCTTTGCTTTGCATTCTTTTCTTTCTTATAGATTTATAAGAGATCACATTGCTTATTATCCTTTTCCAAGTTTAAGTTGTTTTCCACCACAAGTAAAACATTTTAACTGGTCATTTGGTGTTGTTTCACCTTAATTTAACCTGAGGGGATCACAGAAGGGTTGCGACGCTCTGGGCTTCCAGTTTGGGTCGGGACATGCACTGAGTGACAAAAAGGAAACACAAGCTTTTTTAGGCGTTGTGGGCTTCTGGAGACTGTACATTCCAAATTACAGTCAGATTGTAAGCTTTCTCTATCAATTGACCTGGAAAAGGAATGATTTTATATGTGATCCTGAGCAGTGACAAGCCTTTGAACAAATTAAACAGAAAAATAATTCATGCAGTAGCCCTTAGGCCAGTTTGAACAGGACAGGATGTTAAAAATGTGCTCTACACTGCAACTGGGGAGAGTGGCCCTACCTGGAGTCTCTGTCAGAGAGCACCAGGGGAGACTCAGGGTTGACCTCTGGGGTTTTGGAGTTGGGGTTACAGAGGATCAGAAAACCGCTATACTCCAACTGAAAAAGAGCAACCATAGCACTACTCTAGCTGCTAAGAAGAAAAATTAACTCTATCCCAGCTGAAGCCAGGACAGGGACACCACTGGGCAGATGACCCGAACTGACCGAAGGGATCGTCCATGCCATGTAAAGTCATGCTCAGCAATAAAAAGGGAGAGGAGGGGGCTTAGGGAGATTAGCCATCCCTAGCTTGGGAACTGGCTGGGCATTGTGGCCAATGGATGTATGGAGATTTCTCTGAAACATTTCTTGGTACAGAGGAAACCACAAGCAAGAAAAAAACACTGGTTTCCGGCCCTTCACAGTTAGGACCCAATGATACGTCCTGTGGTTTAGAACTAGGCAAGAATGTGTGGTTTTAATGCTTGTCAACAACTAACTGTGCAGTTGCAGGATGCTAGGTTGTTGACTTTGGGGTGGGTCTTAGATGATGCGACCCCTGAAATAGTCTCCCTGCAACCACCTGGGACACACGAAGCCTGTATCAAACCAGACCATGCCTACCATCACATGACACCACGCCCACCATGAATATGCATGAAGTTTCTTGGAACCTGGCAGAGACTGTGGGACTTAGACTATGTGAAAATAGTGCCATCAGAAGCTAGGGGGGGGACTCCCACCACCAAGACACTGAGAATCAAGAGGACCAATGGGATGCCACTGGACCCATGGGTAGATCTCCCTCTGCCTGCCTGCCTGCCTCCCTCCCTCCCTCCCCCCACCTTCTCCCCCTTTATTTCTATTTAACAAATTATAACTACATCCAAGTAAAAACATGTAGCACTGGACTTGCTTGTCCAGTTAAGTTATCCAGTTAAATAGTTGCCATTGAGTTACTGCATCTAACCACTTGCCCTGTATTTTGTATTAATAAATTGTTAAACTGGTTGGCTGGTGTCATTTCACCTTAATTCAGCCCACGGGTGTCTCAAACTTGGTTGTAGGTTTCAGGGGGAGGGAGCCTGTCCTAAACGGCTCCTTTTGGGCTGTGACAGTTATTGGTCTACGTGTGGGAGGTGGTGAATGATTGTCTTTGTATCATTTGTTTTCTTTCTCCTTCCACTTCTCTTTTGCTTATTAAACAATTTTAATCGACCCCCAAGTTTTGTTGCTTTTACTTTTCCTTTCCTCTTTCCGCATCCCACTGGGAGTGTGTGTGGGGCGCTTAGCTGCCCACTGGGGTAAACCCATAGCACTCAACTGTAACAAAATCTTTCTGTAGTTATATTCAGATGCAGTTGTGACCTTTACCTGTGCCGGTTAAGCCGGAGTAATAGGCAACATATTTGTTTAATGCTCGCCATGCTCGGTAGACTTTATATAATAGGTCTTCAGTTAATCCACTGGTTTTGAGTTAAAATTGGTTATGCTTCAGGAAGATGTTAGGCAATAGTCAGCACAGCGATTCTTTTGGATCATTAATTTAGATGTCAGATTTGCATGCCTGTGTATCTCTTGTGTCTGCAAACTTGGGTGTAGTTGCTAAAGCTGCAGCAGAATCCCTGTTATTTAAATGTCCTACAGTTTGGAGTTTTGGCTGGGAAACTCCAGTACTGGAAAAAGATGGGAATTTGTGTTTTGCTGGAAACCCTGCCCCCTGGAGTGGGGAGGGGATGCTGCCTCCTGATCTGAAACAGGGAGCTTGGTTCCAAAATTTCTCGGCACAGTACACATTTGAAGGTCCTTAAAAAATGTATGTTGCAATTGGGGTGTCTTTTGCTGTAATTCTGGATAAAAATTGCACCCTAAGTAGAAGCATAACTTTCTTAAAAAAATAGAAAAAGCTTGCAATTCAACTATGATTTAGAAAACCACAGGTTCGTATGTATTCCTGCATGAAGAAGCTCCTGTGTAGTTGAACTATTTTGGTATTATTTTGGGTGAAAGTAATTTATCTAACCTTCTGATGCTAAAAAGTTAAAAGAATTACAAAAATATGAGATAGAACAATCATTTACCACTTGCTTTTTATTCTTTGCACTGATGCTTTCTTCACCTTGACAGTGCTTATACCATGCAGTCTAAAAAAGTGCCACTTATGCTACGAGTGCACTTGATTCTCTGTCTGGATAAATAGTATTTGAAAAATGTAGAGTATATATTTTAAAATTAAGTGGTGATTTAGTTTGCCTAGAGTAAATGTTATTGCTCCTCTAGTGTGACTGATCATCATACCTCCCCATGTAGGTGAGACCTATTTTTCTTCAGTTTAGTTTATAGCTGGGAATTTCATCTGGTCTTGGTCCTTCCCTGGAATTAGCGAGGTGATGTTTGGATTGCAGACATCATCACAGAGTGTTTATTTGTTTAATTAAATAAGACATAACAACCAACAGGCCTTTTCCCAGACAGCCTGAAGCAGCCTGGATCTGAGCTTTGCAGTTGCACCTGGTTCTTCAGCTTTGCCTCTCCAGGGCTTTGGGCTGCTGCTCTCCTCTCTGCTTAGCGCAGGTGTCATCCTTCCGAGCGCCTCCTGCGCTTGGGTGAGTGAGGGAGTGTCCTGGTTCAGCTAGGATAGGGTGAAGTTTCCTCAGCAGTGGGGAGGGGGCTCTAGCCAGGTTATCTGATACCATGCTGACATCAGGTGTGGGCACCCAATCGCAAGGAGAGCATTGGGATGGCTTTTGTCCAGGTCGATACCCTCACTGCTGTATCCGTGCGGTATATCTCTTGTTCTGTTCATTGTTGTTACTGTTACTGTTATCGTTGTTGTTCGCTTTGTTATTGTTACACTGTTGTATTAAATTTTTCCTTATCTCAACCCCGGGGTTTGTATCTCATTCCCTGCCCTGTCCGGTCTGAGGGTGGGGGAGGGACAGCGGCAGTGTGGTCTTGGGTCCCGTCCGGGACTAAACCACCAGAGAGAGGCACCGTGCCTTCCATAGCGTTGCCTCTTCATACCTCTGTGTTTGCAATACAGCACTGATTCTCAATGTTTCGGGTTCATCATGAGGAGTACTATAGAGAAAATACGTTGGTTGTATTTCTTGGTTTGTCTGTAGGTTCATATACTTAAAAATATCTGCTTGCTCTGTTGTGAAGAGATCTTGCAGATTATGTGTCCTGGTTTTGGCTGGGATAGAGTTAATTTTCTTCCTAGTAGCTGGTACAGGGCTGTGTTTTGGATTTAGGATGAGAATAATGTTGATAACGTACTGATGTCTTAGTTGTTGCTAAGCAGTGTTTATGCTCAGTCAGGGGCTTTTCAGCTTCTCACCCCTCCCCAGCAGCGAGGAGGCTGGAGGGGCACAAGAAGCTGGGAGGGGACACAGCCAGGACAGGTGATCCCAACTGACCACAGGGATATTCTATACCATGTGGCGTCATGCTCAGTATATAAACTAGGAGGAAATCTGATTGGGGGGCTGCTGCTCAGGAATGGCCTGGGCATCGGGTTCCTGGGTAGTGAGCAATTGCATTGTGTATCACTCACTTCCTGTATTCTTTTATTAGTATTAATGTCATTATTACTTCTTTTCCCCTTGTATTGTCCTATTAAACTGCCTTTTTCTCAACCTATGAGTTTTTGATGTTTTTCTTCTGATTCTCTCTCCCATCTCACCAGGGCGGGAAGGAGTGAGTGAGCAGCTGTGTGATGTTTAGTTGCCAGCTGGGCCTAAACCACAACAACAGGTTTTTGCAGGTAATGGAAATGGCTTTTAATCATAAAATTAATCCGTGAAGAATGATTCAGGCTTTAGCACTGGATTTTTCTCTTGTTTGTGACATTGATGTGCTGTTTCTCAACATACATGTAGCTGGTTTTCCTCTTGTGTTTTCCTTTATCTACCTGCCTGACCATGTGATCAGTTTTAGGTAATGAACCTGAATTTACGATTTTAATGATAAAATATTTTTTCAGTCAGTTGCAGTTGATGCCTGTTTCAACCTTTGTTTTCTTTAGCTCCTTTCTATAATAATTTTAATAACTGTTTTAAATCTGATTCAAGGTCCTTATGCACTATTAATATACTTATGTTACAGTATTTTCATGGAGTAATCAAGTTTCAAAGCAGTTTTATGTACATTGGATTATTGAATGTCTGGCCAGAGAGGCTGGACAAAAAAGTCATAAGGATAAATAAAGAGCAAGTAAATAAGTTTTGTGTTTAAGTAATTGAGATGTATAGTTTCATGTATTTCTTAAGCATATGAACTCTGTTTGTTCTCTTGGATATTTCCTCCCATTTAGTTTGTGTACTCACATTTAAATAATTTGGAATCTTAATTTTAAAAATTGGTTTAAGACTTGAGGAGGAAAACTGAAAGAAATGCATACCAATTGTAGATCTGGTTAGCTGAGGTTGATTAAAAAATAAATGGCAAGTTGAGGCATCAACAGCAAAGATGAGGCTATCACCTGAGTTATATTTAACTATTCCAAGTGCAGCAAACAAAAAAGATATGCTCTTTTGTCCTCCTTTTCAAATATGCAAAAGCTAAGGTGAAAATTTAAGTGAATTTTAGGGGAAGAAGTGTCTCATAAATCAATGCTTTTGTTTGTTTTTTTTTTTTTCTCTCTTAATTAGCAATGGATGCCATGGAATATGCACAGATTATGAGACAAGAAGGGAATCAGGATTTCAAAAATGGAAATTACTCTTTGGCCATCAGAAAGTATGATCAAGCTCTACATATGCTCGGTTGTTTAATGCAATGGGTCCAGTAAGTATTTTTGAATGACAAGATGTAAACCATAAGACAAATCTGAAATTTGTACAGTACTACAGTTAACTCAGAAATGTATTTCCTGCCCCGACATCTGGTTTTGTTGTATCTTTTGTCACACTCTTTTAGTGTACCAGTTTTATAATTCGAGAGGAATTGCTGTTCCTGACATATGTGGGAGATTAGTTACTGTAATCTGAATATTTTTATATAAGCATCAATTATAAATTAGTGTAATTAAAGCTCAAATTAATTTTCCATAAACCATGTTGGTTTATGTTAAATTATTTATGTTTCTTAGTTGACCTACTGACATGTGGATTAATCTTGGTGTGATTCTACCTTGTACTGGGTCATGTCTGTGACCTGTTTTTACTTGGGTCATCTGATTATCTTTAAAATAACTCATGCAGGTTACTTTGTTCTAGTTATTTGGTCTTTCTTAGTATTCTCAGATTTGTCAAAAAATAATTTTTCAGCAGAAGAGTTCTTTGGGTATTTCTTTCCAAATGTTAGGTCCTTGTTTTCATCAGTTAACATCAATTGCTAATGCTATTAATGATTGAATAGTTGAGTATTATGTTACCTATTAAATACTCATTACTAACTTGTATTAACACTCCTGTTAACCTGATTTAACACCAGCTATTCATTTATTTTGACTATTAGCCATTTAGACTAAGTAGTAAACTAAGCCTGGAGCATACGCAGGGAGTAGGGCTGGGCAAGGACAGAGGTGAGCAGGCTACCTCCAGTGCCTGCCCCTCGCAGGCTGTGGGCCTTCATCATACGTCTCCTTTCCCCTTGCCAGAGGTGGCCTCGTCAGGATTTCCTTGCGTGCAAGAGTGTGCTCTGAACACGTTCAGTGTAGTTGAAGCAACCTTAAAGAGCGTGTAAATTAGTATGTAGGAATAAGATGAAGGATGCATCTCTGTGGCACATACTATTTGAGCACGGGCAAGACAAGCTTTACAGGCTCCCCAGTACCCCGTGGGCTGTAGTCCTGTAATTTTTGTGCAGCTCTTTCCAGAAACTCACTTGGATCCAGCAGATGCTTTATATACTTTATTCTCTCTGTAAAATGTATTTCTTTATTTCTTCGCTGGTGTAAATGTGGATAATTCTGTTGACTTAATCAACTGGTGATACAGTAAAATGCGTTTAGGTTGAGTTTTGGTGACCAAAATGTGTTTAGCATTTTTTCCATCTATCAGCTTCCATTCAGGTGTCTGTTTTCACCTGTTCTTGGCCACTGGCTTTCATTGAGCCATATCTAGGTGTGTCGAGATGGTGTAAACTCTTTATAAATCCTCATACTCCATTATTCCAATGGGTTGGCTTTCTGCTTTGGAAGAGACCAGGATATCACAAAGGTATCACTTAAGATGTCACTTAAGAGATTTTTTAGCTGATGTTCAAATTGTCTTTATTTTCTACAGCTCCATTTTTACCTCGTAATTTTGTTAGGTGGGTGATACTTCTTTTCTTGTTGCTAACTATAAAGTACAATTAATCTTTTTTTAAACGAATAAACAATTATGCTAAAATGTGTTTTTAGGTGTTCCAAGGACATAGCTGTGTTACACTGCAACAAATCAACTGCCTTGTACAGCCTTGGTAAATGGAGAGAAGCAGTGTTTTCAGCCTACCAGAGCTTACACTGGGATCCGGAGTATGTTAAGGTATTCAGATGTTAAAGCTGGCAGTTTTTGCATGCCTTACTTTGTAAAACAAGTGTCAATATCTGCTTTTTATTGTGTTTTGTTCTTGAGGTGTGATAAACAAATACAGCATAAAATTTCAGAATCAGTGTCTGACTCTACATAAGCATCAGAATCACTACTATAATATTACTTTTAATAAAATGAAGCAGCTCACTTTTGCACCAGGAGGTGCTTGTTCTTTCTGGGTCCCAACAAGAGAGGCACCAATGCTTTCAAGAAACATAACTGTTTTATTAATATCCCAGACAGGGCGATATCAAGTAATAAAATCTTATGTGCCCTTGTAGTACTGGAGACCCTGGTGTGATGCAGCACTGGCCAGGCTCTGGCCAGGCCATGGCATGCTCTGCAGATCCTGTCTGTGGTGAGGTTCACTAGCTCTGTGTTCACTTGCGGTCTTACAGAGCCTGGCTCACAGTACAGATCCGTCAGTCACTGACAGCAGTCAGGTCTGGGATGGGGACTGAGCTTTGAAGGCTCCCTTGGGCAGTGTGCCCTAATATTCTTTATGTGTTCCTGGGAACAGTACATGGTGCTCAAGGTCATATCGTATTTTCAGTGGACAGAACAATACACTACAGATACACTTGTGATTAAGTACACGTTGATTAAGAGCACATTGACTCAAATATTCATTTGTTAGGAATAAGGAGCAGTCGTACAGTATTTCTGATACAGAGGCATACACTTGGATTGGGTTTTATGTACAACAAAATAGTCTTCTAGACTAGCCACTACAGACTCCCAGAGACTGTGGTAGAAGATACTTGATTTAGATATGGTAAAATTGCATGCAAATACCAATTTAACTTCGGCTGTATTGCAGCATGCCAGCTATCTGTTTTGAACAAATAGACTCCACTGTGACTCTGAGCCAGTACAACCTAGTTTGGTGGTGAATATAAACATGTTTAGGTGCCATTGGCTGAAGAATCTATGCATTGTGATAAATACTGCAAAATGCAGTGACATGTGGACATAAACATATATTCTGGACCTTGTGACACAAAAAAAAATCCCGTCCAGTGGACGTTAAAATATAGCTAGTTGCTATAAGTATATATTTTATCCTGTAGTTATTTTCCAAGTTTTCCATTCCAGGATTTATCATGCTTAGTATCTGGGTTGATATCAGTAGCTTATTGTGAATTTCATAGCTTATTGTGAATTTCAAGGGCTGTTTATTGCACTTTTTTTGGATGTGTGTGTGAGAAGCTGTAAAAATAGTACTGCATGTCATTTTTATAGCATAATTGGAGAATTTAGGAAAAAATGATAACATTTTGTTTTGTAGTAAAGATCTCTGAATATTTTCCCAACAATGGTCTTTTTTGTTCTTTTTTCTCAGGCTTACTATAGAGCTGGCCACTCATTGATCATGTTATCAGACTCTAATCAGGCGATTTCTATGTTTCATAAAGGTTTGATTCTCCTGAGTGCTTCTGCAGATCGAACTCAAGTTGCTGATTTTGTAGCAGGAATCTTCATAAGTGTGAATGGTAAACTCAAGAGCTTAATTTTTCTAAGACCCTTTCAGTAGTGATGACAATACAAATCCTTGGTAGGGTGTCCTTCATGGATGATTCCTTTGGTCCTTAGTGCCTCAGGTCTCTTTGAGGATTATGAATATGTTGAGAGGCCTAATCAAAAGGATGTAGTGAACTTGGTCCAGTTTGTATACAGCATATGCCAACAGTCCCAAAACACCGTGCAAGGGAGTGTGCTGTCTCACAAGAACATGTCGATTGTGGGACAGTTAGAAAAGATCAAAATTCAGTCAGGGAGACAAGGCTGGACATTTGGAGCTCCCAGCTCCAAAGATTTTAGTGGTTTTTGTCCATACTACTCTGCTTTTCTCTTAGCTAGGTAGATTTGAAAATAGTTAGAAGATACTCAGCTTTATCTTGAATTTACAGTGCAGTGTATTCCAGTGTGGGGCACCTTCCCTCATCTAGTAATTACCAACAATAAAAAGAGGGAGTTTGGCCTTTCTGTTGCATAGTGTGGGTTTTTCTGAGCAATGTCCACACTGTGTCTCCCTGCCCATTCCTCAGTCTCTTCTCTACTTGCTTTTTTGTCTGGTTCACAGGCTTTGTCTGATGGGACCTGTAGGCTTGCCAGAAGATTTTGGGTTGTGCCCCTGCTGCATTTACTTAAACTTGTAGCCCTGTGTTAAGGATCTTGACTAGTTTTAGCAGCGTCCATAGGTGGGCTTACCCACAAGTGGAAGAACTGCTACAGGGGTCACAAGGTCTTGGGGCTTAAATGTGTTTCTTGAGGGCAGGCCATAATTTTTTTTTCCCTTGTTAAATGAAGACTGGGTGCTAATAACAGTGCCATATCAGTTGGGAGGCCAGGATATTTAAGCCCTCATTTGGCATTCTGATGGGTTTTAATCAGTGCTAATATTGTCACTGTGCAATGAAGTAATTTATTGTGCAATGAAGTTGGAGGCCCCCAACTTTAAAAGTGCTGTGTATACTAAAGAATTTTATTGATTGCCTATTCTTGCAGATGAACGAGTCTTTCCACGAACTTTTTCCCCCGCATATGATTATATTTTCAGTGCAAGGTTTGATGCACTGATTTGGCAAGCGGTGATAGAAAGGTTGGCCCAGAAAGGGAAGTGGCGGGTAAGTCTGTTGTTGTGTTACCTGCTGCTGCTCATGTTCTTACCTCTTCAGGGTAAGCTTGTTTTGCCTTTAAAATCTAAACTAATGAATGTTTATTGTTCCCTGGTTCAAATGTCTTGATTTTTTAAGACTTGAAAAATACTTTTAGTGATAAATAATTTCTGAAATTAATTTCTTGAAGGAATACAATGAACTTGAAATCCCATTTCTCTCTTGCTGTTGTCTCTGTTACAGTTATGGTGCCATCTAGAGTCATTATTTTTGAAAGAAATCAGAGGGAAAAAAACCCATGTTTATTTCTGGTCCTTTTTCCTTCTGTATGACAAGCTGGATATTTGAAGCTATCTGTGAAAGACCCACAAATAAAGGAGTATCCCAGTGGAAGTACATGGTTGTTGAACAAAACCAGATCTTCTAGAAAAATCAGAAAGTGAATCACCAGAAAATATTTTAATCCTCTTCTCTATAGTGACTTTTTTTTTTTAAAAAAAAAAAAGGATCATTGTCACAATTACACCTGTATTGAATGTTGGTGGTGAGGTGGTGGCAGTGGGGTCTGCAGGGGCCTCTGGGAGGAGAGGCTGGGTGGCCCCGTGCCAGACACGGCCTGTTCCAGCCAGCTCCAGTGACCCCCCAGGGCCCAGCTGAGCCCCTCAGCCATGATAGTGGTGCCTCTGGGAAAGTGTGTTTTTAAAAAGGATAAAAACACTGCCTGACAGAGTGAGGGGGCAAAAATAAGAGAAACAGCCCTGTGAACACCAGGGTCGGAGAAGAGGCAGGAGGTGGAGGAGGTGCTCCAGGCCCAGAGCAGGAGTCCTCTTGCAGCCTGTGGAGGGACCATGCAGGAGCAGGTTCCTGACAGGAACCACAGCCCATGGAGGACCCGTGCTAGAGGAGGGAGTGACAGAGAGGGATTGGTATGGACTGACCACAACCCCGTTTTCACCATCCAACTCCCGTAATGTGGGCAGGGACATCTTTCACTAGATGAAGTTCTTTAAAGCCCCGTCCAGCCTGCCCTTGAAAGTGTCTAATGATGAGACATCCACATCTTCTCTAGGCAACCTGTTCCAGTGTATCACCACATGTATCATAAAAAATGTTTTCCTTATGTCCAGTTTATACCTACTTTCTTTCAGGTTAAAACCATTGCCCTTTGTCCTATCACTACAGGCCTTGTTAAAAAGCCTTTCTTACAAGACTTCTTTATGTACTGAAAGGCCTTATTGCAAAAAAGTCTCCCTGGAGCCTTCTCTTCTCCAGGCTGAACAACCCCATCTCTCTCAGCCTGTCATCATAGAGGAGATGTTCCATCCCTCCAATCATTTTTGTGGCCTCCTCTGTGCTTGCTCCAACAGGTCCATGTCTTCCATGTGCTGAGGACCCCAGAGCTGGATGCAGTATTGCAGGTGGGGTCTCACCAGAGCAGAGTAGAGGGAGGGTGTCACCTCCCTCAACCTGCTGGCCACACTTCTTTTAATGCAGCCTAGAATATGGTTGGCTTTCTGGGCTAAAAGTGCACATGGCCAGCTCATATCCAATTTTTCATCCACTAGTATCCCCAGGTCCTTCTCCATGGGGCTGCTCTGAGTCCCTTTATCCCCCAGTCTGTATTGATACTGGGGATTTCCCTGACCCACATGCAGGACTTTGCACTTGGCCTTGTTGAACATCTTGAGGTTCACATGGGCCTGCTCCTCAAGCCTGTCAAGGTCCCTATGGGTGGCATCCTGTCCCTCAAGCATATCAGCTGCATCGCTCAGCTTGGTGCCATCTGCAGGCTTGCTGAGTGATTGAGTGCACCGTGCAATCCCACTATCCATGTCACTGATGAAGATATTATATAGTACAGATCCCAGTATGGACCCCTGAGGGACACCATTCATTACTGGTTTCCACTTGGACACTGAGCTATTGACTATAACTCTCTGGATGCAGCCATCTAACCAATTTGTTATCTGTCCAATAGTCCATTCATCAAACCCATATCTTTCCAATTTAGAGCTAAGAATGTTATGGGAGATTGTATCAAAGACCTTACAGAAGTCCAGGTAGATGACATCCATATTTCTTCCCTTATCCTCTGGTGAAGCTAGGTGGGATTTCAAGGAGCAAGTTAAAGTTTTTAGGGAAACAGAAAATGGAAAAAGATGCAGTGTGCATTTCTTGCTTTCTGCTCAGGATGTTGGTCTAGCTGGGGAGTCTCATGCCCATGAATGTGAAGGTCCATTTCTAAAGCAAAGGGTCGTTTCCAAGGGCTATTGGAGAGACTTTTAGGGCCTGACCTTTCTACATGTTTTTTATTTCTGAGGAAACTTTCATTGGTCATAACTTCCCACAGTCCACTGTATATTACATTCATTCAGTTGACAAATGGATAGATTCAATAAACTGTTACGATCTTTAAAAAAAATCTGAAATGTTGTTATCCCTGATTTACTTTCCTACAAGATCTGATGAGGCAGTGAAAGACAAAGTTTTTAAGTGTGCTTATGAGATCTCTAATGTGGTTTTTTTTCCAGTCTTGTCTGTTGTTGTTGTCTGAGAAGAAAGAATTGCCCACCAATCTCAGAGTCAACCAGTTATCACTGAAGAATCTCTTTGAGGTTAAGTAGCATCTTTTTTTTTTTTTCTTGTGTCTATTTCTTCTTCCTGTTTACTTTAGTGAGAGATTTTCCATATTGTGTGCAAGGCTAAAACAGATCAAAGAGAAATAAAATGGAAAATAATATATGGACTTTGTATGATTATGTTAAATCATCTATTTTGTGCCTTTTCATGTGAAAATTTTTTTAAATCCCTAATTTGTGTAATTTCTGTATGTAATTTAATATTTCCTTTAATTTGATCAAAAGAAGACCTCTTCCTCTCAAGTATAGCAAGCTATTCATGTCAAGCTGGTAACCTGACAATTTAATGCTAAAAAATGTCTGACATCAGTTAAGTTGGATGTATTTTCCAACTAGAACTTACGATATACGTGGGTTAGGGTATTTTTATACTTCGCTATCCTGTCTCTGGACTGCTTCACAGTGCTGGGTATGATTACAGGGAGTTGAACCTGGGTGCAGTGTTGGAATTTTCCTTTCCCTCAATGCCCCACATTTTTGGTAGGTTGCTTTATACCTAGGCAGCAACTGCTAAACTTTCTTCCTAAAGGCTCTGACACTTTACAAATGACTCAGAGGATTTTGGCAAGATGTAAACATGTCGTCATAGACCCAGGAGTCACAATTCCTAATGCCTTTCGCTGAGACGATGGCATCTGCAGACAGCAGAATTTGATTTTTATGTTGCTCTTCTGAAACTTGTTCTGTTCTTTGTCTTGTATTCCTCATGTTGTGTAGCATTTGGGAACCTCCATAACTTTCTGTGCTGGCAGGATTGCCATGCTCACACATACTTTGGTGCAGGTTGGCTGTGCCTGCCTGGTGCATGTGCCGTGCCAGCACACTGGTACACCCCAGGGTCTCTGCCCACATCGCCGTGTGAGCCAGGTGGCCTTGTAGGGTTCGCCTTTGGCCATGGGTGTCCTGCCAAAATGCTTTGATTGCATGAAGGGGTGTGCAGCCACTGCTTCTGGCCCCTTGGGAAACAGGGTGTAGCTGAAGGCTAACTGTGAGGCAGGAGCTGCTGGGAGTTCACCAGCTCAGCAACTCGGGAGCAGCTGGTGTCCATAGCAGTAACATACCAACTTTCTAAAGGCATCTCACAATGTGTGTGTCTGTTACCACACAGTGGATGCCCAGCCTGTTGCAACTGCAGTTAGGTAGAATGTTTCTTACGGACCACTAAAAAATTCTCTGTATCCATTTCTTTGGTTTTGTTCTTCCATTTCTTTCTGTGTATAAGTTAATTAACTATAGTTCGGCTGTATGTAGCCTACTTCTAAAAGATATGGTTACACATTAATTGAGAAATTCCATTGGGCTTTATGCTGAAGTATGCTAGATTTCTTACAACACTGTTTTTCCTCATGGAAGCTTTAGAAGATGTTAACTGCAGGCAACACAGTACCTTTGCTTGATATTTACTGACTGGCAAATAAACAGTTCAGGGCATATTGATGGAATATACCAGAATTTGCCATTTGGCTGTTGCTTTTGTCATAATAATTTCAAGTTGAGGCTTTTTCCATAAATGCATTTCAGTTAGGTGCCTGACAGAGTGAGCAGGAGTAATTCTGAAAAATAAGGGTAATGCAAAGAAAGCAAGTTGACATCTATTCGTAGGCTTGTTTATAATGATAGCAGAAGAATTAGTGGATGAATATACGCAAGCATGCCTTGGTTAGCTATCATTAAGCAGGTATGCTGTGTTAGTGCCTGCAGAGTAGCCTATATGGGACTTCAGCTACTCGTCATCATCCCTCATGTGTTTACTTGGATCTCTGTGGGAAGGGAGGGTGGTTCAGGGTTTGGTCCCGGATCAGCCAGGCCCATGGCCAGGCAGCAGCATGGCTGTGGTGGGAACAAAGGCATGAGAGCCTCAGCTTAAAGCAGCTCCCAAGCAAAGGTGCCCACTGCCACTGCCGTGGTTTGCAGCTCTTAGCAGCACCCTGTCCTGGGGCACAGCAGCAAAGTGGTCCTGTAAGGACTGAATGTGCTCCTCACACTAATGGTAAAGTGTGGCAGCACAGTAGAAGACACATGTAGGGTGTCTTAGCAAAAAATCTTCCTTTCTAGGCAAGCAAATCAAGATGCTTCACTGAGAGAGGAGGATAAAAGTGGGTTGCATTTGCAAAATAGGATGGCCTTCATTATTGAATCGGCCCCATCAGTCTTAGCTGTTGTAGTGGGTTTGTTGTACATGTGAAAGACTGAAAGAATCAAGACAAAAGATCCCTAAGCACTGCTTCTCTTTTGCAGAAATTAGAAAACATGGCTTTCTGACAACTCAAACTTCCACTGCTGCCACTACATTCTCCCTGTAATTTGTTGTATTTTGATTTTGTAACTGTGCGCAAACAGTAATTCTTGCCAGTCAAAATTTGTCATGAGGTGTTAGAAAAAAAGATTTATTTGTGGATGTTGGAAGCATGTGTGAAGACTGCTATTTAAAAAGATGACTGGCACAAATGGAGAAATTATGTCTGAACACTGTTTCCGACCACCCCCTCATGTCCTGATCCTTCTGGCATATTGTCTCAATTTCTGTCTGAGCTTCCTCTACCCACCTCCAGAGATCCCCATATTACTGTACCCCTTGTAGACTGTGCTTCATGTTCATTAAGTCTTTGCTAGAAGATCCTTTTTCAGTTCAGCTGTCTTCTGCTCAGGCTATGTGCTTCCAGTTCTTGGTTTGTAAACTTCCCTTTAAATTCCATACTTTAATCAGATCACCTTCTAGGAATTTACCTGGCCAAAATTCTATCTGCTGTGCTCTCTTTTGTGTGAGCAGTTGTATTATCATTGTTGTCTTAATAGTGCTAGATGCTTCATGACTGGATGAGAGTAAGGCTTTTCCCTGCTCTACATCCATGGGGCTCCTGAGCTGTAAAAAGTCTGGTTGTCAGAGTTCTGCAAACCTCCTTCTAGTCTCCCTTTTCTCAGTTTCAAGTATTTATCCAACCTTTTCTTGCTTTGGGGTAACTGCCTGCGTAAACTGCCTCATGCAAGCTTAAAAGGTGCAATATCCAGTTAGAGCGATATGTGCACTGAGATACAGCAAGTGTAAGGCAGAAAGTTGCAGTCAATTACAGAGAAGAACTATAGAAATACATATTATAAAACAGACTTTAGGTTCAGTGCTGTTCAGAGCAGGACAAGATTCTTTTTAAGATTCATGAACATCTTGCATGAGAAGAGTATTTGTTTTGAGCTTCTACTGGAATTGTTACATATATAATAAATGCTTCATTTTACAGTGGATATGGTTTGATTGTTATTGTTCCACTGATTCTTAGAATGAAAACCATGGAAATAGAATTAAAGAAGGAAATGCCTTTTGGGTATGTAAAAATAATGTGTTATAATTCTCTTTGTTATCAGACTTCTGAGTTGTATGGACATGGTGAGAAGATGCAAGAAGTAGCGGAGTTAGTCAAATGGCTAATTTCCATTGGGGCAAAAGTTGAAACCATTGGATTGTATCTGCTTCATGCTGTTATCAGACTGTGTATCAAAGCAAGTGAGTGACATCTGCAGCTAAAATAAAACAATGGTGGCCTTCATCAGAGAACTTACTGCTAGAGCTTTTTAAAATTTGTTTTGTAAAGTAATGAGGTCAGATTGTCTAGGTATAACCTTGCATGCGCCAATAAGGCACTGTTTTAAAAATGTTGTAAAGACTCTCTGATCGTCTCTGCCTGATAGTGGTACAAACCTAACATGTTTGTTCTTCACTGTGGTTTGAAGCGAAAGCGTGATTGATTTGGGTCTTTCATAACCTGAATATATCAGCTTTCATGAAAATACAGTATTTCTTCCTGCCACCTCAGTGTGGAGCAACAATTTCTGTATGTGCTAAAGAGTCATGAGTCAACCTCAGATTTGCACTGGATGCAAGTCAGTGAGAATGTGGCATCATGTCTCCCACAATGCAGCCGGCTCTTACCATGATTTTCTTTCACATATTTCATCCTTCTCTTACTCTCCATCTTTGAGAAAAGGTTTCGTACAGATGCATCTTGCCCCACTCCATGGGGGGAAAAAACCAGGATCTCTTTCTTTTGTATCTCTGTTTACCATTTATAACAAGTGGGGTTTTTTTATCATTCCAGGAAAGAACCATCTTTTCAGGTGGTTACTGACTCAGAGGCCAGACTTGAAGGATAGGATCAACCAGCAAGACAGAGATGGATGCACCCTCTTGCATGTTGTGGCATCTTCCAGTGAATATTCCCAGAAACGCAGTAAATAATTTTTTTTTGTGTGTGTGTGTGTGTATGGTGTTTGTTTTCATATGGAAAAATGAACAGTGGAAGAAAACTTTAGACCCTGGTGTTTAATGTTTCATGCTAAGTAAGAAAATGAAAATGAGAAAGTCCTTTTGTCTGAATGTAGACTTTGTAATGATAACTAATATTTAAACATTTAAACAATGCCCTTTAATATTTGTATACCTGATTCATGAGCATTTTCTTTACTCTTTGGTTTGACTTGTTAATGGTATTCCCACAAGTATACTTCAGTTTTTAGAATCAGAAGTTACCTTTTAAAGTTTGATGTGCCCTTAAAATCATACTAGACCACCGGGAGACCTATCCTGTCCTTTTAAATAGGTGAATATTTAAAACCTAAGTAGCAGTATACCTTGTCAGAGAAGGAAAATGAGATTCTTTCCTTCACATTTTCTATGGGATTTCTTTTATGTTAACTTGACCTGGCTTTTTTTCTTGTATATTTTACTCTGCCCACTAGGTGGCAACAGGAAATAAGCATCAACGCCAAGGTAACACCAGACTTTAGGTCATTAAATGCCTTGACGTTCTCTTGGTTGTCTTTAATATGAATGAAAAAGTGCACAACCTATTATCTGAAGAATTTAATTTTCCAGAAGAGTGTAACACAAATGTTGCAGCAGTTCCATCTGTTGCTAAAAGACTCCTGCATTTCCAGAAGAGGCTGTTTATTTCTTTATTTATTAAAGTTTATTTCTTTAGATTTATAAACTATATATGTTTTCTATAGAGTGTATATATATTTATTTATTAAAGTTCATGTCTTTATATAGTGTGTGTATAAATATCTAAACATATACTATATATTCACTGGCACAGGTTGCCCAGAGAAGCTGTGGCTGCCCCCTCCCTAGCAGGGTTGAAGGCCAGGTTGGACGGGGCTTTAAGCAACCTGGGCTAGTGGAAGGTGTCCCTGCCCATGGCAGGGGGGTTGGAACAAGATGGTCTTTAAGGCCTCTTCCAACCCAAACCATCCTGTGATTGTATATATATTATATAGAGAGTATATTTATAAATATATATAAATATACATATAAGAATAAACCCTTGCACCTATTTGTTAACAAAAAATAATCCCTAAAGTAGCTTGAATGATAAGGCTTAGACAAAGCAAGACGTTTGTGTTAGCCTGCATTATTTTTCCTCATCTAGATTTTGCCTTTGGCATGTGCAGTAACAGAGGCTGTGTGCTGTGGTGGTGTGCCTAGGGGACATGTGGTGGTCTAACACTTATTTGCTCACCATCGCTCAGTCTTCTCCTGTGCGACTCAGTGGTTTGGTGCTCCTGCATTCTCCCAGCTGTTCTGAGGACATGGCTTATAGCAAATGTGCCTCTTAGAGGCAAGAGGAGTACAGGCAGCTGCTTGCAGGGCTATAAAGGTTCCCCTGGTAGTGCAGTGTGACCTACTAAGAAGTGGGCGTGTCATTAGATACTGTATTGAGGCTTTAAATCACCATTATATTTACTGTGTTTATGTGTAATCTGTAATACTTGTTGTGAAATGCTGTAGAGAATAGTAGATCCTGTTGGAAGCGATGGCACCTACCATTAGTCAAACTAGACATCTTTGTTATAGGGCTTATTACCAAGAAAATCATGTGTTATATGTTGCATAGGAAAGAAACTCAGTGCCTAGCTGTGTATATTCATGCCTGAATATGTGAAATATTCTGGTTTATTGAGTCACCTTCCAAACAGTAGCAAAATCCCTTGTTTTGTTTTTTTCTTTATGTACAGAGCAGTTTGCCTAGAGCCTGGAGAACAGGGTTGGGGCATAAGGGAGGAGGTGAATTCCACATACTGCCTCTGTGTATGTGGATGAGATGCTTATGAGGCACCCAGTCACTTTGTGTTTCTGTGCTCCCATTTCCCAATTAATAGTAATGAAGATAGAGTTTTAATTTTTTTGAAGGGGTTTCTTTTGGAGAAAAATACCTAACAATACCTCATTCTTATGACACTGGAAACATTTAGATTTTTTTTTTTCTTTTTAAATTAAAATTATGCTAGAAATTGTTCCAGGGAATTAAATGTACAAAGGGAAACAGAACAAAACCCCTGAACTATGAGAATTATTCTTCCTCTAATGTTTATTCATGTAATGTTTTAGGCCAAACAGAAGATGTGATCATGCTCCTGAATTCTGGGGTCGATCCCACTGTTCCAGATGCACGGTCAAGATATGTCATAGATATCTTGAAAAAGAACAAAAACTTTGATGCTGTAAAAGCAGTCAGCAATCACATTGAGAAACATGCTTCCTCTCAGAAACGGACAGGTACTGTATAGACTGTGTGTTTTTACTGTTTTAAAAATTACATCCTTTAGATACAAAATTGTTTCATTTGTAATTGGTAATAGCAGGTGGTTTTTATGGTACTTTGCCTATGAGTTGTTACCCTGATCTCCTATCAGTCAATAATGAATGTTTGTCCATGCCTGAAGGTGTCTGCTGTACAGTTGATGTTCTTAGTATGTCATGCAGTAAGTAACTACAAATTGCTCTAAGTTACTATAAGCTGCTGCGGTTTTTTTCTAATCCTTAACGTGAGGCTCCCCCTGCCATAGGAGCTGCTTCTTTTTGATGCTTTTTCAATTTTAACCTCTTACCTTCACTTTATTTTTTTGAAAATTAAACGTTTTATTATAAAATTGTTGGCATATTTAAAATGCCTTTAATAACAAAAAATATTGAAAAAAAGAGAAGTTCTGAAATGTTGAAAATGTGAGTGAAAAGTTGCTAATATTTTTGAAAAAAGAATAATGTTTTAGAAAGAGCTCTTTGTTCACAAAGTTTTAGTCGTCTTTGATCTATGTCAGTGATATGCAGCTAAAACTGTATTACTTGGAAAAGTTTTTGCCTTCTGCACATGTTAAGGGACAAAAGAAGCGGAGCAGACTGTTGAACTAAAACTATGAGAGCCTCCCATAACCAAAACAGGGGTGCTAAAATTTAGTTACGCACTTGAAGTATGGGGAAACTTCAAAGCGCATTTTCAAAATTATTAATGATACTTCTAGGCAGTTTGCAGAGGATCTGTTGTCGTACAGAAAGACATAATTGTCCCAGTGCTGGTATGAAATTTCATGAACTGGGGTGATAAACTGGTTTCTGGTCTGCCTTTTTATAATGGCCTGTCAGTTCTGAAAAGGGTTCTGATTTGTCTGTTTTCTGTATAGTTTTCCATTCTGTAAACTAATGTATCAAGTGTGATTGCCCAAGTAACGGGAATTTCCACTTCCACGCCAATAAATGAGAATGAGAAAACATAAAATTTGTACAATAACACCCCAGTGTGATAGTATCAAGACTGGCTAACCCTGACAGAGTTTCTTGTCTGCCCTAACCAATGGAGCACACCTGGGCTGCTGGTACTGCAGCATGGTCAGAGAGATGCTAACTGGGGCAGGAAATGGGGAGCTGTCTACCCTCAGGACTGGAGGGTCTCTGCAGGATGCACCTTCTTGGCAGCATGGTGCTACAGCTTGGTTGCTACTCACATCCTAGTTCTGAAAGAGACTGTAGTGGGCCACAGACACTTCCAGTGGAGGATCCAGTTGTAGGAGACCATTCAGAGAAGTTCTTGTGAGTGTCTGCATGAGAACTGACAGATTGACTGGTGAGGCAAGATGTTCCTGCAGGACTTTGAGGTTCAGAAACTGAGGAGGTAGATTCTGCAGCTGATCTTTTCAAGCCATGGTTTAGACTGCTGTTTAAAAATAAGTCCCAAGCATGGACAGTGATCATCTTGAAAGCATTTCTTCAGTACAGTCTTCCTGAAATGGCTTGGTGCCTGATCTGCTTGTTTTCCCTGGCACTAACCAACCAGAACTTTAACGTAACACCTGTGTTAGCAATATTACTCCGTTAGCGTAAAGCATAACCTTTTCAAACCAGGACTTGATCGTCTTGTGCAAGTCTCAAAGCACAGATGAAGCAAAAGACTGCATAACAGATCAAATAGGCAAAAAAGCAAAGTTTTTAGGCTACATCTCTGTTTTCATGTGTGTATTGCATGTGAGTTTACTGGAAAGCACTGGATTTCATTGTACTTGCATCTTATGGCTCTGGGCAAACAGATTCCCACAGTTTCTCCTTCTTTACTATAGAAACCTCTGTTCTGGAGAAGGTCTTAGTCCAGTGGTTCTCAGTTACGAGGTTAACACCAATACCCCTGTGGTGGTAAACTCTTTGGCTGGCGTTGGAGGTAGCTAAGCATGTCTTCTGTAGTCTTTTTTTTTTTTTTTTTTTTTTTATTGGCAATGCATAGCCCACAAGAGTCTTCTAGGTTTAGTGCAAAATGAGAGGCTGGCGAATAAGCCACTGCTTTACAGGTAACAGTTTGAGGTTAGTCCTCATTGGTGAAAAAATGACCAACCTGTTTGTCTCTTTGTCCTAAAGGGTAAAGCTACTGTATTGTTTGGTCTTTGATGTACTAGAATTCCTCAAGGCTTTTAGGATTGTCAGGCCAAGTCTTTCAGTTTTTATTTAAGGGCATTTATTGGGACGGAATTTAAGATCTGCCATTGCCATTACTTAAGTGTCTCTTAAACTTGTATGTCATTTTGATATGGTGTGTGTGGGGGGGTATTTTGTTTTTTTCTTTTAAGTGGAAAAATTAATTTTATGGCTGTATGTCTTAGCGCTGAGGAATCAGACAAGCTCAGGACATCTGATTAAAACTGTATGCTGAAAGCATTACTGGTTTTAGTCATCTACTCTAAAAACTCTGAACAATGATATCACTGTGAAGCAGCAGTGTCCTGACTCATGCAGATCAACTTGTGAACTATACCATTTTCAATCTAGTGTATTATGCTAAAGACTGTTTTTAATGAGTGTATCAAATATACTTTGGAATATGAAATCCATCACAGTGCTGGCTTTGGCAGTAAGAGTTTCAGCCATCTGATTTTAACCTGCCACGACATGATTCTTAGAGCCCTGAGATGTAACGTATTACAGTCCTGCCCTGAAGACATGCCAGTAAGGAGCTGGATTTTCAATTTCTGTAATATTTTGCAGGAGGGAGTGAAAGCAGAGCCATAGCTGATACAGATTCTTTCCTGGATGTTCTTGAACAGTTCGTCCAGTTCTACAGGTTTGAAAATGGAGCACATCTTAAAAATGTATTGAAGGAAGATGCAGTTAAGCAGTTTCTGAAACTGCTGTCTTCTGTGCATGGTACAGTGAGTTTCCATTTCTCCCCTTCACAAAACTTAATTGCTGTGAAAAATGTCTTTGATGCTAACATACAGTTTTCGCTCGTTTACCCTTTCTTTCCCTTGTTTCTGCAACTGATATTACTGGAACAATGTGTTTTTACTTAATTTTACTGTTGTGTTTTGCACTTAGAACCACCAGAATATGCACAAAAATTCAGTATGATGAAAAAATGTTCAAACTTATTCGGCTGTCAGCATAAGGACGGAAGGATGCAAGTGTTGCATTTTGCTGTTCTGTACTTTTAATTTAATGAGTTCATTATTCTGAAATTATAGTGAGATGGATTTTATTATGTGACTTTGAGTGAGTTATGTTGTCTTGACTGTCTTGCAGAAATCCCTGCAGGGGTGGTTTGTAACATCTCCCATGCCTGTGCTAACAGCTTCATAAAACAGTTGCTGGAGAAGCAAATGTGGCATAAAGTTTTGCTGCTGCTAACAGGGAAAGCCAGTGGGGAAGAGCCATCAGGTGGAGGACTCTTCAAAAACTGCAGTCTTTCAGATGTTGACATTGGCAACGTTATCCAGCGGTGTGATAGAGCGGATAAGCAAGTGCACCTCATAAGATGCTTGGTTGAACGAGGAGGTGAAAAACTGCAATATTAATGTATTATAAAAGATCCGGTATTTTATTTGGCATGTTTGGAACAACGTAGCTTCAGAAATACCAAGACATGGTTTTTGTAGCTCTGTATAAGTGCAGCAGCTTGTTGGAGGGCAGTCCATTGGCTGCATCTGCTGTGTGCGACCATGGGAAAGCTCGTAAGGCTACAGGGGACGAAAGATGTTTTTCAAATGAAATTTGGCTGTCAGGATTGGTAAAAGGCCAAAGATAATTGTTGCTCCTTTGCTTGTAGTCTCTTTGGTTTTTAATTTCGCTTGATTTCAGCCACAGTATTATCCTGATAGAAACTGTAAGCCACAGTCTTTGGGTTCAGTCTGTTGTTATGTTACAAGTAATTGACTACTTCAGTGATTTCAAAGGCATGACCAGATGTCTTTCTTTTTTTAGCTAGTGTAGACATCATAATTTTTTCTTGTTTTGCATGGGGTTTATTCCTAGGATTACCCTGGCATTTTTCATTTCATCTTATAGCTTGATGTTAGCTATAAATTATGGGCACGCAGTCCTGGTGCAGCCTTGTGAGTGCCAGAGGTGCAAGGAGGCTTGTTTTGGTCGGTGACTGACTTACTTGAAGAAGATATGTTCTGGCCTTTCTGTCTTCCTATCACAACAGGAGGACTGGTTGCTCAGTTTAATGGGAGATAAGAGAAGATTCTGAAGATTTTCTTAGTCAAAAAATCTTTAACAGATACATGTAAAAAACTGACCAAAAAAAATGTCACCTGCTCAGGAATCAGCATGTACCTTCACCTGTTTAGAACTTTCTGTAGTTTATAGATCTGGTGTATCAGGTTTAATCCCTGCTATTTTCATGTCCTTCACACCAGCTCTGCCAGATGGGATTGGAACCAACTCTGAAACACCACTGCAAATATGCCTCAGAAAGAATTATTTTGAACTGGTATATTTGCTGCTGACCAAAGGTGCAGATCCTCAAAACGTCTCCATTGCACAAGGAGATACTCCTTTGCATGCTGCGGTTTCGATCTATTTAAATAGCAGAGGTAAGGCTTTTGTGTGTCCAGGCCTGAGGGACACAAAGAGCACTAGCAGATGTGCACTCAAACAACAGCTGTTGAAAACATCACCAATTCTTACCTGTCCAGCCCACTGCTCCTTCTGCTGCTGTTTACTGATGTGGTAGCAGATCGGGGTATCTGACTGTACCTCAGCCCCCAGAGTTTGCAGGCCAAAGGATACACACCGTCTTTGTTAAGCTGATGTGTTCTGATATCTGGTTGCAGTGTCTGGGACTATGAAGAGAGTTAATGCAGCTCAGGTGACCAGGGGGAATCAAGCAACTGTAATGTCTCTGTCAGCTACTGTTTTGTGAATGTATTCTTGTTCAATCCAGCTGATTTAGAAAGGAAGGCTCCTCTTTGAAATGCTGTAAAGTGTTTACTAGCTGAGAATGAAGTTAATGGGAAGGATCTAGGGAGAAACAAAGGTAAAGTCAGAGCAATGGCAGCAGACTTTGAAGGAAATCCTACAGTGACATCTGAAATCTGTTTCCTAGTTTTTGTTCAGTCATAAATCAAGCAAAGTTTTGTTCGGAGGAGGAGTGAGAGGGCTGTAGGGTTTACATAAAAATGTAAGAAATAAAGATAAGCTATCAAATTAAGCCCTAAAGACAGGTTTGATGTTAAGTGAAGAAAAAAAGCATTTTTGAGTTGGAGGATTAAACTAACTAAAAGTAATGAATTTATTAATTTTTAAGGCACAAGCATTTAATTTAATAGCTTTAGAGAGATTAAAAGCATAGATACTGGCGGTTGTAAATTTTAAATCAAAAGATTAAGAAGTCCAATGACAATACTGTCTCTTAAGTATTTTTCACTGTGTAAAGTTTTTGAGGTGGAATTTCTTTACGATGATTTTGGTGTGTCACTATTTTAGAGTTAGGAAAGAAATGTTTCACATATATTATCTGTATTAAATCCAGAAAGCTGTAGAGTATCTTTCTTTTTTTCTCCCCAGGGAGGTATCGGACTAATCTTATCTTGTAGGAAGTTGCTCTAGGGACCTCAGATATCGGGAAATAATTGGGATTTGCCACAGGTTATTTTAGTAAACTGCAGCAAATTACTTCTGGGTGGCATACTGAAGTGAACCAAATGACCCCAGAGCAGTATCCAGAGTTGTTGCTTGTCCAGATGACCAATCACCAGCCTGCTTTGGGTACCAGCCAGGACTGATGTTGGAAGACAAACAAATCTGCACCCAGATGTTGAAAAGGGATTAAATTGTCTGATGCTACAGGAACAATTGCAACACTAGGGATTTCTAAAGCTTTGCTGCCATTGTATTGTTTTCCCTGAATATTAGGAAAGCTTAGTTTTGAACCATTTCAAATAAGCATGTTTTATAAACATGAAATGTAGATTTAATTTTTTTCTTTTGAAAAACAAATTATTTTCATTTAATAGCTACAGAAAAAAAAAGTATTAAAAATTGTTGGCCTACAAAGCAGCCTTGTAAAGCAAGTGATTTTTTTTTTTATTTGTTTTCTTGTTTTCAGATGGCACTGGCTTAAACATCCTGAACTATCTGCTTGACCTCTTTGCTTCAAGGCCTTCTGACTTTCCATATCTTAATCCAAACACACAAGATGAGAATGGAAATACAGTGATGCATGTTGTTTTTCAGAAAGGATTTTCAAAGCAGTCTAAGAGAATAATGGAATCATTGGCAAAATTTGATATTAACTTTAATATAAAAAACAAATTGGGAAGAGATGTGAGGCATAGAATTAAAAAAAATGACCCACTGCTACTTGCCTGGAATAATGCTGTAGTGGAGAAGAAGAAGTATCGACAGGATACAGCAGGGCAGTCGGTTAAAACATCTAAGCCCCTTCCAGCCTCTGAAATTTCACAGCCAAAGAGCACAGGGCGTTCTTCATCTGGGTCCTCATTAAAGGCACCATCTGGCAACACAGTGCATAATGATTTAAAAACCTCATGTTCTGTAAAGACAAAAAAAGATCAGTTGGCAAAGCAGGAAACAGAAAGAATAAATAGCCCCTTAACGCTCCAGGAAAGCCTAGTGCAGGCAATCACAGCTTTAATTCAGCAATTGAAATTGGGTGACCCTCTGAGAAAGGATCATCCTCTGGTACAAAAGCCATCTTCAGCCCAGACTAATTTGAAAGAGGAAAGAAGTAAGTCCTCACAACCTTGTGGAAGCATATTTTATCCTGCAGGAAAAGGAGATGATTGGGAGAAAAAGAAGGGAGCAGGGGAATTTAGTATGGCCCTGCCTAATGAAGAGAAGGAAGAACCAGAGGAAGAGGAGAAGATTCTGGATATTGAAGCGTATGTGCAGGAGTTTGATAACATGACCTGGGAAATAGAGTGCACTCCTGAAATGCTGAAGACGTTGGGCAGCAAAGCTGTGCCTCATTATCTGAAAACTAAAACTATAATGACAATTAAGCAGCTTGGCAATGGGGAATGGACTAGGGGCCTTCAGAAGCCACTGAAACACTTGAAAGCTGATATCCAGCTGTATGAAGCTAAGTTGGGCAAAGGTGCAAGGATGCTATGGGAACTTGCAATTGACTTTTCTCCTCGTTGCAGCGAGAGTGCAGAAAAGATCATGGAGACAGAACAGACAAAAAGTTTTTCAGAAAAATCAGGTAGAGTTTACACAGAAATAATCAGAATTTGGGCCATTGTTCTCGACCACTGCAAGCTGAACCGTGTCTTAGATAATATATGTATTTCCTACAATCGTGGTTTATCCTGCATCTTGAGGAAAAAGCTCAAAGGCATAAATGAAGGACATCAGAACCACAATGTGACAACACAGAAGCGTGTTCCACGTTGTTATGTTGAAGACCCAGAGGCAGAAAAAACAAAAGAACATACCGTACCAGAGTATTTCCCTCCAGCTAGTGCAGCAGAATTAGAATACAATATAATAAAATTTCACAGCTTCAGTACTAACATGGCACTTAACATTATAAACGATGTACATTCTTCTGTTGAATACCCTTTCCGAGTTGGGGAGTTGGAGTACGCAGTAATTGATCTCAATCCAAAGCCCATGGAACCAATCATTTTAATTGGGCGAAGTGGGACAGGGAAGACGACTTGCTGCTTGTATAGGCTTTGGAAGAAATTCTATTCATACTGGGAAAAATCCATCTTGGCAAATAGTCCTCTGCTAGAGAGGCAAACATGGCAGCAAAGACAGTGCGGTGAGGTTGAAAAAGCAAGATTAGAGAAGGAAGAGAATGAACTAAAACAGGACAGTGATGATTCCAGTGAGGAGCAGGTGAGCGATGAGCAAGACCAGGACAGCGAGGACGAAAATGTTCCTGCAGGCACAGCTGGTGCAGAAATGAATTCATGTGATGACCACGAAGAGCACCAAATGTGCAGTGAAGAAGCATCCAACAGACTGGAGCACCTGCATCAGATCTTTGTGACAAAAAATCCTGTTTTGTGCCAAGAAGTTCAGAAGAATTTCATTGAACTTAGCAAGTCTTCCAAGGTAACTGGTCATTTCAAGCCTCTGGAGCCAAATGTGCACAAATTACAAGACATTAAAGATGAAAATTTTCCACTGTTCGTCACCTCCAAGCAGCTGTTGCTGTTACTGGATGCATCCATGCCTGACCCATTTTTTCCAAGAAATGAGGATGGAAGCCTTAAAAGAATCATTGTTGGTTGGAGTCCTCAGGAAGACTTGGTTATACCAAATTGGCAAGATGAGGAGGAAGAAGGTAACGTTGAAGCAGAACATGATGATGATGAAGGAGCTGCAGATGTGTACTCTAGAGAAAGTGATCCTCGGACTTTTGTGACTTATGACATATTTGCAAATGAAATGTGGCCAAAAATGGTAAAAGGTAAAAGCTTGTACAATCCAGCACTGGTTTGGAAAGAAATAAAATCATTTCTGAAAGGCTCTTTTGAGGCACTGAGTTGCTTTGGGGGTAAACTTACTGAGGAGCAGTACAAAAAGCTAGGCCGAAAGAGATCACCAAACTTCACAGAAGACAGGAGTGAAATCTATCACCTCTTTTGTCTTTATCAGCAGATACGATCACAGAGAGGTTACTTTGATGAAGAAGATTTGCTGTATAATTTATCTCAAAGACTCTCAAAGCTCAGGGAGCTGCCGTGGTCCATCCATGAGTTTTATGGTGATGAGATACAGGATTTCACCCAAGCTGAGCTAGCACTGTTAATGAAGTGCGTCAATGACCCTAATGCCATGTTTCTAACTGGTGACACTGCCCAGAGCATAATGAAAGGAGTTGCTTTTCGTTTTAGTGATCTGAGGTCACTGTTTCATTATGCAAGCAAGAACTCCATGAACAAGAAGCAGCGTGTTAGAAAACCAAAAAGGATATATCAGTTGTACCAGAACTACAGGTCCCATTCAGGTACAGTAACAAATTTATTTATGATCTGAGCCTGTGCTCTTCAGATGTCACTAATGATTGCAGTTTTCTACTGGCCAATTCAAAGCATCTGTAAGTGGCCTGTTTTTTTAAGAGATCAGATGGTCAGCTTTTTGTAACATGCAAATTGTGTTATTTTGACATCTCAACTGGAAAACCAAGAATGAACATTTTTTAAATTGTTGGGTTTGCTTACTGCATGTTTTGAATGTATTTCTTTGATTGAAAACTTAACAAATAATCATACCCATTTCTGTTGTCCCATCCCCAAATCTCTAGAATTTGCAGCATCGGTGTGCTACTTCTTCTTCTCTTACTTGTTTTTCATTTATGACCTTCATTTGGTGAGGATGTTGCTAAGTCGTTGTAGCATGCTTTCTGATTTTTACAGGCTCAAAAATGAGGCTCACTCAAAATGGCAAAAACATTAAGTGGACCTTAAAGCTTCTCTGGTCTCTGACTCATGTTTTTGTCATCGTATTTCCTGATTTCAAAATTCTAGCAAAACCTTTTAAAAGTGTGTTTGAGAGAGAGTATGAGACAGTCAGGCTGAAGTTTAAAATCTATTTTGCTTATTGCAGGTATTCTGCATTTAGCATCTGGAGTGGTTGATTTGCTTCAGCATTATTTCCCAGAATCTTTTGATCGGCTTCCTAAGGACTGCGGTCTCTTTGATGGACCAAAACCTACAGTCTTGGAGTCCTGCAGTGTTAGTGATCTAGCAATTCTGCTGAGGGGCAACAAAAGGAAAACACAGCCCATTGAATTTGGAGCACATCAGGTTCGTTTTTCTTAGGTATAAAGTTTTTTGCAGATTCTTCCAGCTCTGTTGCTAAATCGCCATTTTATACAGACTGCCCACAACTTTCTTTTTTAAGTCTTTGTGTCGCACTGATAAATTATGCTTTTTAAATTTAGAAACCTTTATTGTGTTGGTTTCTGTTTCTTAATACATGTCTGGCTCTTTCTGTTCTTTTTAGCATCAGGTGCTGCCTGTCCCATTCCTTTTGAACTCCAAATTTTCTTATGTCAGATCTACAACTGTCTGCACATACCACACATTTGTCAGTCTTCTAGTGGCAGCTTCTTGATCTTTTTTGTGGGGTGTGCTGGAATGTGTGTGTTAAACATCTGGTTTTGAGAAGGCTCTTGCATTATTGTGACATGTTTGTATGCTTTCTCTATTCAGCTGTTACCTTTTTTTTTTCTTCCTAATATGTTCTTTTTATTAATGTATTTTATGACAGGTGGTATTAGTGGCAAATGAAACTGCAAAGGAGAAGATACCTGAGGAACTTAGTTTAGCACTTGTATTGACAGTTTATGAAGCAAAGGGCTTGGAATTTGATGATGTGCTTCTTTACAACTTTTTCACAGATTCAGAGGTATTTAATTCTTATCCATTTTCTGCATTTTTTTCTTAAGTCTTGATTTTACATGTAGTCTAATTAGCTTTCCAGCTGGGAAGGGATTCCTCTGAAGATGGGGGGTTTCATCACAGTAGAAAACAGGGCTCACAGGTTTATGAATTGAGACCATCTTCCTTTAGTGCTGCATTTTCCTTCAGATTGGCTGTTGCAATTTAAGAGAGAGCCTTGGGTTCACACAACAATGCATGTACATGCACGCACACACACACACATCTGCTGCAGACCAAGACTACTCCACTAGCTGACAGTGTGTCCCTCCTGGCTGCTCCCTGCTCAGGTCAGAGCAGTTGGTGATGGGACGGTGTCACACTCTCATAGTCTTTACCTTATACTGGAGTTCTGAGTCCCAAAAAAGCACCTTAGACCCACTGTTTTGCATCACCACAAAATTGTAAAACAATTATGTTTGGAGTCAAATAGTGTGTATATGTGTTGGGGTGGGGAGGGAATGAGCATACTCTGTACCTATCCACAGCTTAGCTCCAGAAAAATTCTGGTCTAGCTCAGGAGTTGTCAGAAAGCTTGCGATAGTCTCACAGTCTATAGCAGAAACCATTGCCCGTAGAATGGCCTTGGATAAAGAAAACTTTCTTTCCTGGAGGTGTTCTGTTTTGTATCTCTTATGTACTCCCTTTTCCCCCTTTGTCGTTCTCTGGGGAGCTCAGACCCTGTCTTTCCAGGGTTTCCTATAACCCCAGACCTGGCAGGGGTGCAGTCCTTGAGGCTTCTTGTAAAGAGCTGTCAACCACGGCAACCTCGCTGTTCTTGCTGGAGCATTACTGAGCCCCCCGCCACCCCCAGACAGGCAGTAGGCAGCATCCTCATTGAACATGCCTGCAGAGACTCGAGAATGCCCACGACTGAGTTACTCTGCAATTAAACATTCAGTGTGAACATCTCTGTTGCAGATGTCCTCTGCCTCCCGCCCTCAAAACAGTGTCTCAGATGTGGTTTTCAGCAGATGAAAACCACAGGAAAACTGAGGGCAGCTTACTGGTGGCTCTTCATAGAGCTTAGTGGACATTGTATGGTGAGAGCAGAAGGAAGGAAGGAGCTTGAGGTAAAAAGCCTTGTATCTGGCTTACTGAGATTCAAGGACAGTACAATACTGGCTGTCGTGGTAGATTTCTCAAAAGTTGATTTGGTTTTGGTGATTCTGTAGTCAGAAAAAACAATAAACCATTTATCTGAATTTAGCAGAATCAGTTTAAGGGAGTTGTGTAAAGCATTTTACCTTAGACTAATGTATGTCAAGTCTGGAGAACAGTTTTCAAACAATTCTTCCGTTTTCCTGCAAGTCATGAGTAATTGAGTTGACTTGAGCACTTAAACAAGCAGGCAAAAAAGCAGCTTACCCTGAGGTTTTCTAGTTTTGAAAAGCTGAGTCTGTGAACTGTTGTAAACACAGCAAATGTGGCTGTGTGCTGTTTGTACCGTGTTGGGTTTTCTTTTTATTGGGATTGAAAAGGAGATTTGAAATGAGTCTTGTTTCAAGAAGCAGATTTGGATGAAGAATCAAAAAGGGGAAAAAAACTCAAACCCCAAAACCCAGCAAGCTGTTGACCAAACTAATACTATTAGCTGATTGTCAGTTTGTAATCTGTGACGGGCTTAGGAATGTTTTGATTGAAGATTTATTGGAATCTTAACTTCAAAATACAATTTGCAAGAATGGTTCTCTGTATTTTTCCCCCATAGGAAGACAGTTAACCTGCATCAGGTGGCTTAAAGCTCTCAACTATATAGATTTTTTAAAAAGCTGTTTCAGCCTTATTTTCTGCCAGAAACTTGGCACTCCACAATCAGCTTTCATTAAATAACAAAAAGGAGAAAAAATTAACATAACTTCAAATATGCTTACGCTTTTCTGAGTTACTAGTTTTGTGAGGGTTCAGGAACCTGCAGAATGGCAATGATCAGAAGCTGGCATTTGTTACGTGAGAGTGCACACCACCAATCTATTGCCACACTTAACATATATTTAAGCATGTCTGTGCACATTTGTAGACATTTCTCACATGTCCCTATGTCAGAGTCCAATATTCTCTGACCAGGCTTTTTTAGATATTCCCGATGAATGTTACTTTACTCATCTCTGAGCCTTCTTCTGAGGGGGTGTGTTGGCAGATGCCATCCCACTCCCTGGCTCAGACCAGCACTAGTAATTACTGGTGTTGCACAGTGAGTTTAACACATTCATTGCATGAATGGCCAGCTCTTGCCTGGGCACCATGAGAATGAGACTGTATGCCTCTATGGAATACTGGTGGGTCCATTTCTGTGGCTTCAACCCTTTTGTTTTGTCCATGGGCTCCACCACATCGTGGTTTACACAAGCACTGGTGATGACTCGCATGCCAAAGATGATGTCCCAAATTTCCCTGTTGTTCATCCACTGCCTTTTCCTGACAAGGTGAATGATATGGTCCCTGTTTGGAGAACTGCCTGGTCGAGGCACCAGCCAAAGGACAGCAGCCGCTTCCCTCTGTTTGTCTGGATCCTCCTTGCTCCAAGTCTCCTTGGTGCTACAGTGACAAGAAAGTTGGTGAGTTGTGGATCAGCTGATCTGCAACTCGCTGAGCTTGTCAGTCTTGCAGTGTCAAGGAGACTTGGTAGTTGCCCATCCTGACCTACAGGTCAAGACTATCCAGCATGTCTTAGATAGCAGATTTTAGCATGACAGACTGCAACTCGCGAGTGTTATCCCACCACCATTTATTTACCTTTCACCTTGCTCCAAGCTGGCGGGGAGCTGCCTCACCCAACAGTCAGCACACCCCCACAGTGAGTCTGCCTGTTGCAGTATTGGGCAAAAACCTTGAGCCTTGTCCATGGTGAGGGTAACCTGATTTCCTCCTTTTCCCCATAGATGGGCCATCCATCTGAAAATTTGTAGTCCACCAAAAGAGGTTTTAATGTTTAATATCAAATTTACTTATTTGATATATTAGGCATTGCATACGATTTTGGTTTAGAAGAGTGATACAGCAGTATTCTGAAATCACAAGACAACCATAATGTAACAATGGCAATATACAGCGGAATCACAATACAAATGTGTTTCCTATTAGTGGTCCCTATATGTTCCACCATCATGAGGCTGTGCATCCCCAGTCCCCAGGAAGCAATATGTAGTTTGAAGCCAGCTCAAGCCAGTTGCGTTCTTCCAGGTTTGGGTTTTTTGTTTGCTCAGTTTTTACACACTGTTGGGCTAAGCCATGTATTCGCTTTCCCCCATGTTGGTCTGGGCAGCTCAGGTGGACATTACTCTCTACTAGTTATTTTAGGGAAAGTTGTTTATTTGGCTTGATGACTGCCTGGGAGAGACATGAGTCTCAAACAGTGGTTACCCTCCAGTCCCACTTGTGGTTAAGATGAAGTTCAGCTTTCTTGATGAAAATTGGTGGCTATTCTTTACATTCTTCCCTGAGATAATTTTTCACACTCATCTATCTCCTCTGAACCTTCTTCAGTTGTGGGGGTGCATGGGTCAATCACAGCATATGACCTTATCTTTTGCATATGTGGGTAGTAGTGATTGCTGTGTACAAGTAAAACTCATTCTTTTGACATTTTAGGCTAGCAAAGAATGGAAGATAATTTCTTCTTATACTCCTGATTTGGATGTGCAAGTAGGAAGCAGACTGCTAATCGAAATGCCTTTAGAGGATGCTACTGGTATGCAGAGAAAAACCCCTTTTAATGTAGAAATGTATAAGGTGAGTTTTTTGTAACATTGGGAATAGAAAGGATAAACTAAATTCTTATATCTTATAAGTAGGGAAATTTCTTCAATAAATCCTTTCATCCTGTAGTTCCATGTCTATTGAGGTTGCTTTATCTTTTGGGTAGTCATTCACATTTGTATAATATAATCTTGACTTTGAAAGATAAGAGTTTTTTTGCAAATGTAATTTGATAAGAACAAAAACTACGTCCTACGGACTTTTAAGCATATTTACAGAACAGCTGTGGTTAAGCAAATAGCAAATCAGCTTGTCAGTGTTTATTACTACTGTATTTTGGTTTCAGATCAGTGTCACTATGTTAAAATGAAGGAAACTTCTTATAATCCAGTGAGTCAGATATTTTTGGATTGTATGGTAAAAATGAATAATTATATGTGCAAATGATGAGAAGGAAAATGGACTGTCACACCTGCAGCTGCTAGATTTGCTGTAGCAGTGGTTGCATGCAAATTCACTAAACAATGGCTCGTGTAATTGAAAAAAACCACATACTTAATATTTAGACTTGCTTCCTTAAAGAGTTGTTATTCATGCTGTATATATTTGTTGTTTTCTTCTAACTGCAAAGTATGCTTCTTCCTAACAGTGTAGCTCATCTGGCACTTCATTTATTTTATTTTGGTGTGTTGCTTTTTCTTTTCTTTTTGGTTCTGCTTCAGATGCTGAATGGAGAACTAAAGCAACTGTATACTGCCGTTACAAGAGCCAGAGTCAATCTTTGGATCTTTGATGAAGACAGTGATAAACGGGCTCCAGCTTTTAAGTATTTCATCAAAAGAGAATTTGTTCAGGTTGTCAAAGCAGATGAAAAGAAAGGTAAAGGTATCCTAAAACTTTCTTAAAAGACTGTCAAACAGGACAGCCTACTCATGCTTTCTTGCTTTTAGGTTGTGTAATAAAGAAGGTTAAATTCCTTCCCTGTAACAGTATGCCTTTGCAAATTTCCACTGATTTCAGTGGGTCTTATTTCTTTTGGCTCTAAAGATCAGTTGTATATGTTAATTCATAACTTCATTGCTGATTCGTTAGTATAAGTTTTCCTGCTGTTGCAGGAAAAGAGTCAGAGATCACTCAGAACTGATCTAGTAGTTAGTTTATTGAGTTCCAACCAGTAGATTTAAGTATTAAATATTTATTTATTAAGTACAGATGGATTGGTGGTCAGTACTATTTACTGCACTTAAAGTTAGTATGAAATACTAAGATTATTGCTTAAGCTTACTATACATGTCTTAAATGTTACATGCATGCAAAAATGTCACTTCCCAACCCATTGATGTCTTGTGTCAGGTAAGGGATCTCTCAGCCTTGAGGGGTAACCTTGAGAGGTGTCCCTACTCAAGGGGAGATCGCCAGCACTCAGCCAGCTGCTATGCAGGGAGAGCTCAACAGACCCTGATGGCTGCAGATATTTATAGCATAAAGTGATTGATTTGTAATCAGATTTTTTGCTGTGTTTATACAGTTTCAGCCATTTATCAGCCCAGTCTCCAGCCAATATAGTTTTTTGGGTTTGGTACTGTGTTCTCATTGATAGTCTCACACAATAGGATTAACTTTGGTTAGGCCTACTTGGTGAACACCTGCCTGGACCAAAGTTCAGTTAATTCAAACAGGAGGAATGCATCGGTCACACCTTCACCATAGTAAAGGCTGTTCATGGAAAACTGTCACAGCTAAAAGAGATTTATCAAATGAAAGAATTTTGTTTCTGTAAAGACAGTGGATTTACTCAAAGTTTTGTCCAAAAAACAAGCATGATTTGTAAAGGTCTTCCAAAACCAAACCCAACATGTTGATTTTCAAGTGCTGATTGAGAGGGATAAAATGTATTTAACTTAATAGTTATTATTACTAGTATGAGCACAAATCATGAAGAGTTTGGAACATTGTGAAATGCTAATGCTTAGTTTTTGTACATGATAAGTGGTTTCTGTGATTTATCTGATTTAACATAAAACAATTACCCCTGACCTTCTAGACTTAGATGACAGCATGTTTGCTAAAACTTCAACTCCAGAAGAATGGATTGCACAGGGAGACTACTATGCTAAACATCAGTTCTGGGAGGTAGGAGCATATGTGTATTTGAAATAAGGATTGTTGTCTTCTGAAACACTTTTTTTCTTTGCATCTGTAAAATTATCTCTAAATCTCCAGTTGAACTGAAGCAGTCTATCTTTGTGGTTTGTAGTTGTGTAGGTGTCTACAGACTACTTCTAAATGACTAGAAAGAAGTAAGCAGGGAGAGCAAGTCTATTGTCTGTAATCTTAAATTCACTACTTGGAAATTTGCAATCCAGTGAGGGAAGAACATTTTAATGAGCACAAACAAAAGGTGGTTGGAAAAAACAATAGTTAGCAACAACCAGAATTGACTGGAATTAGTGAATCTAAACCACATGCTTGACGATATTACATATTACTGTAGGAAAATTAAAACATTTCTTGGAAGTATATTGATTTGGATGATGATCTCATAGTCCTTTTATGGTTTTTTTGGACAGTAATAAGGGATGGATATGAAATGCACATTAAGGAGCAGCATGTAAGAACCAAGGGAGCACTAAAAAAACTGCAGAAAGAGTAGCAAAATGATGGTTTCATTCCCTTCCTATTTAAAGAACATGGAGATTTTATACTTCTATTTTCTGAATTGATAGTTAATTTCTAATTGATAGTTAATCCAGATATGATATGACAGTTAACAGAATGGAAACAAAACCCAGCCAGATGACAAGACCAATGAATTATTCTCAAGGAATTAAGGGCTATCTCTAGATCACCTGCCTTTGTCTTGGCATTTTACCAGACATCAACTGGGAATATCATACAGCAGACACAAACAGGTCCAGGAAATTATTGAAGGTAACTTCTTGGTACAGGTACGAAGGGAGCTGACTAGGAAAGGTGCCCTCCTAGATTTGTTTTTTGTAAGCAGAGGGACTCGTGGGCAAAGTGGTGATTGGTGGCTGTCTTGGTCATGGTGACCACAAAGTAGTTGAGGTTCAGATTGTTAGCCATAGGAGAATAACTGCCAGCAATACTTTGACCCTGGATATGGGGAGAGCAGACTTTGGGCTGCTGAGGGAGCTAGTTAGTCCCCTGGGAATCTGCTTTTGAGGATCTTGGGGTCCATGAATGCTGGTCACTTTTTAAGAGCCTCTTAATCTCTTAAGAGCACAGGAGCAGGCAATTCCCAAGTGTCAGAAGTCAAGCAAGTGGGGCAGAAAGTTCGCTTGACCGAGCAGGGATCTTTTAGAATATAGGCAGAAGAGGAAAGTGTATGGATATTGAAAGCAAGGACAGGTGACACGGAAGGACTACAGAGATACTGTATGCCACTGTAGGGAGAAAATCAGTGCTGCCAAAGCTTGATTATTCAAGCTGGCTAGCACTGTGAAGGACAACAAAAAAGAGCTTTATTAAATATGTTAAAGCAAAAGGAGGATCAGAGATAACATCAGTCCACTACTTGATGAGGTCAGTTACCTCACAAATAGGGACATAGACAAAGCAGAGATGTTTAATGCCTTCTTTGCCTCTATCTTTAACACTGATGATGGGCCCTGGAGCCCTGTGTTGGGAGACTGTGACTGCAGGGGTGATAAACTCTCAGCTGACTCTGAACTTGTTGGAGACTTGCCACACCAGTTGGATGTGTGTAAGTCTGTGAGGCCTGATGGGATTCAATTCAGGGTGCTGCAAGAGCAGGCTGATTTTATCACGGGACTTCTCTCCATTATTTTTCAATGGTCTTGGGAGCGTGCAGAGGTCCCAGTTGACTGGAGCCTGGCATGTGTTGTCCCAGTTTTCAAGAAGGGTACAAAGGAAGGCCCTGATAATTACATGCCTTTTAGTCTCACTTTAGTGCCTGGTAGAATTATGGAGAAGGTTATTCTAGGAATTTTTGAAACACACTTGAGATGATGCAGTCACTGGGCATAGCCAGCACAAGTCCATGAGGGGAGGGTCCTGCTTAAACAACTTAATTTCCTTTTATGACAAGGTCAGTTCACCAAGGGAAGCCAGTAGATGTGGTGGTTTTGGATTTTAGCAGAGCTTTTGATACTGTCTCTCACAGTATCCTTCTGAGCAAAATGTCCAGCACACAGCTAAACAAGTCCTTAATGTGTTGGGTGAGCAATTGGCTGACAGGTTAGGCTTAAAGAATTATTGTAAATGGGATTATATCAGTGGGGTTCCCCAGGGCTCAATTCTAGGTCCTGTGTTCTTCAGTGTTTTTATAAATTATCTGGATGCAGGTGTTGAACATACATTAAGTAAGTTTGCTGACAGTACCAAACTAGGAGAAGCTGTGAACTCTCTCAAGGGTAGAGAGGCCTTACAGAGAGATCTGGATAGACCAGAAAGCTGGGCGGTCACCAACAGTATGAAATTTAACAAGACCAAGTGCTGGATTCTGCACTTGAGATGGGGTAGTCCTGGTTATGTGTACAAACTGGGGAACAAGAGGCTGGAGAGAAGCTCTGTGGAAAGAGATCTGGGGGTTTGGGTTGATCGCAAGTTGAACATGAGTCCACAGTGCACCCTGGCAGCAAAAAGGGCCAACTGTGTCTTGGGGTGCATCAAGCACAGCATAGATAACCAGTTAAGGGTGATGATTGTCCCACTCTACACTGCACTGGTGAGGCCCCACCTCGAGTACTGTGTGCAATTTTGGGTTCCTCAATGTAAGTATGACATCAGACTATTAGAGTATGTCCAGAGGAGGGTGACCAGGGTGCTGAAAGACCTCAAGGGCAAGACTTAAGAGGAGCGGCTGATGTCACTTGGCTTGTTCAGCTTGGAGAAGAGGAGGCAAAGAGGGGTGACCGCATCACAGTCTACAACTTCCTCAAGGCAGGCAGCAGAAGGGGGTGCTGATCTCCTCTCTCTGGTGACCAGTGATAGGGCATGAGGAAATGGAATGAAACTGCATCAGAGGAAGTTCAGATGGGACGTTAGGAAAAGGCTCTTCACTGAGAGGGTGGTTGATCATTGGAATAGGCTCCCCAGGGAAGTAGTCATGACACCAAGCCTGTCAGAGTTCAAGGAGTGTCTGGACAATGCTCTTAGTCATATGGTTTAGTTTTATTTAGTCCTGCAAGGAGCAGGGAGCTGGACTCAGTGATCCCTATGAGTCCCTTCCAACTTGAGATATTCTGTGAAATAAAATTTTGGATACATTTTTTTGATCATGGCAAAAGAAAGCTTCTATTTTTTGATGATAGCAACATGTAATTTTGTGTATGGAAAACAGATATTTATAACAAGGCAAAAATCAAAATAATCAGCTGCCACTATGCAGACAGTTTTTATCTCCGCTTGGAAAAAAAAAAAAAAGGCAATTTCCTAAATGGACAGAAAAATGTTTAGATAAGAAACACACAGCTGAAAAAAATTAATCTTGAAATCTGAAATGTATTAGCTATATTAGCTGCTATTCTGTTTTCTTTATAACCCTGATCTTTGCTTATCATTGCTAAATTAAGAAGAAATTATGTGGTGAATTTGGCAGTTCTGAGTGGTTTGCAATGTGCAATTTCCAAACAGAAGCAAATACTAAACTAATGTATAGAATAAAGAAATAATGGTGTTGCAGAATGAGTGAGGTGATAATGAAACAAACCTTGGTAGGAGCATGGTAACTCCCGCTGTTTCTCTTTAGCTTATCACAGAAAGGGGTTGGTGTGGTAAAACTATGAATAAAAGTTCCATGCTTTTCAATTTAACTTTGCACACATTGGTTTTCCTAAATTTTATTAATGGAATTTGTGGTAGATGCCTAGTGACTTACCAATTAATGGTTTAGGCCATCACTCAAATTGCATGTGCCATTTGTTCTATCAGCCTACGAGGAATTTTGCTTTCACTACTTCCATGTAAAACATTGTAATTAAAATTCTAATTGTGATAGTCACATGTAGAATGACTTTAAAGCTTTTCTTTTTGTCCTAAAAATATACCGCAATGTTTTACCTTTCCTTCTTCCAGGAACCCTGCCAATCTTTCTGTTTTCCATTAGAGCGACTGTAAAATTAAGTATTGGTTTTATGTGATAAGCCAAGGGCTGCATGCACATGTGTGAATCCTGTGTATGATTTCACCCCAGGTGGCAGCCAAATGTTACCAAAAGGGAGGAGCAGCTGAGAAGTCAAAACTGGCACTGGCACACGATGCTGTTCTCAAAGTGCACTCAAAGAAAAGCAGCCCCAGGTAAGTGTGAATGCAGATCAACAAGTGTCATTCTGTGGTGCCAGACCTCAGGGGCGACTGCAGGGGGAGATTCCCACCACAGCTGTGGGACCAGACTGGAGACCCAGGTGAGGTGTTTTCGCATCTTTGTCTGTGGGTGGCAAAAGAGATTTAAGAAATTGGGAAATCTAGCACATCTCTAACAGGATCTGGGGCACTGCACCCTTTGGGGAGTAACAAAAGCCGTCGGCTGTCCAAACCAAATGTGGCCCTTGGAAGGCCTTGCTGGTTATATGAGAGAAAAGTAACAAGATTTGCAATACCTCAAGAGGCTTTATATTCTTAGATATGATAGAAGAGCATATGCCATCAGCAGTACCTTGGGGAGGAAAAGCTGCTAACAAAAAGTGAGCTTTGAGGTAAAATTAGTGTTGGAGTCAATCTAAACTAAACAAGCAGAACTAGGTCTGAGCCAAAGGACAGTGTTAAAGGGACAGATTTTGAGATTAATCATTTAGTTCATACTGTCAGCTGGGCAAAATAGCTTAAGGGTTTGACAGGAGAGAAAGTTTGCTGTTTCCTGAAGAGGCTAAAAATCTGTTTGGGACTTGTCTCAAATAAGACAAGAAAAAGCTTCATGGGGAGGACTCAAGACCTAAGTGAATTAATTGCTGTTCTTGGTGGGGAGGCTGAAAACTAACAGTGATAGCAGAGTGGGTAAGGAATGACTAGAGCAGAGGAAGGTAGCACTGAAGGGAGAAGGAAAAAGGTCTGGAGAAATGTTATTACTGGAGTTAATCAAGGTTTTACCTTTTTTAATTACCTGTTTTATATTAGTGGCCCTGACCAGAAGTATAAGGATACTCATAAAATTTTGTGATCATAGAGAATTTGTTGATGGGACTGAAGAAACTTTTTTTCAGTTGGCTGTAAGCTGGGGTGCTTGTCAACTGGATAAAATTTGAGGAGGAGGAACTGGGTATACTAAGAAGACATTGGGTATAGGGTATATGTTAAGCTGACAGAACATATGTAATAATGAAGCTGTGAAAGTAGTAATTGTTTTTAGCAGAGGTATTAATACCGATGCAGAAAGTATAAGTAAGACTCCTGTATGCTCTATAATATGGAATGCTCTGTATGATTCTGATCCTCCACGCTCAAGAATGATGTATTTGGACTAGGTCTGGGAATAAAGTAGACATGCTACCAGAAAGGCTGGGCTTGTTTAGTTATACAGAACAAAGGCTGAAAATATATCTGATTGCTGTCTTTAATGGCATTGGGGCTAAACAGCAGAAAGGAAGAAGGAGCAAGTTAAGCTAGAAAAGGGAAGCAACACAAACTCACACTAGTATACTTTAGTTTGAGAATTATTTTTTTTAAAATAAAAGCTTTTTACTGCCGAAGTAGTGAGATTCTGGAACATACTTCTGGACAGAACAATGTCAGCCCAAAATATAACTATTGTAAGGTAACACCTCATCAGGTTGTGTATGAAGAAGATACATATCGGTATATACGTATCCAACAATATCTGTTGGATTCAGTGACAGATCGTGTGATCTTAAACTTAATTTGTATGTAAGCCATAATTTTCTCTTACTTTCTACAGGGAGAAACAAATGGAATATATGACATTGGCTAAAACTTATTTGGAATGTGGAGAACCAAAATTAGCACTAAAATGTCTGTTCCAATCAAAGGAGTTCCAACTCTGTGCAGAACTGTGTAAAAAGTTAGGAAAGGTATTAAATCTTCTAAACTATCCTCTCCTTATCACTTTCCTTTTCCTACAGCTTTTTTTTCCCCTATTACTCATACAGTAATAGTATTTTTCTGTGACATGGTAATAACTGAACTAAACCAGCTCTTTAAGATGGGCTGTTCAAGAGGAAGCATTTGTCACAGAATAGCCAGAAGAAAAATGAAGAGGACAATGATGCGATTATGCAGTCTAGGTTTATTTCTTTGGCTTTCCTCAAATGTTACCATCAGTCATTTCTGCTTTGCAGTCAAAAGCTAATTAATGACTGATTTTATGAAACTTAAGCTCTTAATTCATTGAATACTCTGATGATACTGAAACTTCACTGATTACAGCCATCTAAATGGAACCTTGAAACCTGTAAGGGTTAAGTAATCTACAAACAATAATTTTCTAAGTGTATGAGGATATTTAACATTTTTTATTTTCAGTGCATTTCCGCTAAAAGAATGTAAAGTAATAGTTCCCAAATATTTAAAGTTCAAGATACAAGGTTAGGGTTCCCATTCTGTATCCAGAACTCTTTTAATTTAATCCTGTTGATTCTGAGCAACTTCCAAGTCAACAGAAGTGTGTGTTGTGTTTTTTAACAACAGGCATAGCTGGATGAATAAAAAGTACTTTGGAAATCCTGTATAATACCTTTAATTTTACATTCTAGTTTTTTGGACACAAGATTCTTCTTGTTAATGATGATTACTTTAATATATATTTGATTACATTCAGATACTTTAATTACATTTTATTAAAGTGTGCTTCTCTATAAGACACTTACATGATGGAATTACTAAATTTATTCTATTCATGTAGTTTTGACTGTTTAGAGCACTTTAGTTTCATTACTGACTTCTGCATTGCAGATGAAAGATGCTGCAGTTTACTATCAGAAAAGCCAGTGCTACAAAGAAGCATCTGAATGTTATGAACAAGTTGAGGAGTTTGATCTGGCAATTAAAATGTATTGTCAGGAAGAACTCTATGAAGAAGCAGCAAAGGCAGTTGAAAGGTATGTCTTCCAAGATGATATTGGAATATAATTCTCATTTCCATTTCCAAATTTAACATAATACAGCTGGCTCACCATAAAATTTGCACAAGAGTTTTGGCTGGTGGCTTTGTTTTCTATGAAGATATATTAACTGTGTCCAAATTCTCACTTGGGTAATGATAACACGGTGAAAGCATTCTACTGCTTTCACAACTGGAGCAGTGACTAGCTTCATTTCCCTGGGAATTTTTTTCCAGTATTACTAGTCATGCAACTTCTCCTTCAGCCAGTCCTCTGAACTAGGTTCTTATGGTAGATGTGACAAAAACATCTAATAGAAATACTAAATACTTCTAAGAGTGAAATAGTAACGGATTTAGCCACTTAAGTCACTGACTTCTGTAGGAGGATAACCATTCAATGTATGGTATATAATGAATCGGTCGTTGCGGCAAATGAACTATCTTGTCTCTCAAAATCTCTAACGTAAGAGCAAAGAATAGTAATTTAAATGAGCAGCTTACGCTGCCTCACTGACAGATTCTTGGTCCCAGTCTTTGAGATGAACTTTTCCATACCATCTCTCCCCTGTGTTGGCTCAGGGCAGTTAAGAACTGCCTAACACTGTGCTTGATAAACTGAATTTATTAGTATCTTTTTGGCAGAAATTTGCATCTGGCACCATCTCTGTGACCTCATGATCACGTTCTTTCATAAACAGTTCATTTATTTGCCACACCTTTCACCTAAATTGATTGATCACTTTTAAAGAATATATACACCAACTAGAATTCTAGCAAGGCCTACAGCTACACACCTTCACTGAAATCCTTTGTGGTGCATCTTTAATAATGGCAACTGTTTTTTGAAGGACTGAAGCTTGTTTAATATGTAGACATAGTTTGATCAAAAAGTTCAAGCATTAAAGTCACCTTACCAGCTAACAGTTTTTTAAATCAGCCTCCCCAAATCATTCATGCAAATTCATCGGCATAGGTACAAAAATCTGCACTCCCACGTTTATAATGAAAAAGATGATAATGAAAGGCTAATGATAATTTTCTCACCCATCAGGAAAAAATTACTCATTCTCAGCATGCAGGAGAGAATACTTTTTCAGGACTGGCTTAGGGTATATCTTAATAATTTCACATCAGACAATAATTAATAACCGAGTGTTTTAAAGTGCGTGTTTTGAAAGATGTGACCAGGTACTTTGCTCAGGCACTCAATAAGCAGCAAAGTATATGTAGGCACATAAAACAGAATTGAAAGAGTTCTCTAAACTGATTGGTTTATGTAAATTTTACAGAATATTATCTATATTGTCATGTGGATAATTAATTGAAATTCACATTTATTTCATTCTGACTTTTACTCACATAAACAACCATTCTGTATTGAGGTTTACTTTAATAAAGAGATGATTGTCACTGGCAAAATGTGATTAAAATAATTTGCACAGTGATTTGACAGCATGGAGAAAGATTCATCAATGCTGTAAACCTTGTGATCTTATTTGTACCAGAAATTTTAATGATCTTGCTTCAGACAGTCTTACGTTGTAACTAAAATCTTTCTGTAGATCTTTGTTGTGGTTTAACCCCAGGCAGCAACTAAGCACCACGCAGCTGCTCACTCACTCCTACCCGCTACCAGTGGGATGGGGAGAGGAAATGAAAACAAAGTAAAACTCATGGGTTGAGATAAGAACAGTTTAATAACTAAAATAAAATAAAATATAATAATAATAATAATAATAATTGTAATGAAAAGGAATATAACAAAAAGAGAGAGAAATAAAACCCAAGACAAGTGACTCACAGTGCAATTGCTCACCACCCGCTGACCGATGCCCCAGCAGTGATCCGCCCCTCCTGGCCAACTCCCCCCAGTTTATATACTGACCATGACACTCTATGGCATGGAATATCCCTTTGGATACTTGGGGTCAGCTGTCCTGACCACGCTCCCTCCCAGCTTCTTGTGCACCTGCACACTAGCAGGACATGGCAAGTTGAAAAGTCTTTGATTTCTTAGAAACAACTAAAACCATCAGTGTCTTATCAACATTCTTTTCATACCAAATCCCATACTGAATGCAAAACACAGATTATTCTAGCTACTAAGAAGAAAAATTTGCTCTATCCCAGCTGAAACTAGGACAATCTTTTAAGATTATTTTTGTCTATGTCAGTCATCTATGGTAGTAAATTGATGTATCTATTATTTCAGATACGAAGAGATGTTAAATGCAAAAGGTCAAATGGTTGCCAAACTTTCATGTACAGCGAATCAGTTGTATTTGGAAGCAGCTGCAAAGTACCTGAGTATGAACAGAACTGAGGAAATGGTGCAAGTCCTCTCAAAACTTGATATAGAAGATCAGCTTGAGTTTCTGAAGTCTCGTGGATGCTTGCGCCAAACAGCAGACTTACTGAAAAGGGAAGGTAGAGAGGAAGAAGCTGCAAAGTTAATGAAACAGCATGGATTTGCTTTGGAAGCAGCCAATCTCACAGCTATAAAAGAGTTCCGTGCATCATGTTTGCTCGCTGCAGCACGTGCCAATGTGACTCGCTGTTCAGAATCGGACCTGGTGGACATGGAGGTCATCCTGAGGGAAGCCCTTGAACTTTGTGAACAAACCAATCAGAAATCTGGCATTGCTGAGGCTATGTTTTTGCAGGGAGTTCTGAAGGGAGACTTTGCAAAGCTGAGCAGTGCATACTGTCAGTTCCTATCTCTGAATCATTCTGCTGGTGCAGTCGAAGCTCTCTTTGCATTATCTCGCTGCAGCACTCCTAGCCAGAACATCCTCTTTATGGCAACACGTGGCTTAATGGCTCTTCTGAGTCTGGTTAGGGGTTTGAAGAAAGCAGCCACCAATGCAGAGAAAGATATGGTGAAGTCATGCTTTGCCTATTTTGGGATTGTCCCAACAGGTGACAGTTGCCAGGTGTCTCAAAATGAAGCTGAACCCATTCTCAAGTTTTTGTCAGAGAAACCAAGTCTAAAAGAGAGAAAGACCAAAGGTGATTTCTCAGTAAGCACAGAGGAGGTAAAATCGGCTTTGAACCAGCACTTGTTAAGCAGATTGTGCTTTATCACTCATGAGTTACTGAACAAACATTACCCTGATATATGTATGAAGTTCATTGTTGGTTTGAACTGTGAAGATAAAACTTGTAAGGATTACCACAAGCCCTTGTTACGCCATGAAGCAAAGACAGTATTTCAGTGTAAAATGCATCTGGTGGCAATAAATGGACTGCTGTTGGAAGCCACACGCACTTTCCCTAAAGAGCTACTGAGTCAGTGCAAAAGCTTTAATGACATTTTGACTGCTGACAAATATGCATCGTGTAAAGCTCTCCTAGGAATGTTTTTTCCTAATCATTTTCATTTGAGAATACTGTCTGAGAACCCAAGGGCATGCAAAGAAATACTGGAATTCAGTAACATTATTTCCAAGCCCTGTAGAGCGGTGTTGAAGGAGTATATCGCATTTAAGTTTAAAAATGAAGACACTGCAGCCAGAAGAGAATCAACTGACTTGTGGCTAAGTGCCATGCAAGTTTTCATCTTATCTTCAGGATATCCTGAAGAATTTGAGAAACTTCTTTTTAAGGAAGAGGATGATTATAACAAAGAATTAAACTTTGCTTTGTCAAAGGCAAAAAACTCCCCAAAGAGTAAAGGCCAAGGAGGAAAGGCCAAAGGAATAGAGGGCAGACATGGTATGTTGCTACCTGATAAAAATGCCGAAAATGCAGGAAGAACACACTTGTGCTTCATTCGGCTTCTTGAAAATTCACTTGAGCAATTCTATGTTCATAAGAACCCGGAAAACTGTAAAAGGTTTTTTTTCCGTTTTATGAATGTTCTGGTCAAGAAATGCACGAGGTACCTGATTCCAAGCATAGGAAATACGGTAATGTTGTTGGAATTCCAGTATATTCTCTGTTGTGCTGTCCTGATGCGTCTCTCCAAGAACATTACTCTCTGCTTTCCAAAGAGCTACATTTCCCTCCTCAATTACTGGGAGTTTTTGTTCAGAAGCAAGGACCATAGCAAAGAACTTAAAGACACATTTTCTATTATACAGGAATATAGACCAAAGGACCCATATGTAGCTGTACAGAATTTCAGATTTCATCTCTGTTACCTAGCAGAAGTTTTGTGTGGAGTTCATGGAAGGTTCAATGTCCTTCTGGATGCTTTTGAGGATCCTGATTGCATCACTTCAGGGGAGGCTGAGCGGACTGTTGTGCTGTGCTTAGTGATGTTACTGAATGCTGACCAGGTGCAGAATTCTAAATATAAATCCCTTTTATGCCACCACTTTCTTGAAATCAAGGCAATGCTGAAATCGATAAGAAAAGACTCTCCCTCTAAAGTGCCTGAAAGATTGCTAAGGGCTGTGGAACAAGTGAGTGATGCTACGCTTATAAGAGAAATTGTTGTGGTCCTGCAAGAGCTGCTGACAGAGCGAGATGCAGAGTACTTGGTTGACTGCCGATGGAAGTGGGACTCTGCGTACACTCAGGGGCATCCACCCATACGGGGCATCCTGTATGAAACCATAAATCTTGACAGGTTTATCACCTCTTTGGATGAGACAGAATACACTGATGAGCTAGAAAAGGAACTTGAAAGGGTTCATTGCTTAGAGGACCAAAAGGATCCCCTGGAAGTCATTGCTCTCAGCAAGCAACAGAAGCAAGAGCAGAAAGCATCTGCTCAACGCCACCTGCGTCGTGTCTTCTATTTTGTTTCTCTGTGCATGAAGTGGAAAAGGAAGGCCTGCTCCAAAATCGAGCCAGTTGCAATGGAAGGAGAGGAATTTTTATCAGAGATCTTCAAAAAAGCAGATATTGACCAAACTCAGTGTGACCTCTGTGGAGTCAGATTTATCCAGAGTTCTGAGAGCTATTTCAGCCGGTCAGAAAGCATGGAGGCAGACACTTCTGAAGCTGTGACGCCAACAGAGATGACTGGGGAAGAAAAGTTGCATGCAGAACAAAATGCAATTTCTGCAGCCAGTGAGGCTTACATAGAGCACAGAAACACAGATGAACACAGAAATAATAATGCTGCCTACAAATACTATGCTGACTTTTTCAGAAGAAAGATAGATCCAATTATATACGATGGACTGAAGGTAGTGGAGGCCATTACAGAGAAGACTTACGCCCAAGAACATTTAGCATATAAAGAAGGTTCCAACTTACGCCAGAGAAAAATCAAAGAGAATATTAAGAAGATTTCAGATGCAGTAGAGGAAATCTATGAGAGAAAATCCTGGGCTAAAGGTAGGACCTTTCCAGTTTTCTTTTAAACAATTTAATATGTCATTTGTGGCCACACTTCTCTAGCCCTGACAAAGCTCCATTTGAAAATCTTAATGTGGTCAAGAGAAGGGTATTTCCAGGTATTTCAGGTAGCTGAGGAAAAGAACTGAGACAGTTAAAGTATTAAAAAATAAATATCTTCTCACCTCTTCCAAACACAAAGTTATACAAAGTACAGGTAAAATGAATAGTGGTGAGTTTATAGTGGTGACCGGTAAAGAGAATAAGGAGGGACTCTTTATCAGGGAGAGTAATGACAGGACCAGGGGTAATTGTTTTAAACTAAAGAGGGCAGATTTAAATTAGATATAAGGAAGAAGTTCTTCACAGTGAGGGTGGTGAGGCACTGGCACAGGTTTCCCAGAGAGGTTACGGCTGCCCCCTCCCTGGCTGTGCTCGAGGTCAGGTTGGACGGGGCTTTGAGCAACCTGGGCTAGTGGAAGGTGTCCCTGCCCATGGATGATCTTTAAGGTCCCTTCCAACCCAAACCATTCTATGATTCTATGAATTTTAACTACATGATCAGATGTGCTGTGTTCTCTGAATTTATACAGTCTTACAGCAATCTGTTACATTAGACCAGGTGATCTTTCCTAGTTTTTTTCCTGTTTCCTACTTATTTAGTTCTGCCAGCCATAGTAGTTTGGATATGCAGTGTAGAGTGTTAGTATTTGGAGTCTTTGGTTAAGGATATCTCTGACTAGTCTACCCTTGAACTTGTAATTTTGCTAGGGTTGAACAAAAGTGGATAATTAACTACAAATCTGTGGGGTGTCAGGCAATCAAAGGCAACCCTGGTATTATAAAGACAAGTAAAATGTGGTACTTGTGATATATATTTTGATATCTGATTTTTTTTTTCCCCCTCATATGCTTAAAGCATTATTCTATGCTGATTTTTGCAAGAAAAACTGAATCACTGAATGAGTGGCCTAGGAGTGAAATTGTTTGGGGTACTTGCTGCAGGAAAGTGACATCTTAAATCAAAACATTGTTACTGGCTTTAGTTGTAGAAATCCACCAACCCTGTCAAGTTGTCACTCTGCCTGTGATGTCTGACAGTAATGAAAAACTGTAATATTTGATATGTTCATCAGCTCTGATCAGTGAAATATGTTAAATCTGTAACTAAATGTTAGGTTGTGGTCTTCATCTGTAAGCTTTATCTTTACTCTTAGTGAAAAGCTTTTACATATAGATGAAGTTCATAAAGGTTTGCTTATTATTTAGTTGGCTTTCTGTTCAGTGAACCATGATAGTGATGAATATGATAGATGTAGTAGGCTTAATTAAGTAATAGTTGATTTTCTTATGACAATTGCTTGATGAATATTACATTGTTCTTCCACTCCGTGAAAACATCTTTATGGGATTTGAGCATTTGAGATTACTTTTCCCTCACTTTGTAACAAGCATTTTTCAAGTCCTTAATGGTGCAGTTAAGGAAGGGCTGCAACATCTCAGGCCTATGTTTTACTTGGTCTTGTATAATTTCAGAGGGATAATGAAAGCTAGGAACTCTAATACCACAAAACAGATAAACCAGACTGTTTCCCGGAGCTTCCGGTATACCCTAAAAGGGACAGGGCAAGGATGGAGAGCTTTTCTGATAATTCTAGTAATGTTGATTGGAATGGGGAGTAATACATACATACAGCATCTTTGTCCCAGTAGTGAATTTGCCTGCGCATGAGATCACTAGTGGCTTAAGGCTTCTTGCTTTGCAGCATCATCATACAACGCAGCTCTGTGTAACTTCATTTTGTGCTTGGGTTTTAGCTGCTGTCCATCACTCACTAGTGTTCTTACAGAATGTTAACTGTGCTCCATTTCAGCTGAAGAAATAATAACCAAACATGCCAACAAACTGGTTGTCACCATTGATGAGGCTCATAAGTGGCTGAAGAAAATGGACTCTCATAGGATAAAAGAAGGTATGTTTTCAAACTACACAGGTTTCTGTGCCCCCTGAAGGGCACTGTTTGTTAATGGTCTCTTAGCATCACTTTAGTCTCCAAGTCAGCAGTGCTGTAGATATTCACTTACCCTCTGGGCAACAAGAAATGGGCACCCCCATGGGGGCACTCTGGAAGACATGAGTTATCTGGTCTTTCCTCAGTGGCTCTTTCAACCAGAGCATGAGCATCGCAGAGGTTACAGGGTGGGCAGAACAGAGCAAGCCTGCTCCCCTGGCCCTCAGTGGGTCCCAGCCTGCATAAAGTGTGCCTGTGTTTGTGCACACAGGCGCGTGCAGATGAACGTGTAACTGTGGTTCAAGTGCAGTCTTCAGTATAGGGGGAACAGAAGAGAAGCTATCTTCATCTTCACCAGTAAGATAGTGCTGTTTCTTAATTCTGCTGCAGCAGTGCATTTATGGGCAGTGTGGATCCAAGTTCTTGGAAACCAGCTTCCTAACAAAACTAATTCTTAGCTTGCTTTTAAGAGTTCTGTGGAAAAATATTGTTTGGAGTTGGTTTGCTTTTGTTTTCGCTTCCATTTCCATTGGTTTCACACCAGAGATAACACACTGATACAGTCTATGGCATCACAAAACTCCAAAGACAAGTTTAAGACTTCCTTGTATGTTTAGGTTTAAGCACAAATTTAGGTTGTGGGATTGCAACGATTACATTAAAAGGCAATGGAGTGATCAGACTTACAAATTGCACTATATGCAAAGCATTAAAGTAGCTCTGTTTTAGAAAATTTGATTGTGATAAAGCCTTGTGTTACACCTTCCTATTCCAAGAAAGGTATAGTTAATAAGACTATGTGGGAGTCCTCTTACAGTCTCACAAGCAACATTATAGTCTGTCTTTGAAGTCAGTAAGCAAATGTATCATCTGCTGAAACTGAATCTTGAGGGGAGAGAGACATACTCCTTTAAAAAGTCAAAAGCGATACAACAGAAACAGATTTTCAGTTTAAAAATTAATTACTAGTGCAGCAAGTGGCTTAGCAGCCTCTGCTTCCTAGCAGAGCTCTTAAGCATATTGTCATATTAAGCCCAATACTTCTTAAACATGATTATATACATATGAAGGTATATTGCTGATGTATGAAATAGCACTGACATAGCTTGTCATACTATTAGGAGGAAAAGGTGTTGGAGTTTTCCATTCTGCATTGATTTCTTGTTTTTAATATAGGCTTTGTGCATGATAGAGACTTGGAAAATGAAGTGGAAGATGAAAGCATGGCTTTTGAAGAACTCGTCTATAAAAAACCCTCAAGAAAAAAAGGAAGATGTGGGAAATGGTAATTAGAAAAAATACGCAGGTGGCTATTCTATCCTCTTAACAATCTAATTTCAGAATAAGAAAATTTGTTAAAAAGAAAAATAAAGGGATTGGGTCAGAAATGGGAAGAGTCTGAAGAAAAAAGAGCAACTTAGGCTGTTTTTTGTCACTTGTGTTGGAATAGTTACCTATGTGGTGATGGTGTAATTGTTAAAACCTATGACACGACAAATTTCCTTTCAAACCTATGTGGTAGCTTGAAAGTAATAAAAAGCCAAAGAAAAAAACAAGTAGAAAAAAATAATAATGTTTCTGCCTTATCTCAGGGGTATTTTGCTACTCAGTCTTCTTTTCTTCTTCCCTGTTAATTTACATCATCATTCTTCTGAGCTGGAATACTCAGAAAACAGGATAGTTTCTCTATTTTAAAAGGTTTTAATCAGTGTTTTATGTTACCATTGTAAACCTGCTGTGTTTTGAGTCTTGCTATTTTTGGAAATTTTTGAGTCTTCAGGTGAGTTACAGTATATCTCTTTCTATTTTTATAGACAAGAACAGTAATTTCTAAACATATTTTTGACAATGTACATACTTCTAATTAGATAGAAATGAAAGTGATGGATTATCTTCTATTTGGTCAAGTTTTGATATAAACTGTTACCTGTACATATTGAAATATAGATAATCTTTCCTTAAAAGACCATTACACCTTTTAAGTGTTTTGTAAGTTTTAATTGATAAAAGGCTTTTTGTAATGTATAATAACATTTTTATAAAACTTGTAAGATTTTTAAAATCACTTGATTTTGTCTTATTCTTTGAATGCTTCTGAAAGCTGTATGTGATTGACTGCATGAGTGAGATTTGCAAATTAGGTCCAGAATATCAGTTCACACTGACACTGGTTTAGTTCTGTGATTTCAATGTCTCCAACATACTGTAGTCTCCTTTAACAACATTTAAAATTAATGCATTTGCATGTTAAACATAATTAGTTAGAGTATTATTTAATTGTTGAAATATTTTGTCTTGAAAAGGAAGCCACTTTGTATACATAACAAATTGTTTCAATAATTAACCTTTTGCCCAAAACTTAATAACTTGTTATTATGCTCAGTGTCATGGAAGTGCGACATTTTGCATGAGTAAAAAATGAAATGCTACTGTAGAATAGAGCAACGTGGGCAGCAGTAATAGTTATCTATTGCACTGTAATTGCTGTTGTCTGCCAGAAGACTCGTTACTAAGTGCTGCTTCTTAAAGAAGCCTTACTGCTTAAGCAAGCATCTAGAAGATAGTTTAAAAACATACATTGATGAAATGTAATGCTAGTCACTTGCACTGTATAGAAATCAAGAATTCAGAAAGTTGGATCATTAATGTAACTTCTTTGGCTCTGTTTTCTATAATGATGTGTGTTTTGCATTTGAGATTGCTCCAAGAAACTTTCCTGGTTAGTTTCTTGGCTTGAGTATTTACATTTGTGGCAGTAAATGCTACCTAAACTTTTTTAGGACAATTTAAAAAAATCCTTGCTGGCAGTTTAAGGATCTAGTGATCATACATTTTCTTTCTCTTTGTGGGAAAAATGAAGCTTTAAAAACATTATTGCAAAACACCAAGCAAAGAGAAAAAAAAGAAGGAGAAGGGAGAACGGAAGTTATATTGCATCAAGAACTTCATCTCAGGTACATTTCCTAGCTGCAGACCCGTGATCCTTGGTATGGTTCCATACGAACCACTGGTCATTCTCTGACTTGGATTCAGCACTCCCAGATGAAACTTATTTCGATAGCATGTGAAATACTGACTGCTAGTCAAAATTAACTGCAATTCTAATTTTAGGGCTTATGGTTTCAGAGCTGTATTAGGCCAAGATTTCAGTTAATGTTCAAGTGAGGATGGGAAATCTAGTTGGATCTCCAGTCCAATTTCAGTTCTCAAAGCTTTTTTTCTGCTATGTTGTTATGTATAAATAAACATAAACCTTTCTTTTCCACGAGAGTCTCTTCAGATAATAATGATTTGTGCGCATTGATCCTATTTGAATGTTTAATTATCAAAAAGGGGTTGTCCAGATATACTGTTGGTGGGGGTTTTTTTGTTTATTTAAAAAATGTTTCTCACCCTTCGTGGAAGCTCGTGTTCTGGCACCAGCTAATGCCTTTGACTCAAAGGGCTTCAGAGCCATGACAGGCGCCTTGGTACGTGTGAGATACATATTGCACTGAAACCTTGGAACCAAGTAGTGGATGCAGACTGTCAAGCTAATCCACCCACTTCTGCCTGTCTAAGCCATGTTGAGTTGAAAAGAATTTAGAAAGACTTCAAAAGCACAGAAACTGGTGACTTAAAATCTCTTTCTCTGGTGATACAAAAATGACACATAATTGAAAAAGAAAAAATGTTTATTGTAGTTGGAAGACAGGGAAGTGGTCTAAAAGGTGACAATTCTCCAAATCCAAACTCCTCAACAAAAAAATCTCTTGCTTTCTTGAATCTCATATTAATACAAAGGACTGTGTGGAAGTGATGGGTACTTACCACCTTTTTTCTTTATTCCTCTTAAAAGCATTGTTTCAGAATATTGCCCACAGTTTTATTCCAGAACATTTTCCTAACAATTAGCTGTTACAAACTTTGACTTCGCAAGACATTTAAACACTTGCTATTTTTTAAGTATTTGCTTTCATTCCTAAAGGGAAGCCTTTTGCCTTTATGCTTACTGAAAACGTAGGAGGCAAGAAATTGTCTTACCTCAGTGTAACTAAAAGTAAAGGTTTTCCTGCCAGCAATCCCCATGACATTATTTGCTGAAAACTGACTACAAAGCACCCTTTCTTATATGAAAGGGGACCACAACCATTGCTGCTGAGCTTCTACCTTTGTTGTGAGCATTCAGTTTTCATTAACACCTTCACATCTGCACTTAACTAAAGTGTCTCAGGGTCTTGCTGTGTATTAGATTTATGGCATATCTATCACTCTGGCTTTCAGTTAACATGGAACTTAGAAATGTATTAGCAAAGTATCAGGCAACACCCATCCTCTTTACTTGTTTGTCTGGGTGTAGTAGGTGTCAGAAATTTTGAGTGTCTTCCCTAATGCCCATTTACGAGAGCTGGTGTGGTGGGGAGTGGAAGTTTACATGTTTTATTTTGTAGTTTTCATTACTATATTCATATGCCAAGATTTCTGGCTGTATACATACTCAAAGTCAATGTGAAACACTTAGGGTTAGATAAACACCAAAGCACTTGAATTTTCAGGTTAACAGCCATTGCAAACAATATGCTGTGAGAATTAGAGCATATATTTCAGTTTTCTGATGTGGACTTCTGATGCTGTTTTCAGCCTGTGATCTGAGCATGGTCTGTGTATGTGCATAGGTGGTGTGTATGCATATTGTCATCTTTGCTGTGTTGATCCTGCCTTGTTGCAGGAGGATGGATTGCAGTGTCTTTGAAGTCTGTAACGATCATTCTGTGCTGCTTGATCTGTGGAAGTGGTGTTTGGAAAAAAAAATGGTAGAATACACTTGCCTACGTACAGCCCATCTTGTGTTTAGTCTGCACACAAAGTTTCATGGTTTAAAGATGCAATTTCTAGTGATTTAAATAATACTCCAGAATTTATAAGTTACTTTCATTGGGTTTCTGATAAACTTCTAAATTGTCCTGTGTAAACCAGTGCTGAAATTTCAGCAAACAAATGACAGAATTAGGTTATCTCTAAGACATTCTGTGGGCAAATAAATAATAGTGATGCCAGAAAGTAGTTTTCATTTAACCTTGCAGAAGATAATCTTTGTAATTCCCTTTTGTGAGGGGGTGAGTAGGTCTTTACTGAAGCTACGTTACACTAGTTCAGTGTGTATATGCCTCTTTGTGAACTATTCATTGTAACATTTGCTTGTCTTGTGCTAGACGTGCTTTATGAAATCATGGGACGAGTTTTCTACCTTAGAACAATCAGGGATCGAACATTCGAACTGTTTAAAAGTTGGCTGCTTCCCTACAAATAGACAGGTTAGAATGAAACACTACAGGCAGATCTGCTGGTGACTTACCTTGTCAGCTTAGATATCCTGAGGTTTGAATTACTCCAGTATTACTGATGCCCCAGTCAGAGTCAGTATCTGTGTAGTTTGGGGCACTCTAGATGCATTATACAGCCTTTCTCTCAGAAAGTTTACATTTTTAGTAATTCTGGGCAGAGTCCCCAAAAGTGGAAGAGCCCATGAACATGGAGTTGCTTAAAAGGACTGAAGCAAAAGTGGATGAGGTGCCTATTTCCTATGGAGAAAGCTGGGTACCTCAGTATGGGATATGGAGCAAACGAGCACTGAGCTTGAGAGGTACTGGTGATCTGAAATTGTGTTTCAGATGTCAAAAGACATGCAGAAAGGAAAATGCTGGATACAGGTGAGTTTCAGACCCTCTGTATCATTGGAGATTTCACTGGGGGAATCTGGGAGTAGGAGAGTGTCTGAAGTGTGCAGCATGGAAACCTTCAGTAGTCTCTGTCAAAAGAACAAATCTGAATTCTTTATTTTCACCAGGAGACAACCACAAAAAAGTTAACTTGGAGGAGGACCTCCAAGGAGGAGGAGGAGGACCTACTAGGATGAGTACCTGTGTAACAGCTGAGTGGCTGAGTACTTCTCTATACTGCTGAGACAGCCAGGTTTCAAACTTGGCCCTCCCAGGCGGATGCTTTGAGCCATGTGCTGATGTGCTAGAGGAGCATTCACTGCAGCTGCTGCTGAAGATGACTTAATTCAGGATTTTTTGAGGCCAGAGAGTGGGTGAAAGAGGGACCCATTCAGGAAGGAAAGACATGGATTGCAGTTGCAGTTGTCAACACTAGTAGTCCTACACGTGAAAAAACAAGCAGCCCTTGGAAGAGGACGTGTAGCTCCAGTGTTAGTGGTGCTTGGTTGAGCCCCCCCTTTTCTCTGAATTCATCACGCAGTGAAACAGCTTCAGCAGGAGAGGTGGGAATGCCAGCAGCCTGCTAGCCAGGCTTGTGCTCTGCTAAGCTATAGGTGATGCAGAGTTAAACCTGGATCTCCTGTGAGAACACTCTGATTCAGAGTCTAGTCAGTAGTGACCATTCTGTGTTTTATGGGGATGCCCACACTGTGTGAGAACCTTGAGGAGTACTTTACTGGACTAAGGTAGAAGATGAGAAAGAGCTGCCTGTTTTCTGGATCCTGGTTGGACTCGCAGGTAGGTAACATGTTGAGCTGCTCAACCTTGTCAAAATACAGCAGTTCTGGGTGTATAACGGATGTACTGGGTCAGACCAAGGGTGGTGCAGCCCGATATCTTGTTTTTGGTATTGGCCAACTGCTAATCCCACCCATTTTCTTCTGAAGCCCTTTCCCTTCCCCCAGTTAGTCTGCTCCTTTACAGGGTCAAGTTCAAAGTGACATTACCTTCAAGTCAAGGAATGGTGTTTCACAGGCCATCCCCATACTGATGAGGCTACTCCTGCCCTTGTGTCCATTAAATGCAGATACTAATATTGCTTACATAACTCCATCAATTTTTAGACTTGGGAGATTTTAGGTCAAGTGGTTCTTTTCAATCATAAATGATAATTTTTCACTGAAAAGTGATGGAGGAAGTTAGCAGTGCTGTTGTATTTATTTGAACCATGATAACCAGGCAGATATAAAGCATTTAAATATTTTGTTTTAACAAATCATGCATAACCACATTTTCCATAGTTCCTAAATAAAACATGGTCAAGTTTCCTTAAAGATGCAGTTTGAGCAGTTAACAAGGAACTCTTGGCTGGAGACCTGCATAAAGAGCAGAGGGATCAAGATAAAGTGAATAAGTAAGTAACAAAAAGAACTGCCAGCTTCCAAGTCACTCTGCTTGTCTCTGTAAATAACATGCCTAGGCAACTCTCACTTCTTGACCCTGTCACTTTTAATGTGTCTGCTCTTCAATCTGATGCTGTTCAGGCAAAATTAAACACCAGCTAATAGGAAGGAATTTCCCAATGTTACATTCACAGTTTCTCACCACTCTTTACTGTGGCTGGAGGAGTCTGATGTTTAAAAAACGAATCAACTTGTAGTACAATGAACTGTACCTGTGAGCTGAGGTATTTATAGCTCTGTGCTCTGCAACAGTCTTGTAGGGGAAAGAAAGGACTTCAGTTGTTTTGTGGAATATTTTTCGTGTTGGGAATTAAAATTAGATCACTGTTTGTTACTGAATTGTGAATATGGGTTTGGAGAGCAGAATTTTACCTATATACACCACCAGCCCTAATGACATAAATCCTTCTTCATCACCTCACCTTGTCCATTTTGTTTTGTCTAGTTCAGAAATCACTATTTCTAGCTATTTTTGCTGGAGGATCTTTTTGAAGCTCTTGTGGCTTGTGACTCATAAGTATTTTGGGGACTTTTGGCCAGGAAGAGCTATAACACTCTTGAGCAGCTGTCAGGATTGTCTGAAGCTTGTCCAAGTCTGGGATCACCACTTGGGACCAGTCACCGTTCCTCAACCAGAAAACATTTCGTTCTAGGTGTAATGAGATTTTAATATGAACTGTAATCACCTGGTAATACAGCCAGGGCCTTTAATTGGCATCAGTGATGCTTTTCTGGTTGAAGCCTTTTGATACAAAATGCTAGAGCACATCTGAAGAAGTTGCATCCTTATGGAAGAAAGGACACAGTCTTTCCTGGTTCAGAGCTGTAGTATGGACCTCTATCTCCATATTCCTGCTAAACAAAGTTGAGGTGAGAGAGAAGACAAAATGCCAATTCTTGTCTGACGCTCATCTTCCAGCTATCCCCATTTTGTACTCATTCTGCAAAGATTACTAAAAAATTAGCTGAAAATATGGAATAAAATTATCTATCTACCTAGTTCAATTGGTATAGACCACTGTACATACTTGGGAAAGATACTTCCTTTGACCATTCAAACTCAAAAATGTCCCAAACTGTACAAACTTTTCTCTTTACGAAGGCTGCAATATTCAGAATAAGAATGAAGCTGGGAGGTTTTACCTCAGTGATAAATGAGGCAGTATCTCCTTTTTTCATCTAATTACTCTTGTGGTTTCTCTTTAAACAGTATCTCGAGTGTAGAGTTCGAGATCTGGACTAGAATGCTGTCTGAACACAGGTTTTTACCTTCAGTTATACCTGGTGGACAGTCTTGCATCATGACCACAAGCTTTCCCCACTTCTCACAGTGCCAGTTCCACTAGTGTTGCACGCTAGCTTAAAACCAAAGGACTGCATTATATTTTTAATGAATTTTGATGATTTCTATATACCTTTATTTCATGAATCTTTTACAGTGTCTTCAGCCAAATCTCATTTTCCTCCCCAGCCAGGCGTGCTTGACTTACTGCTTTCTTTCAAAAAACAGAAGAGCTGAAATAAGCACTTCCTTCCAGGACCCAGGTATTAAAAAAAAAAAAAAAAAAAAAAAAGCAATTGATCATAAGACTCAGGATTAAACCTCAAAATCTAGAAATAGTGAAGCAAATGACTGAATTGGACTGTTTGTGACTGGGAAAAGAGAAAGAAAAACAGTCTTTATTGTCGGATATCCCCTGTTCCTTTCTGTTCCCAAGAGGTAGGGTGGAGATGATGAGCAGTGAACACCATGTGGGATTTTATAGCAACTTTCTAGTCAGCACCTAATGAAATGTGCTGTAGAAGCCTCTTCTTACACAGGGTGTTAGCTAAGAAGCGATGTCACATTTCAAAATGAAGCACTTGGGCAGTGGGTGTGTGTGGAGGAGAGAGTGGGATCATGCTGTAAAAAGTGCTCACATTTTTAGCCAGACATCACTTCTGCAGCAAATAAAATCTCTCTCTCCGACAGATGGAGGAGAGGTGAGTGGGAGGGAAGTTTGGAAGCGCACTTTGTCATTTCTATTCGCTCACTGCTTTGGCTGCAAGGGAGGGTGCATGAAATACCAGTTGATAAAAGGGTGGATTAAAAAGTGCAGCAGCATCAAGGAGGTAGAGGCAACTCTCCATGGAGCAGCTTCCATCTGGGACTGTCAAAATGCTTTACAAATATTAGGCAGCTGAGCTTTGTGATATCCCAGTGGACATGTATCGATCATTCCTATTTAGAGATGGAGAAATTCGGGAGCAGGGAGTATATGACAAGCTTTAGGTGCACAAGAATATTGATTTGTAGGGCTGGACCTCATGCTGCTAGCGTGTTCTGCTCCCAGTACAGGACCTCACTCCCTATATATGCTGTTCAGACTTAGACTAGCTGCCTGGCATTAACGTGGACAATTCTGTACGTGCCTGACCCAGCCTTCCACTGAAGTACACTGTCATTTACTTTCCTCAATCAGGCTTAATTTACCTGTCACATTCATTAGAACTGATGACTTTAAAGCTCCCCTGGAAAACAAAATTTCTCATCTGAGAATGTCAGGGAGAGAATCACTAAGTGAGAATATCAGTGCTGTTTCCACCTGCAAAATCTTACTTATTCCTCCTCAACATTTGTTTTAAATGGGAAAAAATTAATCTCTGACAATTTGTTGCAATATAAATTAATTAGCTTTCCACATTTCCTCAGGAAAGGGCTGCTGTTTTAAGGCAAGGTCAAAATCACAGTTATGTGAAGATAGTATTTGGGTGAAATGTTTAAACATGAGCTCAAAGAGATCTGCAAGTTCTTCTGTCCATGCATTGGAAAGTAACTATGAGAGAATACTTGCACCCAGCACAAATGCATCCAGGCACATTTTAATCTTATTTATACTTACGAAAAAAGAGAATAAATCTGGCAAAAATCAGATTAATTTCATTGGTATAAAAGGAAAACAAGCAAAACCAGAGTCAGATTCTTCAAGTCTTACTGAAGGGCAGTCAGGTCTCAGTGTAGAAGCTGAGGTGGACCTTCTGAACTACTCTGACCCGTTCATCCAGTCAGAAATCAAAAATGGGATGTTCTCTTGGCAGTTCGACTGGATGTCGATATTTTTGTGCTGCTGGTGAAGGCTACAGGGCAACAAGCCTCTTGCTCTTTTGGAGGTTCTAAAAGGGTTTATTTCTGTGGCTAGGAGAGTGTGTCTCTGCAGATGAGGATTTCTTAAGCTAAGCTTCTGAAATCTTAGACTTGGCTGTTTTTCTTTGTGAGGTGATTCTGCATGCGTTGCACAAGGGCCTGATACTCTGGTTGCTTGATTAAGTATCCAAAACACAGATTCATCTTCTGAGTTTATACTTTTTCACTGTGGTATCTCAGACCAATCAGTCCTGTTTGTTTCTGCCTTGCTAAACTGGGGTAGCAAAATATGTTCTGCAAATGTTTGGCGTTCATCATCTTACTATTTTTAAAATTGCAAACTATTTGTGTCTTCAATGCTGACTCATAAAGCAAGGTATTTCACTGAAACTGGAAAGGAAATGACCCTGAATCTTTTCCAGCTTATCTGTCATTTCATTTTTTTGTCCCTCTTTGGGATTTCTGTCCTACTTTCTGCCACACATATTACTCTTGGCTGATTGATATGAAGAGATAAAGAGCCTTGAGCAAAACCAGTTTTATAAACAAAGATAAAGAATTCTTTTGCTTCATTTATTAGAAAAATATCTTAAGCAGATTAAAAGGGCATTAACTGACCCATTTTCAGACTAATTTATGAGTATATTAACAAAGAAACTAAAATGCAAGTTTAGTGGTTTGGTTTTGTGCCTTGGTGTGAAAAGACAGAATAAAACAATGGTGGCTTCCAAAAAGCCTGTGCCCACAGTCATGAATATTTTCTACTAAAATGTTTTTACAGCTTATGACCTGAATATTGCCATGAAAATGTATGTTGTGGATTAGTTTTATTTATGAAATCCTTATAAATTACACCTAGGAAAAAGTCTGTATTTGTTGTTAGTCACAAAAGTTCAGTCAATGAAATAGGTGAAATCACCTCTAGTGCTTTTGTGCATAAAATTTGCTGAAGTAATAAATTTTATGTAGATAGTCTTCTTGTTTGCTGCATGAAAAACTAAATTAAATACAAGGACCATTAGCACTTGACAAGCTGATTGGGAGTTGAAACCTGGGAGAAGACAATTTACAACCTAATGACAAAACCTCAAAGAGGAGGACCTAGCCTCCTCTGCTTCTACACATCTTGAAGGACAGACAGCCACAAAGAATTCCTTATTCAAATAGTTTTAACTTCAAAATATAATTCCACAGATGTTTTGTTATTATTTATAGTATCCCATGTAATTATATTTAATTGATTAAAGCATGTCAAGTTTTTTGCCTTTTACATGTAATTTAAATTTCCATCCAAATTAACTCAAATCATGAGTAAAAAGGAATCCCCTTAGAAATAAGAAGCATTATCTGCCTTTTTGTAATAGAATATAATCTAAAAAATAAGTTACCTAATTTTACATTCTTCTATTTACCCAAGGAAAAAGTACCAGATTTAGTAAAAACACCTCACTTACTTGTAAAACAGCATGTCTTAATAATTGCTAAAAGTGAGAATCAATCTTCAGAAAAATAACTAAGTATAACAAATGTGAGATAAGAATAAAGCCACATTTTGAATCAGGATGTGTTCTTTGCTGAACTAAACCATGTTAAAATTAGCTTTTTCAGCCTTACCCATATGTTACCTTTCTCTTTGAGCTCTTGTAGGCTTTGTGTGCATTTGATGATAGCTGCATTTGTGAATTTCATTTTTTTAGCTTTATCTTTCTGGTATCGGTTGAGTAATGAACAATTAATAGATGACCTCAAATGATGTGGTTACCTCAAATGTATATCTTTCTCATCTATTTAGTGAAAGCACATTAATGCCAGTGTGTCCGGTGAATGTGTTAGGCACTCAAATACTAGGTGCTTGGCTCCACAAGAAAATCTAAAATCCTCTGTTCGGAAATATACGCGGTTCATGTAGAGAATAAAACTCTTCAAGATGTGATCCAGTGCAGCCATTACACTGATTTATGAGGTCAGCTAAAATGTACAGCTGCCTCAAGTCTGTCTGAAGTGCCCTGGTGTCTACATGGGAGCCATCTCTCTAAAGCGCTCCCGAAACTCCATCCTGAAGACAACACTGAAATGGTGGGAGCATTTGGATGCAAAATGGGAGCACAGTCAGCCTCTTCCCCACCCAGAATATGCAGACCAACACCTCCCACCTTGAGACCATGACATAAAGCCAAGCTGGAGTCAAGGTTCCCTCGTGGACGTGGCCCTTTCATGCAAACAGTCATTAAGAGACTTACTGGGTGAGAAATGGAGGGGGTACAGGGACCAAGACCTTGCAGCCTAGCGCTGCTCTCCATGGTTATGCATTTTACACTAAACAGCTTCTGGATAAAATGAAGGTGCTGAGAGCATTTAGAGGTTGCTGAGGGGAAGGGAACATGCTGAAGAATGTGATTTTGATATGGTGAACTTAAGTCTCACTTTCAGGTCTTTCTTAAATCTTAGCTCTTGGTCATTCCTCTGAGAGTTTAGGAGTAAACCAGCACTGCTTTGTTTATCAGTACATGGATACTAATTGTTTCCCCTTGGATTTTTGCCATGTCATTAAAAAAAATACAGTGAATAAACAAAGCTGTAAGTCGTGTGTAATCATCCCCATCCTACTGGAGTTATTAACAGCACCCACTCACTGACTTTATAACAGAGAGATCTATCTTTCCTTTAAATTCTCACCTGGAAAAGTGGCCATAAAAAAAACCAGGATCAGATAGACTCTATTCTGAAAGAATTCTTGTTGAAAACTTTCAGTATTTACCACAGCATGATTCTTTCTAAATTGTCCTCCTTTGAAGTACTCACTGAACATTCAAAACTGATAAGCTGGTAATCTTGCCTCCAGATATTGCAGTATAGATGTATGTATTACTATAACACAGATATTTGATTGAAACATTTATTTTTTTAAATGTCTAAAATATATGAATTCTCATTCCTGCCTTAAAAAAAAAAAAAAAAGTTTAAAATATAAAGCAATAATTTGTTCACATGTTGCTGCTCTTTCCCTTTATCAACTTGTTGGCAAGGCAAGTCTTGATTTTTCCAAGTGCAGTTCACACTCACCACAGGGCATGAAGCACTGAGTGAAATAATGGGTGTAGCCTCCCTGAATCTTCCAGTGAACAAGTCAGGGGTAAAGCTAGCCTGCACTCTCTCCAGAACATGTTAAAGACAGTTCTTCACATACTGAATTAATTTCCTCAGTTCTGGTTCTTGGGAATTTGTCACACACTGGACAGTATTGACATATGACTGTGTGCATTGGCACATGTACAAACTATGTATTTAATACATTCAGTATTTAAAAATATCTGAAACTCCAGATAGCCTCTATCAATTACTTGAAGTAGGTTAAATTTATACAGAGAATGTCTGGTTTCTCTTTAAAGAGTAGAGTCTCTACTTTTGTCCCTAAAATGCGCAAAGCTATCCATAAAAGCATCTTATCTGCTTGGTTTTAGCAAATGGACAAGGCGTCTTTACATCTTTAGTTAAAGCTGACTCACTCTTTTATTCATCTTTGATGGCAAAACTCAACAGATAATTCTAATTACTCTCTGATACAAAGACGGTGTTTTGAATCACATCTTCAGTTTCACACAAAGGTCTAAGGTATGCCACATTTCAGCACCAGCTTTACATAAGGCAAATGCATCCTTGGAGTGTGTTTAACAGTTTTATGGTGATCTTCAGCATAGGCATGGGAGGATAAATCACTGGCTAACAACTCCAATCGTTTTCATTCTAAATTTCACTCATTTCTTTACAAAAAGTATCAGACAGATGTTGTGTTTGTATCTTGTTAAGTAAATAAAAGACATAGGTGGTGAGATGCAGGATTTTTCATTCGGATCAGTTTGCAGACACTATCCGCAGGGCTTTGCTGATGTTGTGAATAAGTTGCCTGGGTAGCAAAATATCGTCCCCAGGCTCCCAGGCTGTGAGCAAATATTCCACCTCAGGCCCACTCCTAACAAGTATAGACAGATTAGAAGAGAGATTTATGGATCATTTAAGGGAGAGAAAAGTGGTGTTTGCAGGGGACATTTCTGAAATGAACTTAAATTTTTGGGTGACTTCATATTTTCTAGGCAAACTACTGCTTGACCACATGAGACAGGCAGCTGAACTGCTTTGTGATGCCTTTGTGTGAAGTGAGGCACCGCATGGGGTTTTGTGAAGTGATCTGCAATGGATTTAAGATGGCTTTGAAGAGACTGTCTGAATTTGCTTGGAGGGAAGGAAATTGCCACCTGTTTTTCTTTTCTCACCTTTTCACCATTGAAATGTCAAGTCTAGTTTTCCTAGGTTTAGACAGAGACTGTGAGGAACGCTGACAAATGAGAAAAGTATAAATAAAAGGTTGTAGCCATCTGTAGCTGTAACAATAAATAGCATTGCCTGTAAACTTAATACTTCGTCCATGTCTTCTGCCTGAGGAGACTGAAAAAGCATTTACGTCAATGCACTATTCCTCATTATTCAGCAAGTACAGAAAAATGTCATCCCTTTCAGCAGGAGGAAAATGGGTCTAGTCTTAGTTCAAAGTAGTTTAAAAGCTTAGCATGGCTGTTTAGGAATGAAATTTGAGTGGAGGTCTGGTAGAAAGATGTTCTTCATCTCTTGCAGAACTGCTAGTTTAACCCTGTAACAGATATCTGTGCAATAGTGCACCTACCTTAGCTGTTTCAGTTTGAGCTTCCTGTGAAAACAAGACCTTGCAAATAGCATTGGATAAAGCACTAGAGAATTAGTTGGGACCACAGATCTGTGCCAGGGAAGGAGGGACAGCAAACTTCTTAACCAGAGTATATTATGCCGAGTTCTGTTCCAATAAGATGTCTCTGAGATAGGGGCAGCTGTGACCTGACTGAGCTAGGATGGGGAGATGAGGAATTGTGCCTATACCATTTGATGTGTAACATATATGGGTAGAAGCAGGGAAAGGAGATAGTCTCCCTTTCCCTCTAAAGGGAGGGAATTATTACTGTGGCTGAAGGACACATGGCAGAGGAAAGGCTATACTAGGCACAGTCCTCTTGGCTGAGTAGCCATGGTTTGGAAGGTCCCTCAACTTTTTCTCCACTTTCACTGCGCCATGAGGAGAAGGGCAAAACCAGAAAAAAAGGGCTTGCTGCCATATGTCTGAGTGCTAAAACACCATCTCTCATCAAAATCCTAATAAAGCACTTAACTGCCTGCTCTTGACTTTTACATCTTTCTCCTTTACTTGGGTGTGGGTAGATTGGCAGCTGTACAGAAGCACTTCCAGTACTTCAGCTTCCCCTGTGTTCTCTGGGGTTGAGCAAAGTTCATTAGGGCCAGTGAAAAACCACACACTTTCTCATGATTTTTCACCTTGTCCAGTTATGTGCATCTCTTGCACTCTCGTTTTGCAAGGCTAAATCAGGAAAGCAGTGAAATTAGTGCATAAATAGCTCAAAAGCTTGTAAATAATGCAATACTGCATATTGGCAGAGGAAGCAAAGGGAAGTGCTATCAAAAAAAGGTGGCAAGACTTTTAAAGTGCTTCTCCAAGGGGTCAAAATTATGTCGTGCTCATTTTACTGTGTTCTTCTTGAACTGACAGAGTGTCTGTGCTGTGGCCCCTATCTTAAAATCAGTGAGATTTAAGCAAGTTGTTCTGTGAGCAGTGGGACTAAGCAATGTTGGTTTCCTGTGAATTGTCCTTCACCTCCAGTCTTTTATCTCCCCCCTCATGCTTTTTTATTCCAGTTTGAATATGTCAGCTCTCCACCATGTGCTGTTGATGCAGCAGCTGTTGATGCCAGCCATGTAAAACAGGGCCAGGGCTAATGTGAAGCTACCCATGGATGAGTACCCATGTTCGACTGCCAGTTGGTTGTCAGCAGTTGCATATGTAAGAGCAGCTACATCCTAGTTGCTTTGCCCTCATGAGGGAAAATAATTTGGCTTGTTGCGTGCTAGTCAGCTTTAAGCTTCCACAAAGTGTATACAGTTATATTTCAGATGTCTACCCTCCCGTCAATTTTGGTAGAAATTTGGTTTCAAGATTATTGGGTGAGGGAAAGTGACAAATAAGAAACTGAAGAGAAAATCACAACCTCAAAAGTTTTTCTTCCTTGGGAATTCAGGTTTGAAACAGTTAATGGCAGTATAGTGTATTTGTCTGCTCTTCTTAAACCTGTAAGGTTGATATTTTCAAGATACTCTTTCTCAATCAGGAAGGCTGAGTATTTTTTATGGTAATGCAAATTCTCATATAACTGTAGCTGAGGCTTCAAAAAATCATTGTTATATTGTGAAATTAATTAAAAAAAAAAAAAAAAAAAGTTTCCAGAACAGGTTCTCCTATTTTGGTTCTCTTGCTGATTTGGTGTCTTGTCCATCAAAGTCCAGTATAAATAGCTAATTCTAACCAGGGCTCCCAAAAGTTATGGAGTGGCACCAGCCGTCCTAAGAATGTGAAAAAGGAACAGCTGGTGACTGTTTTTATACACCATTTTCCTTTAAATATTAGAGGGTGATTTGCAATGTAACATTATTATTTATACTTCAGTAATACCAAGAGGTCTTAGCTGAAAGTGGAGCCTGAAGGTACTATTTTTTGTATCTACGTGTTATAGGAGATAATCCTGTCCCTAGTTCCCCTCTATCCCTTTCCACCAAAATATCATAGCTAATTAGGCAAAGAGTGGAAGAGGAAAGACAGGCGCCACAGAATGAGATGACTTGCGCCTGGCTCCAGAGCAGATCCGTGTTGTCTGTGCTGAGAATAGAGCTCAGCCTCCTGCCTCCCCATCAGAATCTTTTCCCTGGACTCCCCTACTGCGTCACAAGGTCCCAAATAAAATGTTATATTTTTAATATGGTGTTACAAAACTCAGAGTTTTGAGGGAACATTATAAATACTTAATAAATATAGAAAACTGTGCAAAACACTTGAAATACACTGTGTCTTGGGATACAGCTGGGAAGTATTCATTTGCTTTTATGCAAGGTTGTTAAAATATTTATTGGGACAAGGGAAAAAAAGGGGGGAAAAGTAATCTGGTTTCAAGGATTCTGCTTCATCACGTGCTTTTCAGACACTCATGAATTTTCATGCTGCTGTGACCTCTCATGAGAATTATATTCCCATTAACTATATTTGTGTCTACATTATCTTTAGCATAGATACATGAACACTCCATGCATTTACCATGCACAGGCCTGTCTCGTCTCTTGGCCTTGTCAAAGTGATGCAGTATTTTTCCTCGACAGATCCTTTTCTTTAATATACTTTTCTCTCTTGTAGGACTTTTCATTGTTTGTTACTGACTTGGATCACAAATGGTCTTTATATCCCCGTTCTTCTGAACTGAATAGCTAAACGCAGGTTCCCGTGGATATGAAAGGGGTTATGAGTCATACAAACAAAAATATGTTACCTTTTCCTTGTGTGGGTTGTAATCCATTAGAAACATTCGTATTCCACATGGTTTAACCTTGTCCTTTTTTCCCATTATAACTGACAAACCACAACTAATTAAAGTGCAATTTTGGACCCAGCTCACCAGAATGTTAGACCTGTGTGTCACAATGCATTCGTGTAATTCCGAGTGCAAAGATATGCCACTTTACATCATCACCTCTCAATATTACTGTACTGTGATAATGGATTGAATAACTGGGATTGCAGGGCAATATTTTGGGGGTTAGGGTACTACAGATGAATCACAGAATCACAGAATCATCTAGGTTGGACAGGACCCTGGAGATCATCTAGTCCAACCGTTCTCCTAGCTCAGTTCCCACCTACAGCATATCCTTAAACTCCAAATCGACCCTACTCTTGAACACCTCCAGGGATGGGGACTCCACCACCTCCCTGGGCAGCCCATTCCAACGCCCAACAACCCCTTCTGGAAAGAAATGCTTCCTAATATCTAGTTTAAACCTCCCCTGGCACAACTTGAGGCCATTCCCTCTTGTCCTGTTGCTTTCTACTAGGCTAAAGAGGCTAAAACCCAGCTCTCTGCAACTTCCTTTCAGGTAGCTGTAGAGGGTGATGAGGTCTCCCCTCAGCCTCCTCTTCTCCAGACTAAACCCCCCCCAGTTCCCTCAGCCGCTCCCCATCAGACCTGTGCTCCAGACCCTGCACCAGCTCCGTTGCCCTTCTCTGGACACGCTCGAGTCATTCAATGCCCTTTCTGTAGTGAGGGGCCCAAAACTGAACACAGGAATCGAGGTGCGGCCTCACCAGTGCAGAGTACAGGGGTCAGATCCCTTTCCTGTCCCTGCTGGCCACGCTATTGCTGACACAAGCCAGGATGCCATTGGCCTTCTTGGCCACCTGGGCACACTGCTGGCTCCTGTTCAACCGGCTGTCAATCAACCCCCCCAGGTCCCTCTCTGACTGGCAGCTCTCCAGCCACTCCTCCCCAAGCCTGTAGTGCTGCTGGGGGTTGTTGTGGCCCAAGGGCAGCCCCCGGCATTTGGCCTTATGGAAACTCCTCCAGTTGGCCTCAGCCCATGGCTCCAGCCTGTCCAGGTCTCTCTGCAGAGCCTCCCTACCCTCGAGCACATCAACACTCCCACCCAACTGGGTGTCATCTGCAAACTGACTGAGGGTGCACTCGATCTCCTCGTCTAGATCATCAATAAAGATGTTAAACAGGAGTGGCCCCAACACCGAGCCCTGGGGGACACCACTCACGACCGGCCGCCAACTGGATTTAACTCCGTTCACCACAACTCTCTGGGCCCGGCCATCCAGACAGTTTTTTACCCAGCAAAGTGTGTGATTGTCCAAACCTCGAGCAGCCAGTTTCGCCAGGAGAATGCTGTGGGAAACGGTGTCAAAAGCCTTGCTAAAGTCAAGGTAAACTACATCCACAGCCTTTCCCTCATTCAATAAGAGGGTCACTCTGTCATAGAAGGAGATCAGGTTTGTCAAGCAGGACCTGCCTTTCATAAACCCATGCTGGCTGGGCCTGAGCATCTGGTTGTCCCTCATGTGTTGCATGATGGTGTTTAGGATGAGCTGCTCCATCAGCTTCCTGGTCACTGAAGTCAAGCTGACAGGCCTGTAATTTCCCAGATCATTCTTCTGACCCTTCTTATAGGTGGGTGTCACATTGGCCAGTTTCCAATCTGTCAGGACCTCCCCTGTCAGCCAGGACTGCTGGTAAATGATGGAAAGCAGGCTGGCGAGCACCCCAGCCAGCTCCTCCAGCACCCTCGGGTGTATCCCGTCTGGTCCCATAGACCTGTGTGCGTCTATGTGATGCAGCAGGTCACTGACTGTCTCCTCCTGGATTGTGGGGGGGTCGTTCTCCCAGTCTCTGTCTTCTGGCTGAGGAGGCTGGATTCCCTCAGTACAACTAGTCTTGTTATTAAGACTGAGGCAAAGAAGGCATTAAGCACCTCAGCCTTTTCCTCATCACTTGTTATCAAATTTTCTCCTGCATCTAGCAGGGGATGGAGACTCTCCTTGGACTTTATTTTGCTGCTCCCATACTTACAGAAACATTTCTTGTTGTCCTTGATTGGTGAAGCCAGATTAATTTCCAGCTGGGCTTTAGACCTCCTGATTTCCACCCTGCACAGCCTCACAGCATCTTTGTAATCATTGTGAGTGGCTAGCCCCTTCTTCCAAAGTCTGTAAACTCTCCTTTTCTCCCCGAGTTGCAGCCAAAGCTCCCTGTTTAGCCAGGTTGGTCTTCTCTGTCGCTGGCTTCTCTTAGAGCACCTGGGGACCGCCTGCTCCTGAGACATTAACCCTTCCTTCTTAAAGAGTGCCCAGCCTTCCTGGGCCCCTGTACCCTTCAGGAGAGTCTCCCAGGGGATCCTTCCAAGCAGGTGCCTAAACAAGACAAAGTCAGCCCTTCTGAAGTCCAGGATGTCCGTCCTGCTTAGCTCTCTCCTGACCTCTCTAAGAATAGAGAACTCGATTAATTCATGATCGCTGTGCCCTAGTCGACCTCCAATCTCCACATCACCCACCAGCCCTTCTCTGTTCACAAAGAGGAGATCCAGCAGGGCACCTTCTCTAGCCAGTTCACTCACCAGTTGTGTCAGGAAGTTGTCTCCCACACATTCTAGGAATCTCCAGGACTGGTCTCGTTCTGCCGTGTTGTATTTCCAGCAGACGTCTGGGAAGTTAAAGTCGCCCACAAGAACAAGGGCAAGCGATCATGAGATTTCAACTAAGTGCCTATAAAATATATTGTCCATCTCTCTGTCCTGGTTAGGTGGCCTATAGTAGACCCCTACTACAAATGAAGGTAAGTTACATGCTCTGAATCCTCCTCCCTGTTGGGTACCAAGCAACAGATTACCTCCTGTTGCAGGGACTTCATATTTCTGTATTTCTGGCTCTTTTCAGCTCTCATGAGGGTACAGTAAGAGCAGGCTGGTTCCATAGTCCATCTTCCCAGGTGGCTTGACCCACCTGACATGATTGCTGAGGAGTCCCACTGAGGTCTGTGTCCAAGAGATCCCTGCCCGTGTAGGCTTACCCCACGAAGTCTCCTTGGGAGAGTGGTGGTGAAATGCTGAATCGTCATGCACCTGAGTTCCCTCCATGTCACGCCTGCTTCTTACACAGAGATTGAGAAGGCCACCAGGAACTGCGCCATGCTCAGCACTGCAAAAGCATGAGGAAGCAACAAGTTCTGTCCTGGGAAAGAAAGGGGAAAGGGTTATTGCAAGCAGGCAGAAAGCAACAGTCATAATGCCCTATTTTCTGTCTGAATTTTAACTGCGGTGGGATATTCAAGAGTGAGGAGGAAAATTGTTACTTTATCCATCCTTCTTAAGAATCATAAGCATTATTAGTTAGGCTGGACCTTGTGCAAAAGACAGTTTTCCAGTGTTCTTAATGAAGGCACAGAAGATGGGATGTTTCTAATGATGATGCTAAACTCCACATTTTGTATATTTTGGGAGGTTTCTCAGATCGGAACTGCAGTTTTCCAATTTTTGCTTTTCCCACCAACCATAGGACTGGGCACTGTTTGTGTGACAGTCCTTATTTCAAAAGATAAGCCTTAAGTGAGAATTAATTTAAGAAAGATCTAGAGCTGTATTACACAAAAGACTGACCAGTACCTCAGTGAGTCCCTCCCTTTTGCATGTATGAACACAGCAGACTGTGGCCACGTTTCCCAAAAATGCAGCAGAAGTTGGGCCATTTGAGTCCTGTTCAACCCACTCCTGGAAACAGAAAAGCTTTCCTTGTTCCAGCCTTTTCATTCAGTGCAGAAGGAATTGAATTTACTCATCAAGCCCAGCTGCTAAACATGAGAAGAACATACATTGTTCATCAAGTTACCTGAAGAGATACCCAGAAAATCAGTGATGCCTCTCTTGCCTTGTCAGGAGCAGCTGCCTTGCTCTGGCAGCACTCAGAAGTTGGATGTGTTCATCAGTACTGATCTGTGTTAGATTAAATTACCTTGAGGTAAAAAACAGTGTCAGACTGGTACTGTTATTTCTGGTTTATTGACCTGTGTTTCCCATTCATCTTTATTTTTCTGGTAGTATTCCATTTCTACAGCAAGAATACATGATTAGTAAGTATAAACTGCCTGCTTCCAAACACTATGAGTTGTGTCATTTAAAAATGTATCTGTACAAACACTGTCTCACACTGTTTGCAGCTAAATTCTCTGTTGCCTGAGCCATTAGTGGTGATGAAAATCAGTGTCTCCCCCTAAGCCAAGGTTCCTTTTCACTTTACATGAGGCATGAAATAAGCTGATATGCAGTAAGTAGAGGTATTCACAGCAGGGAGAATGTTCAAAACTTTTAAGCAAGGAAGGGAGTGCATATTTAAAGCTATACTGTCAACCAGGGAATCTGGCTTCTTACAAATCCACAAGGAGCTTATGTGTGTATGTAGGTATCTAAATACCTACGGTACTTCCAAGAAACTCATCCACCATCAAATATTGTAATAATAATGGTAAATATTGAGGCACACAAAGACAGGCAGTTTGGAGTTTGTTTTTATTCCTGTGATTTGCTGTGTGCCCTCACTGAGTCTCTTTGTGACTCAGTCTTCTCGCTTCTAATATTAATTTAAGATAATAACATAAAATAAAGTTTATGTACCTTATCTGTTTTTCTCCAGCTCTAGGCTTTGATCCGGTCACCTATTAATGAAGTTCCTATGTTCCTTACATCATTGTCTGAGGTTTTGCTGAATGTTGATGAGCTTTGAGATACCTGAATGAAAGGCATTATTAGTATATAAAATGTCTCCTTTGAGAAGTGTCTTAACGATGAACATGCCATTCTGTGAGAATGACTGAGAATGCCTAGAAGGCAAGCGTCATAAGCCTATATGTATTAGTTTAGCACAGGTAAAGCACAAATCTGGAGTGTCAGGGTATGTCAGGTGGTCACAATTTCTACTCATTTGATACCAGTGAGCCTCTCCTAAAATAATACATTAACAGTTTCTAAAACAAGTCATTGAGAATTACCCCACATCATCAAAACACTGCCATTTATAATACACCTATTATCAATGTCCTTTTGCATTGCAGCTTTTAATTATCTGAATTTGACACTGATTAAGTATATTCATGAGTTAGAAACTGAAATAAGGCAATATGCTAGACAAAGATAACACAAATTACTTTGGTGAAACTATGGTGCTTTTTTTTTTTTTTTTTTTTTTCCCCTCAATATGCCCTTTAAACAAAAAGTTAATTGTGGAAAGAAGTACATAATTATGTTCATTATCATTATTCTTGGTTAGGTAATGAGTTGCCAAAGTCTGTTTTTTGCTTTGAGTATCTGCTGGTCTGTTGACTGGGGCTGAGGAAGCTTTGGATCCTGATCTTTTATCTTGATCCTGTGAACTTGTTCAGTGCTGTTGTTGTGTAAATAACTCTAATATCACTGTTCTGGCAAAATGTTGTCTTGGTTCCACTCAGGTGTTAGGACTTGGTTTCTACTGGGAGTTATTCTCTTCAATACATATAGCATACATCTAAGGAGTAGCATGGATATAAATTCTTTGATTTTTACTTTTTTTAAATTTATTTTTGAGGGTGGCGGGTAATGCCAAATTGTATTGTTCACATATAGTTTGGCATTTATTTTTTGTTGTTTGAATAATGCCTGCCATTTTTATTATTTTGCTGATGGCTTTTGATTTCTTACTGAGGAGATCTGAAAAATTTGCTTTGGAGTTCTAACAGCAGCTGATGTTAGGTACGATCACCTTAATTCAGATTAATTCCTTCATCTTTTGCCCTTTTTATTTCAAGCCATAGACCATGAGATAGAAACATGGTTTGAAGAGAACTGTCTTATTTTTAGTCTTCTGTAAAGGTCAGATTTTTGTTTTTATTTTTGTATTAAATGCATTTGGTTTCTTTTTTTAAAGGGGGTCATATTAACTGCTGTCTTATTTACAATATAGATATTTTTGAAAATATGAAATCATCCCTGTTAGTTCTGCCAGCAGCAGCAGTGTCAGGATGCCTGTCACACATGTCTGTATTTCAGGCTCTGTGTCAGCAAGAGCTATGATGTGACAAAGTTTATGACACGTGATGGGACAAAGTTTAATGTACCCAAAGCAACCATCAGCTCCAGAGTGTTTGGAATATCCCAGCGCCGTGGGGTATTCAGATTCATCTGAAAAGGATACGCACACTTTTTTTTATAGACTAAGGACAGATGACGTTATAGCGCTGGGCTTCGAGACTTCAAACCTAATTTACCTCTTCAAGGACTATTAGCAAGCTGGAAAACCACTGTGTATGAATGACTTTCACATACAAATGACAAGCTAACATTTTTATTATCGAAACCGCATTATGAAACTGCTACTTTTATGCTGATTTCTTCAATATTCTAGATTAGATTTCTGGACATTAGCAAGACAGCTCTCATAAGACTTTGTTAATAAACTGATTAAGCTTAAAGTAGCTGGGTTTTTTTCTTGTCAACGGGCAATTATAATGTCTTTCAGCTTATGTAAACCAGAGGCAAATAAATGTTTAGAGTTCAGTTCTTCCTCTGCTCTTGCTACTTTTTCTTCACTTGATATGATAATTTTGTACAGGTGATTTATTATTTTCAAAACAATGTGTTGTGGTATCAGAAGGGATGATCATATCTGGAGTACAACTTAATAAATCCACCATGAAAAAATGTGGAATTTATTTTAATAGTGAAAATGTGGCGAGAAACACATGAAACGAAATCTCTGAGCATGATCATCTAGAGAGAAAAATCCTTCAAGAGGATCAGTAGGATCTTTTGCTTTACAGATCTCCTTTAATTTAAGTACAGCCCCTGAAACAGAACAGGTGCTAGCAGAATCCCAGGTCTCAGACGAGGGGAAAAGGTGGAGAAAAAACAGGTGATTTCTAAGGCAGAAGGGAATTGTTGAGTTTAGGACAAGGTCAAAAGAAAGCGGGATTTCTTTTGAAAAGAGCCTGAACATCCATTTACAAAAGTGTACCAACATACCTGTTGTCAGTCATAGGCATATGTAGATGCTGTGTCTGACCTGGGTGTGCAACACATGGAGATGTGTATTTGACAACTTTCTGCCAAACGATCATTAGCCTGCAATTTCAGTCTGTGAAATTATGTGTTCTTACAGGTTAAAAGGCCATTACTGAGAAGCAAATCTTGTGATTCTTGTTTGTGCTTATTAGGAAATAGTAAGGAAGTTGAAAATGGTTTAGTAGAGGAATGGGATAGGTGAGATCACTGTCTGGTTAAAAAGTGGATTGAAGGGAAATTGGCTTCACTGTCTGTTGAAGCATTTCCAGAGGCAAGTAGGAAAGAGATGTCTTCAGAAGTCTGTATTCACTCTTCAGCTGCTTTCATTCTACATTAAGAGATGTGAGTATTACTGATTTAGTAATACCTTTTGAGTCATGTTACATTCTTATTTCGGAAACCAACTGCAGGGAGTAATACTAGGTAATTAGGATTGATACTTAGCTCTTCTAAGGATTTTGCATCTATAGACAGCAAATCCCTTTAACCGGTGTCATGCACATTTTACAGGTGGAAAAGGTCACACACAGAAATGTGGAATAACCTGTCGGAGGACTCCCAAAGCCACAAACTGAACACAGTTCCTGAATTCTTAAGAGAGTGTTAAGTCATTGGGATGCCAAGAACTGCAGAAATGGGTTGTATCACTGTTTAAAAAAACATGTGAAAGATGGGGAATAGCAGAAGACTCCTCCCACTGACTTTAGTGAAGCCACGATTTCCATGGGCATTGAACGTGATAGAAGAGGTACCTGTTACACCGTACAAGCTGCACATGTGAAAAATTGCTTAAACGCAACACTTCAGCTATGTTCCTCCAGGCAGTTGTAATCCTAAAGATCTATTATTTGAAAATAACTTTTATACTCAGGGCGAACATAATGATGACTGTAGGATTAACAAGATCCAGACAGGGTGTAACGAAAAAATAAGAAAAACAGAATTAGAGAGTTTTTGAAATTTTAAACAGCCTGGAAGATTTCAAACGAAAGTGAAATGATGCTAAATTTTTAGATAGCAACTTGCTAACTTGGTATTATAATGTGTTGCAGGTTTTGACAACCTGGGGTTTGACTAGTTTACATGACATTTTTTGGTCTATGCTTTTATTTTACATGGTTTCATTCACCAGATAGTCTAGCAAAATATAAATGTTTTGTGTCAAAGAGCCAGAAAATGTGTTTGAGCTTTCTGTCCATGTCTTTTCACTCAGCTCTTACAGAGCACAGTAAAATACATTTCAGGATAAATATTGACCAAGATCTACATTTACAAAGGTGTTTGTGTCAAACTGCGTTGCCTCAGAAATAATGAACTATTCTGGAAGTAAAACAGAATGGGGTAGCTGGACAAACCTTTCAATAAATGACAGAAATCAGAGTATAAGGGATATGTTTAGCAGGTTCTACTTTGTCCCGTTCATACAGTTTGAGGCCAGAATGATGGAACACTAAATCTTTTAGTCTGACCTACTGGATAAGCCTGGCCACTAAATTTTATCCAATTACACCTGTGGCAAGTCCAACTACTTCTACTGGGATAGAGTATATTTTCCACAGAGACATCCTGTTTTATTTGGAGATTTCCAGAGAAGAAACACAGCTTCCTTCCATGATTTGTGCCAACGATTACTCACTCCCATTGATAATATTTCTAATTTGAATTTGCCCAACTTCAGCTTCCAGATGTTGACTCTATATTACTGTTTTCCTCTACAAGGACAAAGAGCCTTTTAATTCCTGTTATTTTCCCCTATGAAGGTATATAGGTGCTGTTATCAAATTGCATCTCCTTCTTTGTATGGCAAATGATCTGACTTCTTTTCATACAATCCTTAAACCAGCGTTGTGGCTTGCCACTTCACTTTCACATAGTTTCCTAATGACTAGGTGTGCCAGACGTTGTAGCCAGCATCCCATGGGCAGCCTGGATGCTGCGGCACGGGGAGATTAAATTAACTCTGTGCTCTTCCTCACCTCCTCATACTTTATGAAGATGATGGGCAACCAGTTGTTGATGCGTCCAACAGACACTTTATTTACAGAATCACAGAATCAACTAAGTTGGAAAAGACTTTGAAGATCATCCAGTCCAACCGTTAACCTCACACTGACAGTTCCCAACTACACCATGTCCTTAAGTGCTGGGTCAACCCGACTCTTCAACCCCTCCAGGGATGGGGACTCCACCCCTGCCCTGGGCAGCCCATTCCAACCCCCAACAACCCCTTCTGCAAAGAAATACTTCCTAATGGCCGGTCTAACCCTTCCCTGGTGCAGCTTGAGGCCATTCCCTCTTGTCCTGTTGCTTGTTCCTTGGTTCAAGAGACTCATCCCCAGGTCTCTGCACCCTCCTTTCAGGGAGCTGTAGAGGGCGATGAGGTCTCCCCTCAGCCTCCTCTTCTCCAGACTAAACCCCCCAGTTCCCTCAGCCGCTCCTCGTGAGACCTGTCATTCAGACCCTTTACATCACTTAGCACTTGTCTTTTTTAATCCAAGGCAAATTGGACGATTTACCAAGCCTGCTTGGCACGTAAGGGGCTACAACAGACGTTGTCTGCACTCGGGGGTGGGGGGGCTTGCAGCCGCGCCTCGCGTCCCGCCACCCGGGGAACACCCGCGGGGACGGGTGAAGCCCCACGGCACAACCAACTCCCGTGCCGGGCGGGTGGGCGTCCGGCGGAGCGGGGAAACGGGGACTCCGCGGTAGCCGCGCCCTGACAGAGGGGGTCCCCGGGGAAAGGCGGGCAGCGGCTGCGGCGCCGGAGGAGGCGGCAGCAGAGCGGGCGAGGGGGCGGGCGGCCGCCGCCTGAGGAGATGGCGGCGGGGAGGCGCGGGGCTGCCCCGGGAGGGCGGGCCGGGGAGGTGTGACCGCTGGCGTGGCCGTTGCGCGGCGCCGCCTCCCCGCCGGGTCCCCTCCTTCCCTCCCGCCCTCTGCCCTCACAGCTGGGAGGCGGCGCGGAGCGACCGCCCGTGCGGTGGGGCGCGGAGCGGAGCGGGCAGCCCCCGGGCCGGGACCCCGCGCCATGCCGGCCGCCGCGCCGCCCCCGCTCCACCCCGCCGCGGGCTCCTGCTGCCCCTACGGCCACTGCGCGGGTGAGTGCCCCCTTCCCTCGGGCACCCCCTGCCCCGGGGAGGAGCGGGGCGAGCTGGGGGCGCCGCGCCTCGGCTCCGGGGAGGGGGTGAGGGCGGCTCCGGCGGCGAAACTTCCTCCGCGGGTCCTTGCGGGGCTGCGCGGAGCGGCGGGAGCCGTCGGTGGCGTTTGGGCGAGAGGTGGGGCGGCTTGGGAGGGACGGAGCGAGGAGCCGTCCCGGCTGGGCGGTGGGACGGGGGCTTTGGGAGCCAGGGAAGGAAGGAAGACAGGCTTCTAAAAAAGGGGGTCCCCGAAGGTGCGAAGCTGGCGTTGGTTACTCCACCGCGCTCCTTCAGTCACTTGTATTTTTGATGAAGGAGGAGACACACACACACACTCCGCTTTGTATCGTGGTGGAAACTAATGAAACGGTTTCGTCGCACAGCCCGTGGGAAGCGGAACGAGAGGCTGCTGCCAGCCGGGGAGAGGGTCCCAGCTGCTTCCACCGGGGGGGGCGGGGGGTGTCAGGGTCTCTGTGCTCCCTTTGCCAGGCCGAGACACCCCCCAGCAGCCGTGCGAGGGGCAGGAGCCAGCCTCGGGGGCCGAGCGTGGAGCCGGCGCTTGCTGTTCCGCGGCGTTACCCCGCGCTCCCATCACAATTGAAGACTGGAAGTAACTTGCGCTCTTAGTAGCCGCTGTGGGTGCCGTTGGCTTGGCGTGAACACTCGCGGGCTGCTCAGAGAGCACCGATGCGCTGAAAAAAAAAAAAAAAAAAAGTAAATGACACGCGATGTGGCGATTTTTTAAATATGTTGCACAACTGCGTGCTCAAACGCACTTAAGGGTGGTGAATTTTCCCTCGGCTGGGAAATTACTACAGCTGGAGCTATGCGGGTTACAGGCTCAAAGGGTGGGGAGGGCTGTGGTGTCAGGTGGGGGTGCTGTGACATGCGGTAGCCAAACCTCCCGGGCAAAGAATGCCGCTTGTGCCCTTGTATCCCCTGGCTTCTGTGGTTGCATCAGTTATGTTTGCTCCCGTTTAATAACAGAACAGATATTTATAAGAAAACTGCTCCATAACTTTTCACTGCACAGCGTTGTTTTCTGCCTTCTTCGGGGGACATGCAGTACCCGATGTCAGCAGGACTGGCTGGGCCACTGGTTTGAGTCAATGGACCAGCTTTCAGGTTGTGTTTGGAAACAACCCGGTAAACTGAAACTTTTGCTACACAGTGTACTGAAACACTTCATTTTTTAAAAAAAAAAAAAAAACAAAACAAACCTCTCAACAGCATAACAAAATTCTGGCTTCTTCCTCAGAGCATTTGGATTGCAGCCTGTATTGTTTGAGGGGATAACCTAAGAGTTTATCACCAAACCAAATCATCATGCATCCTTTTGCTACTGGCTTTATATAGAAATGAAAATGTATGTATATGCATCTTTGCATGCAAGTTTGTCTTCTCACCTCCTTGTCTACTTTTTCTTTAGCCCCCCCCCCCCCCCCCCCCCTTTTCCTTCTTGACACTTGTGTTTTTAATATGGTCTAAATGCAGTCTTGACTCTGAAATGTTGAGAACCAGCAGAGTCCCAAAACAGTCAGCAAGTGAAACCAAGCTTACAAAACATATTACAGCTACTTTATGCAGTAGAAATATGGTTATTATTGCAATAATAACAGCCATATTTCATTTCTGTCATGCTCTTCTCAAGAGGTGGCTGCATTTTATATCTCAGGAAGCCATCCTGCGGCTCTCTGGATAAAACCGATCCTGCAGAGTTAGTCTCTTTCTTGTAGTGTAACAGGGTGTGGATCTCCTGAAATGGCACTATTCTTTCCATGAAAATTTTTGTAGGATGTTGGGAGACATTAGCTGAGAGCTAGCTTCTGATAAATCTCCATCTGTTGTTCATTAACCTGAATTGGTTAATTGGACTTAAACTGTCAGCAAAGATAAGATAACTTGGTTTTAATTCAAGATGTTGGCAGCTGTTCAAGCCTCTGAATTTGAGCTGTGATAAAGTTACTTTGTCTTGATTGTTTTGTGCTTGTTTGTTTTTTTCTTTTTTAATACTCTAGTTAATTACCTTGGTCATGCTAACCTGAGTTTTGAATGTATCTTTACCTGGTAGTGTCACTATATGCTTTGTATCTGTCTGCGCTGCTGCTTTTTCTAGTCATGTTCTGCAGAGCTTCACAATTTTGGCATCTGAGGGACTTTCAGCATGTGGTGACTAAGGGAAGTTGTGTGGGATTCATTTCCCCATTTCTAAGATTACTTAGCTTAGTTTGTTTTCTGCAGAAAGATCTATAGTTTTGTAGTTATCAGGGAAGCTGGCGGTCCTTCCTTCTTTTCCAACAGCTCTAGGTCAAAATGAGTTGGTATCTGTCAGTGCTTTTCCTTTTTTCCTTTGACATGATGATTCCTAAACATTTAACAACATTTGAAATCGGCATTATATAGATTTTCTTGTAAATATAATTAGCATCAGAACATTATGGTGACTTTAGAGCCTCAGTTAGATCTGATTCAGATCTCGCTGAAAGTAATGTGAATCTTTTAATTATCTTCAGTGCAACTTGGATCAGAGCTGAATATGTAGTAGTTGAAAGAGGTGAATGTGACGCTTCCCTTCTTAACAGTATACTATTTTCCAGGTTTTTCTAATTTTCAAGGTACTGGGTCTGTCCTTTTGGAGTGTGAGCCAGATACTGGAAAGAATGAAAAAAAGGAGGGGGAGCTACTGCATCGATTTGATCTAATGTAAATTTGGAGTTTTGATAATGCTTGCAAATTGTTCATCTTACCTAGCATTCATTAATTTGCCTTCACTGCAAATGAAAGTCGGGCGTGTTTACTATCTTCCTTTTGTTATTAGCCTAGTTTACTCAGTCAAGTCATTGTAAGAATGCAAAACAATTATTTATGTCATATATTCTTAGAAGAAACTCACAGTAATCATTCTGAAAACACCATCTCCCACTCAATCAGTATTGCTAGCCTGCACATATACTCCAATTTTTTAGTTTTCTTGTCACCCCAAGTAATGTAGTTAATGAAAATGCTGAGAACTGTCTGGTGTGAAAAATCCTGGTCTTTCCGTTTGTCATCATGCTTTTAAGTCTAATTAGCATTAGCTTAGAGTTTTCCCTGAGAAACCCATTTTCTAAGTTCTGCAAAACATTTTGTTTTGCAATGTTCACTTTAATACATGAGTCTCTTCTGAAAAAGTGGTTCTGTAATAATGGGGTTTGGAATCCTACATTTATATGCAAGTTAACCTCTTTTAAATGTGCCAGATTTCCAAAGAAAACTTTTGGGTAATTGACCCTTTTGCAAACCAGATGGAGAATCAGACTATGGCTGGGTCTTTGCTTTGGTTATGCAACAAGGTTATTGGTAATAAAGGATCTAGAAGCCTAATTAAACCCTCAGTGACACCTCTGCAAGCTCTCTTATTTTCACTGGGTTTGCTCAGTTGCAACTGATTAGTCATCAAGTTGAGATTTAGGAAGCAATGCAAATAAAATCTCCCACAAGAAGAAACACAATCCTGCTCCTTTGACTGAGGCAACATTGGCTAACAGGATTAAAAAGCAGTGAAAGCTTACTTTGTGATGAAACATGAATAATTAATTTGAAAAATAGGGTAGTTCAGGAGTCATGAGCATCAACGTGAAACTCCCTGTACACTGAGCACTGAGAAACACATGGAGGGCTTTGCCAGATGGATCCTGGCAAATATCACAGTTGTGTAAGATGTTTTTGTTTCCCTCTGTCAGTTCTATCCCTCTCCTGAAAGACTCTTGATGGAAGGTTCTGGACTGCAGAGCTCACTGCCCTGGTTTCTGGGGCAGACCCTAAAGCTGTCAAACTGCGTAACACAGACATGGCTGTTCCCAATAAAATACACAGCCTGTCATCTTTGAAAGAAATTAAATAAATGAGCAGTTTCATAATACTCTTTTTTTGGTTTTATGCAGGGTAACAACTTAAACTGAGCCTCACACCTCCAAAGGCACTGATTCATTTCACGTGCAGTCTTACATTTTACTTAGTCTTTACAGATTATGCATCTGTATACTTCTTTAAAGGGCTTTCTTTATGCTCGCTTTTTAATTTGCTACCCTTAAAATGTCAGAAGATAATGAAAGTGGGGTTCTGCTCAAAAAAAAAAAAAAAATTTAAAAAAAATAATTTATGGCACTTGTGAGTCATTACCAGACTACATGAAATCTTTACCTTCATCTGCTACTCTGGGGGTGATTCAGCTCAGTTTAACACTAACACATGGCAATAGCCATCTGTGTTTGCTGTAAATATTTTATTTTTTTTATTACAAATGGCTTGATTTAGAAAATCCTAAACTGTACAGTGGGATGGCCGTGGGCCTGCAAGGGAAGGAGGTGAGTGCCTGGGAAGGTAAGTTTTGTCCAACCACTGTTGCAAGGTTGGAAAAGGGACCGTAACACTCGGAGAGCAAACCAGGCTGCCCTGCAGCAATCTGGACCCAGCTGCTCCTTCACGGGGGGAGCTGGACAACTGAGGGCCAGGGCAGGCTGCAAAGTGACTCTGAACACTTAACAAAGTGGAGAGGGGAGTGAGAGAGAAGCAAGGAAAACCCTGAGTTTATCTGCTTTGAGGAGAAAGAAGGAAAGGTGGCTGCTAAATGTTATTTATCCCTTGTGGTTCTCATACAGTAAATATGGTCACATGTTGCTGCATGCTGAGCCTCCTACATGCATTTCACTGCAGGATGGCACCCACAGTGCGGCTGGGGGTGACACGGAGGCACCACCCATCCTCAGAATGGAAAAATCCAGAGCTTATCTAGCCATAGCGAGGGATCCAGTGAGGGCATCCCTCAGGCTCGCTCCCTCCCTCTGCTAAAGTCCAGCCAGCTGCATGGTTTTCTACCTAGGCTCTCCCTCCAGACAGGCCTTCCCGTCTTGGGGACACCTTTGCTACTACATCTCCCTGCTTTTTAGCTGCTCTGGTATTCTTTGCCTTCTAGGATCTCCCATAAACTCAGAGGTCTGTGTCCCAAAACCAGCGGGGAAAAGGAAGTAGAGTCCGTTCTTTCTTTCTAGAGTGAAAGACTGAGGAAGACTGAGGATGGGCATTCATGGGATTGAAGGATTTGGAGATCTTTAGTTTCCAGTTTGCATGACATAATGGATGTTTATTCTTAAAATAAAAAGCGTAGATATTGAAGATATGGTGCACGATGCAAAGTTTTGATGTTGTCTTGCCTGTCCTTATGAAGTCAGGGAGTGGGTACAAAGGTGTGCATCTCCCGTACTCCTGTACTCTAGGACAAGCCACTAAGGACGTTTTCTTTCCTCGCAGCTGACACTTTGGCACGCACTTAATAGTACCAGACGTATTTGGCCGGGAGAAACTTTAGTTCTGTTGGTGACGTATGGGACAGAAGGAACACAACTTGACACACAGCTGAGTTTGCAGGGCTGACAGTGAAAGGAAAAATAATATTGCCTGTGAATTTAAGCATGCTTGATGTGAAATTATGAAAGATAATGAACTTGGAGTCCTGTCATACTAATTTTATAGGATCTTTTAGGGCTAAAACTGTACATTTATGAGATAGAGATATTGTTGTGGTGATTTTTCTTCCTTTTGGTAGATGAGCCCAAATTAGGTTTTCTTTTGTGAACTTAGAATACTGCCTAAGCTGCTGAGTGATTTTTGGTTTCTACAAATTGGGTTAGATTGGGTCAGCGATTGATCTCCATTACACTAGTGCAAATTGGACATGGGATGTGCTGGCATAAGTATGACTGGAGGTGCCCATTAGGGTAGCAGAAATGATGTTATAGAAATTAATAATTTTTAAAAAATCCATTTTTGTTCATTGTGACAGTATTAAAACTGTTCCGGAAAGATTTAAGCTGTTCACGTTTGTAATATGAACGTGGCTTTGTTTTCCTTCTGCACCAGTAGCTAATGCAAATAAGAATTAGTGTAAATACCATGATGAGTTGTTTTTTTTTAATGTAATTGGATAAAATACACTTTGGTCTTCTAAAAATACTTAGACTGTACTTAGTTTTAGTAAATCATGTTTATAATACCATTTACTGACTGTCAAATGTATTCTGAACACATATGATTTGTTCGATGTATCTGTTCAATGTATAAAAAAAAATGTATTTCTACAAGGCCAGGTACTTATAATCTAACATTATTCACGTTACAAAGTCAAGCCTTTATGACTATTTATTAGCAGTGCTGTCTCCCCAGCCTGTGCTTCTGTGCATTAAGATATTATAAACATTACACTATCAAATGCGGCTTTTTCCCCCCAGGGTCTGTGGTGGCTCCATCAGTGCATACAATAGACAAAGCTTACCTAATGAGCATCTACTTACTCTTTACCCTGGCTGTTCGTGCCTTTCACTGCATGCGTTTTGAACCCTGCTGTTAATGCAGGCTTATTAACCTGTGGGCTTTTCCATCATGGTTATTGCTATAGTAACAAACATGGATTAGCATCTCTGTGACACCTGTAAAGGGAGGGCATGAACTGCATACCCCTTTGCAGCCTGTCCTGGCCCTCTCTTGTCCAGCTCCCCCCATGAAGGTGAAAAAAAAAATAAAGTCAAAAGCACTTTAATTTGGGGAAGAATGCAACTTGAGATGTCCAGGTCCTGAATTTTGGGATGACCTAGAATTTTCTATGTGTTGTGTCCGAAGTACCTCTTCCAGTATATTCTCTTGCAGCTGTGAGCACTGAGCAGGTTTGTGGATCAGGTCTCATTTTGGCCACCAGAATGTAATCCTCTCTGAGAAATCTAGATTAAATTGATTGCTTTGAAATTCTATGGAATTGGTTGAGAGAAAATCCAGTTTTTCAGAGCTGTACTGCCTTACTCAGAGAAACTATTCTTCTTCCTGTGTTCTTTCACCACACACTTTTCAGTTCTTCTAATTACAGGGTTTTTTACGGCACAGTCCTGATGCTGAAAAGAGGATCTACTGTACCCTGGAGTAGACAGAGTTTAGAAGTCCATGCAGTTTTTCTGACCTTGTATGCAAGGAGGAAGTGAATTCAAATCGTGCTGATAACTTTAATTTTGTCTTGTCTTAATGATGACCTTGGTAATGTTCTCATAATGTTGTCACCTGTTTGTGCATGTAGTTTTTCCTGTTCCTCAAAAAAGAAAAATCAAGGTGAACTAATATGGTTAAGTGACAGCAAAAGCAGGTAGATATCCTTATGAAGAGCTGCAAAGGAACAGACCATGTGAGGACTGTTCTGTTGCTGGCTCCCAATCCCATCCCTTTGCCCAAGTTCATCATCCAACCTGACTTCCCAACCTGCTTTTTTTCTCACCTTCACATTTTACTGCTACCCTATTACAGTCTCCATCTGCTGCTGGCCGCTGTGTCAGCAAAGTTCATAGAAATTGCTGTCAGTCAGTATCAAAGTTCATAGGAACTGCTATCAGACAGTGTCTAACTATGGGCCTATTTGCTCCATTTCCTGCAGTCTGTCGCAGACCCTCTTTTAAATTCTTTTCTCTTACCCTCCTTGTCAATTCTTCCCTAGGTTTCCTTTTTCAGTGTCAGTGTCTGGCCCTGCTATGTGCTGGCTGGATTCTGGGCCGTGATACCAGCAAGGCAATGCCCCTTTCAGTTCCCTCTCCTATTCCCAGCCCTCCTCTTCTCTCCCTGAAATTTCCAGCTCCCTCTCCCTGCTCCTACTATATTGTGTCTTTCCTTGGAATTTCCCCAATCAACTTCAATTTTTAATCCCTTTGCCATAGCCTGTTTTATAAGAAATTTCGAATTCTGTCTCTTTGCTGGGCCAATTTGTCTTCCATAACACATGGGAGGACAGAGTGACCCCCTTCTCCCAATGCCCTGATTGTTTGTCTCTGTACGGTGTTTCCTTTGGTAGCAAAATCCCTGTGTTCCATGTTTTCTTCCAGTCTCCCTTCTGACAAGCCATTTCCAATCTCCTCTGTTTCCGTTAGTGACTCTCAGTCTCCGTGTGAGAAGCCTAGCCGCCTTTACTGAATCTCAGACTTTGGATTCAACTGCTCACCTTCCACTTTTTCTTACTAACTTCATTCTCTCGTCCTGACAGCTGGTGGGGTTTTCGAAAGCACCCAGACATTGACCTCCCACTGAAATGGCTTGCATAATACCTCTGAATGTCCCATTTTCAGATTTTCCTTTCCTTCATGGTCTGCTCTGTCTACTTTTGTCTGAATTAAACAGCTCTGGGATTGCCAAGAAGATGGAGACACAAGCTGTCTTCTCGGTTCTGGTGCTTGACCCTCCTCTAGCAGTTACTAAACCTGTTACAGTGGAAAAGACATTTTGAAGCTTGGCTTGAAGCATGCTGGTGTCCTCAGGGTCTGCCATACCTCTGAGCTTTGTGAGCCTTTGGAGCTTGCTCAGGCTGGAACTAGCAGGGACTGTCCTGCTACGTTTGGCACTGTCTCAATCCAGGCCTTGTGAAATTTGACTTTCTTTTTCTACTCAGGATTTTATGTGAACAAAACTGACACAGTGGGACTGCCTTTCTTTGCTGCTGAAATAACCATCAGTCCTGCCTCAAACAAAATCTCTGCCCTAAGATGCGTGGCAGGGAGGGGAAGAAAGAGAGGGTGCTACAGCTATGGGTCTTTAGAGAAAAATTCACCTGTAGTGTTTCCAACAGTAGGAATGTAAATAATGCCCATGTAAAATTTATTTGCTGTAAAAGGATGCCTGTGATCATATTTTGTTTCCTTATAACTAATTTAGTTCGTTGAGTCTTGCCACACTACTGCTTCAGTCTTGGGCACTAACAATGTGCCCTAGCCCTGAAAGTTGCAACATTTAATAATTTACAGCAGGAAGAGGAGATCAAGATGACATACTTCTAGAGGACTCAGACTGCATCCTGGAGCTGACTGCTGATGCACACTGGTAACCTGTGTGAACTCCGTACTTGGCTGCTCTGAGTTAAAGGCTAGAGCATTCTTCACCCTTAAGTACTTCAAGATACTTGATGCTTTGACATAAATGGAATGTTTTGGGTTCCAGTTAAGATAGGATTTTTTTTTTTCTATGGTCTTTGTTTTGCATGCCCTCAGCAGGAATTGCTGGGGCTTAAGGAAGAAACAGACATTTTTGGTGATATTCTTTCCCATCCTGTTTGAAACAGTATTTTGTTTATGCTATATTTGGACTAATATATTAAAATAATGCCTAGATACACAGTTTCTGTCATGTACAACTTTACTTGCATGAAGAATGCGGCTAATGTTTTGGGGAGTTTTCATGGAAAGTGGAGGCTTTCACATTAATCCAAGGCCCTCTAAAGAAACTGCAGGGCTTAAATAACATCATTTTATTCACAGAAAGCAATGCCATAGCTAGATTCTATTTCAGTGTTGTCTTCTGTTTTAAATTGTGTTGTAATACTCTTTGTAAAAATTGAATTCCACTTCAACCTGTGACTTGGTAGCAGAATTAGCTGCTGAGTAAACTATTCGTTTAATTACTGAAACTGTGATCTCAAGCAGGAGAACCAAGAAGGAATGCAAGATGAGTGGGCAATTTTTAATTAATGAACAAAAACTTAGACGAGTCAAGGGAAGAGATAAGTTTTGAAGGACAAATGGCAGCAGTGCATTTTCAATTGCAAGAATAGGTAACCTCTGGCAAACCCCATTTCTCTGCTGTTGCAGAGGGTGTAGCCAGGCAATTCCTTAAGATATAGATTGGTAGAAGCTCTGTATACACACCTTATTCAGAGCTTAAGTCTTCTGAATTTGCTTTATTTGACTGCAGGTCCAGAGTATGAGTCAAAACCCTACAAGGAAGGGTCTTCACGAGGAATTTTTGCAGTTTCCCCCTATGCCTCCCCCCCCCCACCCACCGCTCAGTGGGATTGACTGTGACTATCACAAATGGTTTGCAAATTGGCTTTTAAAAATGAGCCACAGAAGCTGTGCTCCCTGCAGCAAGCATTTTTTCTCCAGGGAGCACTTGTGCTCTGATCAATAGGTGCTACACTTCTTGTTCCTGCTACGTGTTTGAGTCCTCAAATTTTTGTTTGTTCCATCCTCCCTGCTTCTCTAGAGACTTGGTGTGATTGTTAACCCTACAAGACCACCATGTCTTCATCATCTGGAGCTCTGTATTACTCTGCGAGTCCCATTTTTCTTTCTTCTGTGCCCACGTGCACAGCTTAGGTGGCACGCATGATTCCCTTGACCAGCCGTGCTGCATTACCCCTGCCCTTCCACAGCAACAGTCCTCAGCAGCCGCCTCAGCCATGCTGCTCCCCTACAGTCTTCTGCCTTCTTAATCTTTGCATCATCCTATATATTGATACTTGTGATACACAGGCATATATAGATGAATGTGTATACAGATAAAAAGACAGATACATCCATCCATCCATACTAACATTTATAAGAAATATATATCTTTAATAATCATTAGTTCTCAGTAAGACAGTAAAAGAAAAACCACATTTTGTTCTCTGATGTATAATTTGCCAGTACTCAGACTCATTGAAGTATGTTTCTGATCCCACCTCCCTCTTCCTCCCTCTCCCACTTGTATATAAATATGGAAACAAGATTTTGAGGCAATAAAAATTGTAGCTATAGGATTTGTGTACGTGTGTGACCTTTGAAGGCTTTCTCGAAATGCTGCTTTAAGTGTGTGCACTTTCCTGACAGATTGAGGCTTGTTTCATATGTATCAGTTAAATATAGCATAACTGGAAAATAACAGAAAGTATGACTGAAATAGTTGTAACAGGCTATTGAAATTAATTTTTTATTTTATGTAATATATAGTCATTGTGACCACCACTTTAACAAAATTTGACACTTTCCTTTTTCTCAGAGAACATTAGGAAATTCCTTTATGCATTGATTTACGCATTCATGTAACTTCCCTTTTCATCTTAGAAAAATATGCAATATTATTGCCAGTTTAAAAAGCACAAAAACACATTCCTGGATTGTTCCTAATAATTACATGAAACTGCTCTTATTCCATTAGTTATAGAATGAAAAAAGAAACTTGGTTTCTGCTTAAAGCTTAGCTGATTTAGTGAAGAAAGGAAACATAATTGATGTTTGGGTAATTGAAACAATCAACAGTGCAGCCAGGCACTCGAAATGAATGGTTTATAGAAAGGTGTGATAATAGTGGCATAGCTGGGAGAAACATAATCTGTGGGAAATGTCATTATTAGTGCAGCATTTTTTTGTTGTGCCAAGATTATAAACGGGAAAAATGTCATGCACTGTTCCCATAAACAAGATAATGCTTTGATGACAGCGGGTACAAAAGAATCTGGATATGTTGATTAAATTCAGAGCTTTGGCAGTTCCTGGTAACCAACATGTTCTGGAGTTGATTTAGATTTCAGAGAACTATTATTACATCTGAATGTTTTGTTTTGTTTTTTCCCCATTCACAGTAGGCTTTATTCTGGGTAGAATGTAAATATCTGATTGCTGAAAAATCACTAGCACATATGTAGTCATCTCTTGATAACAAGAGATCATCCTTAAAAAGCAAAATGAAGACAGAAATAACTTGTACAACCACCAAGCATTAGTCACACGTAGCTCTTATATAATGCTTACGTCTTCAACCAGCATGCTGGCAGCTGGGCTTCTTTGTGATATTTATTTGGAGAAGAAGGATCTGTCTCATTTGGCAGAGGAAGAAAATGAAGCCAAGAGTTAAGGGGCATGCGGGGGGGCACACAGCACTGAGCTGGTGAGATTATTAACAACTAAGCAGTGTCCGTTACCGTACATCGAACGAAGCCAACAGTGGAGCAGAGGTCTGTAGTAGTGCCTCCTCGTGTTCTTTCCCTACTCAAACCCTGGCCTTTTGAATGTGCTATTTTTGAGGCAGAGCAAATCAATGCTGCAGCAGTTGTTGTAGTTTTCCCTTTTGTTTGTTGTTCTAGGTGAGGAGGCGTATTTCCTCTTCACTCTATTATGCCTTGATGAAAAGGACAAATAAAAATACATAGCTCGGAATACTGAAAATGGCTTTTCAGCAGCTGAAAACCAAAATGTAGTAGGCTTAAGCTTGCCAGAACTCTTGAACACATGTGTGTGAACCCTGACACCAGGAGGAACGCTCATATGCGCAGATCTTCCTTTGTGGATTTGCTCATGCACTGTGACTATGTCATTGTAGTAACGTATGAAAATGGTTGTGATTCTCTGGGATATAAGCCATTTGTGTATGGGAATTTCCTTGTAATGGTTCAGTAATCATTCTGGTTGCGTTCTTTTGGTTTGGTCTTGTTATATATTAAATGTTTGTTCCCAATTGAAATGCAAGACTATTAAATGGAGTTGGAAGCACTCTGTGATCTCATTCTGAAAGTTTATTTCTTGAGGCTGAAAAGAATTGCATTGTAATTAAGTTTTAATCTTAATAAGTACAAGAAATCAGAGTATTATAAGTGGATATTTTTTATACTTAGCTTATTGCTGTGTTTATAAACAGTCAATTATGTTCTAGGTTGGTTTGTCCATAACCATGCGTTATCTTTTCAGTTCTTCCTTTTCAGAGTTACGTGTAATGAGTGGTGCTGTTTTCTTTGGTTGGTCTTCTAAAATGAAGTATCAGACGAAAAACTGTTAATCCTAGCGGATTAACTGTTATCCTAGAGGATATTCAGAACTTTGTGTGATTTTACATAATTTTTGAAATTAAAAAGTCAAACCAAAATACTGGAAAACCAGGACTCCAGTTATCCAACAAAACTAAGATGGCCTTTCTTTAAGGGAAAAATTTAAGCTACATTACTATTAAATGTACTATAAAATTGCTGTAAAATTACAGCAAAAGTAATGCTTTTAAAAAAGAATCTCATTAATTTATTATAGAAGTCTAGAAACTAAATGAACGGTCCAGGGAAAGTGAAGAGGAGGTAATTATAAGAATATAAGGTTGCACACACATAGCCATCTGGTAGCAATTTTGAAACAGAAGTGATTAGTTTCTTTTACTTTGTACAATGTAATTGTGGAACTTGCTGCCACAGCCTTTACAGAGGCCAAAATTGTAATTGGGTTCAGAAAGGAATTGAGTGAGTTCATGGCAGGTACATAAGAGAATGCTAAACAATCTGGATGCAGATGGCAGAAGTAACCCCATTTTTTGACACTTTCTGGGAGATGGGAGAATTTAGAATAAGGATCTATTTGTTTCCAATGTTTTTCCTTTTTAAAAAGCATTTCTCTGTCACAAAGTATATTTATATTTTCTCACAAGCTGGAAAATGTTTGTAGTTGCGTGTATGTGAAGTTACTTCTTTAGTGACAGTTAGAGTTCTTTATAAGCATTGAATTGACCTACCCTTACATACACTGACATGTAGAAAAACTGTTACTTAGAAAGATCTGATGGTGCAAAATTAATAATATGCCTGCTCTTTGTTCGCCTTAGGATGCCGAGGATTGTTTGACCATTCATCACACAATTCAAGCTCAAAAGTAAAAGAAAGGAAGCTACAAGGGACTTGTCCTCCCATTGGTCATGGAAACTATGGAAAACCATGTTTGAGTGAAAGCAGTCATAGGTCCCCATTTTTTAATCCCCGCAATGGTTTTCACACAATACATTCAGAGCACAGTCCTGTGAAGCCAAGGATTATTACAGTGGTGAAACCTGGTGGGCGCACACTCAGAAGGATAACATTGCTTCTCAACAGGAGATCAGTCCAGACCTTTGAACAGCTGATGGCTGACATTTCGGAAGCTCTGGGATTTCCACGCTGGAAGAATGACCGCGTGAGAAAGCTTTATAATCTGAGAGGGAGAGAAATCCGAAGTGTTTCTGACTTCTTCAGGGAAGGTGATGCATTCATAGCTATGGGCAGGGAGCCCCTCACTTTGAAGAACCTGGAAGTGGTATTACAAGAACTTTATCCTGAAAATCCTTATGCTGCCAGTGCTGCCATTCAGCAGAATGAGGAGCAGTCCCAAAAACTGAAGAGCAGGCTGTATGACAAGGCTTCAAAAGTGGACAGTGGCTTTGATGAGACCGAAATTACCAAGAACTGCAGCAATAGCATGTCTCCCAAACTGGTAGCTGGACATGAAGGAAAAAGTCAAGCCAAAACAAAGCAAGAGGAAAAAATGAGAACCAAAAAAAAGTGGACTAGAGAGAGCTGGGGTAGTGAGCAAGGAGTGAAGCCTTCTAGAAAAACCCGAGAAAGTGAGAGATACCTTAACCATGAGAGGAGTTCTGAGGACGGATTAGAAGAGAGTTCAGAGGAGGTGGTGAGGTGTGAGAAGTGTGAACAGGAAAGGCAGGCCAGGCAAAAGTTACAAAGGGAAAGGCAGGCTGAGGCCTCATTTGAGAACAGAGATCTGAACTCAGGCGCATGTCAGAGGTACCATGTAGAAAGAAATGCAAAAATCAGGAATTGCCGAAAATCTTCAGAAACTTGTCTGGAAGGCGAGGAAGTTGGTTGGAAAGATAGTGGCTGTAGGAGGACGTGGAAGCCTCTACACAGGAACGTTAATGAAGGGCTGGAGAAGCATAAAAGGAGCATTGAGAAGGAAAGGGATGTGGAGAAACATGAAAACCATGGGAAGGAAGTAATAAAAATCAAGAAGAATGCTGTAGAGGGGCTGCAGCTGACTCATGAAGCAAAGGAAGAGAATGGAAGTAGCTGTGTAATGAACCAAAGTGGTTGGCTAAAGAAGGACACTCCAAGGGATGCTGAGAAACCATCTAAAATACATAGGGAGGGCAGAGAGGGGCAAAGGTCTAAAGAAGAGAGTGCTAGAAGAGAGGGGAATATCACATGTAGAGAGAGTGACATGACACGACGAGAAAAAACAGGGGACCGCAGAGTGAATAAAGAAGAAAACAAGGCTCAGGGATTGGAAAACACAAGTCGTAGGTATGCCATTAAAAACAGGACCGATGTGGAAAAACACTATGAGATTGGCAGAACTATTGGGGATGGGAACTTTGCAGTGGTGAAGGAATGTCGCCACTGTGATACCAATCAGATCTATGCCATGAAAATTGTTGATAAATCCAAGCTGAAGGGGAAAGAGGACATGATGGAAAGTGAAATTCTGATCATCAGGAGTCTCTCTCATCCCAATATAGTAAGCTTAATTGAAGTGTACGAGACAGAAGCTGAGATCTACCTTATCCTAGAGTATGTCCCAGGAGGGGACTTATTTGATGCAATCATAGAAAGTGTGAAGTTCACAGAGCATGATGCTGCTGTCATGATCACTGACCTGTGTGAAGCACTGGTTTATATTCACAGCAAGAACATTGTCCACAGGGACCTCAAACCAGAGAATCTTTTGGTAAGTATGGGCAAACACATTGCACATGTGCAGGAGTTGAATTTATTTTCCTTTTAGTTATTGATCCTTGAATATTTTTAAGCAAATACTATGCAGAGATATTGCACTGTGGCAGGACTGTTTGGAAAAATGGGTACAATTTTGAAGTGAAATTACCATTAGAGTTCACTTCACGTAGATCTGCTATGCATTGCAGATAGCAGTGTGACCTGTCTTTCAGGGGTAGTGAGCATTTGTATGTTTTTTGGAAAACAGGTCTGTTACTTAGCATCTGACTTTTAGGTATGCAAGGATGATTTTTTTTTTTCAAAAAGAATGAACTGAATCATAAAGCATCTCCTGCAGACCAAAATTTATTAAAATTACTAATTTATTTATTTAGTGCACTTCTTGTCTACTGCAGTCACACATTCTGCAGACTGCTGTGCTAGTCCTCTACTGTAGTGATTGCTATCTTGTGACAATTTATTTTCTTAGGAGCAGAAGTATGATGCAGTTGTTTGAAATAATCTGACAGCAAAATATGAGTGTTTCGGTGAAACACAGCTCTAAAGTCAGCTCAAATACTAACTTCATGCCAAAGAGAATAGTTCTTTTTTCCATCACATTTCTGAGGCTACATTCTTTGCATCCAGCACTGAAGTCAACAGAGTTACTCACATGTGTGAATGTGCATAGAAATGTTTGCAGTATTGACACTTGACAAGACACCCATTGTAGAACAGTAACAGTAAGCAACTTTCCCTTGCTAATTGTCTTGTACTAGGGTTCCAAATTTCCTAATAGAGAGATACCAAATATTTGCCAGTCTCTAACAAATCAGATTTGATCTGCTGGTGGAAGATCATAGTTAGCCAGAAAAAAAGGTAGTAGATGATTTAGTCCTATGTGCCGTTCAGTTCTTTAAGGGAATTAATTTTGGGAAGAAATCAGTGTGTATTTCTGGACAAAAGCGTCAGGTGTAGCCTGTTGCAGAGGTTGAACAAGGCTGGGCCTGAACAGTTTGCTCCCAAACCTTTTGACTAACTAATAACATCTATACTGGGTCTTGCTATGTATCCTGCTCAGTCCGATGAAAACACTTGCTATGTGGTCTGTGTGTAAATAAATGATGGTGAGTGCAAGTGGCTTGTTTGCAAGAAGAAGTAGGCTTGTAGGCCCTGCCTTCATGCCTTGTTTTGCCATTAGAACAAAACTCCACTTAGAACTGCAGAGCGTTTTCCAGAAGCTGGTTTTCAGTTATGACCCAGCCTCCACTCCTTATTTGTTGAAAATAAGCTAGTGCGTGCGAAACACCTGAGACCAGATGTTTCATTTCCCTCTATAATATGTAATCATCACAGTGATGCAGGTAAGTAAAGAGAGGCAAGATACAGGTCTGTTCAGGTTGTTTCCACATTTAGTTCACAGCACTGCAAAACAGAGATTGCTGGGCAGTGACAAAGTTGTGTAGCACTGAAATAATCATGTTGCCCATTCTGACAGAAAATATTTTTCAAGGACAGACCGGCCCCCAGCTCGTAGGTATTTTGTCATAGGAGATCAGTGTTACCCAAACCCTAAGGGAAAGCAGATCGTACCTGTTCCATTTTCACCTTGCTGCTAATTGGCTGTGAACACCTGTATTAGATATTGTTTACATAAAGCATCCTGTTGAAAAGTTAAGTCTGTTCAACAAACCAGATGAGTTTATAAGCACTTGATAGCGCTGGATAGCTCATGTGCTATCTAATAAACAACCCTATAAATACAGGCCATTTAAGCAAGATTCTGGCTTTTCTAACTTTTTCATGTGCTGAGTCTGTCTCCTCAGAGTGACTGGAGCAGTAGCAGCAGAGTAGGAAGGAGAGCTGCCACTCCTCTTAACATCAGTCAGTGCTGAACAATAACAAACAGGATTGAAGCAAATTTCATGGGTTCATCTGCTTGTTGGTGGGTCAGGGGCTGGGGGAATCCTTCAGGAGAGGAAGCATAGTGCTGGCATCCTGGCTGTGGGATACATCTCGCTTCACTTCAGATTCCTGCACAGCGCGTGTTTAAGTCTGATTTAGTCTCCCTAGACTTTGTACACAGAGGACAGAAATAGGTATGTACTTTTAGGTGTTGACTTGTTTGTCCTACTTTGGGGTCTTCCTTTGGTGAGGTGAATCTTGTCCTTTCTTTTTCTTGTCAAGAGTTTTTTCTCTAACCCTTTTCAGCAAATGGGAGATGGAAGAGAAAAGATCCTTGGTCTGTTTTACAAAGGAAATGCGTTTATTTACTGTAAACCTGCTTTGTGTGAGAATCCAACCCTGTTTCTAATGACTTTTGAATGTACTGGCTAATTTCCATCAGAGTTGACAGAGAAGCAGAAAACTGGGGAAAAAAAAATTTCCATATGTTTCACAAAAATAAGCAGCTGGGGAAAGAAGGAAAGCTGTTTCTGTCCTTACAGAGGAAAAGGTGGAAATACACTTTGATGTCTAGTGTAGTTTAATTCATTGACACAGGAGAGAGTAGGAAACCTGGTTTAATTATTAGTTCACTGCACAACTGTTCCTCTTATGGAACTGTCCTCTAGTTATAAGCTTCTGTAACAGTTCACTACCATCCTTTTCTGTTTCCCCCTCCCTCTTTCACTACTGTGTGTGCCCACAATGATCAGACTCCTTGCAGCATAGCTGTGAGGCAGAAGGGTGGTGACTTGCGCTACAGCAACAAAATCTGCTTGACAGCTGGTGTGAAGACAGCTGCTCTGACTCCCTCCCGTCTGCTAACAGAATCACCTCATTTAGGACTAGGTGTTCAGCAAGAAAACCTTTGCTACCAAGGATGAGCAATATGGTGTGTTTGGTCCCACAAAAGAAGCCAGTCACTTCTTTAATGCTACCAGCAGAATTGCCTGGCAAGGTTTTTAGCTAAGGGACTGATTAATTCTACAGGTGCTGGCATTTCTTGACTTGTGAGTGAGAAATTAATTTCAAAGTGTAGACAGTGTTTTTCCAGGTTATAGCTGTAAAAGACACAAAGTGACCTCCTTGCTCTCTTTTAGGGGGAAGGAAGAGGGAGAGTTGCATTTCTGATTGTATACTCATCTCCTCATATGCTTCCCAAACATACTAATAGGGTAATTATTTAGCATTCAGCTTCATAAATAAGAAAAGTGTTATAGCTTCTTATGTGTTTGAGCTTTTTTCCTGCCCTCTTTCTCAAATTTTCATATATATGAGAATTTCAAGTATAGCCTTTCTGTCCTTTAACTTTGCTTTTATGACACTATTTACATATACACAAAGCACTGTCAGAGGTTTTGGAGTGCATTTGAGCTAAAATCCTATTTCACCAGTTAGTTGTCTATAGAGCTTTCAGTATGATAAACCTACACAGGGAATTTTCTGTAAGACTTTTCATAGAGATTCTTCTAGCTAGCAGCAAGGGTTGTCTGAAACTCAAACATGTAAGCAGTATTTTTTCTTTAGATCTATCTATTTCTAACATACAAAACCTCCCATGGGCTAGCTTGCTTTCATGATGTCTATAAGAAAAGTCTTTGCTGCCATATATATAATAGCATACAGAGAAATATTAATGTTATAAATCATCATCTTAAACACACTGATGGATTTCACAAGGTAGATATGAATAGATGCGTAAACAAACAAGAGCATGAAGTGCTGGGAGTCATCAACAGACAGGAGAAAAGGAAAAGATCAATTTATCCCCTTCTTTGAAGATGAACTTGGCTTTGTATTTGTATATTATAATCTTCTGGATGTATGGCTGGGATACCTAGAAATCTCCAGACAGTATTCTAATACCCTGCTATGGCATCTGTATTTGAGAGAGTAGTGAGCAATTCTGACTATCTTTAGTTGAAGACTACTAGATACTGGCTTCCCTTGCAGTTGAACTACCAAAGTAGTTGTATGGCCTAAAATGTCCGACTATAGAAAGCGTACTGAAGACTGGTCTTCCGTATCTCGACTCTATAGGCAGGTAAGACAAGGCAACACTTTTAAATGGACTTTTGGGACCATTCTTTGTAGTCTTAAATGCAGAAACAGTAATAGCTGTCTCTTAGGTGTTACAGTAATATTAATATATTAATTTAACGTAACCATTTTTGCTTTGTTCTCACCATTTCACAGAGGACATATTGTAGATGTCAGAGGCTAGGTTTCTCTTGAACAGGTTATATGTTTCTGTGATACTGCTGTGAGTAGTCTGGCCTCAGGAAGGAATAAAAGCAACCTGAGAAGCTTTTGTTTTTACAGCGAAGCATATCTGCATGCTCAAGGTCGTACCAGGTGACGGAAGGTAGACTGGAGAGTACAAATTTGGTGATGAAGGGAATGCTCACTCTGCCCGAGCTGACTTTGATTTGTTCTGAGCATAGTGCCAGTGAAGATGCTGAGGTTTTCATGCATGCTGACAGGTTACATGCTGTCTTTGAAATGACTGTCACAAAGCTGTCAAAATATAGACATGGTGCATGCTGTTCCTACCTGTTCCATTGTTAAGTAAAATGAAAGCTTAGTGGTTTTGTCCTGGAAGAACAGATGGTGCAGTGTTGCCACCTTGTGCTGTGATGAGAGATTAGGAGTCTGGTGTCCTGATAAAAGAAAATGTACAACAGTTTATTTTACAAAGCAATACATTTCCTGCTGATTTTGGGATTGGGATTAAGACCAGTGTGTTCTCCACCCTCCCCACCCCCCTGCTGGTTTCTAAAAATTTATATAGACAGTTCAGTATTATTGTCTTAGTACAGTAGCATGCAAGATATTAGCTGAAATTCTGCATGACGTAAGTTTCTTATATGATTTTAAAAGCTCCTGCTCATATTTTCATAGTACGTATAAAATTCAATATTTCAGATGTGAGTTTTTGTGGCCTTCTACCACTATTACTTCTATTGTTAGAATATAAATCCTGTGAATAGATGCAGCTCTAGAATGTGTTACCATTGTAATTTATTTTTCAGCTTCGTCAGCTGTGTCCACAGTGCATCATGGCAAAAAATCATCATGAGGTTGACTAATATAAGAAGAGAAAATAGCTAAGGCATTTCAGCTTTCTTCTGCAGAAGTTTCGACTACATGGTTGTCGTAAACTTTATTTTCAGTTTCATACTAAAATAGTTTTTCTTAGAAAAACAAAAAAAACCCAAAATGTATTACTTAAAACTAGACAAGTGCTTATATTTTCTATAAAGAAGATAAAAATGGATTGGTAGGTTATAATGTATTATTTTGAAAGGTATTTTTTTCTGAAAAAAATAAAATAACCAAAACCTTTTTGCTTAATCAAAATTGTGTGAGTGCTTATAGTTTCTATAATGATGGTAAACAGGGATTAGTCAGCTGAAATGTAAGAGAGCAAATTTTGTCTCCTCTGTGCCCTTGGTTGTCTTGTAAGAAAGACCATCTTAAATTTGGCTTTCTTAAGCACTGTCTGATGGCAAAGCATGAGGTGTTAAAGATGGAGTATACCTGTCCCATTATACTCCAGTTTGTCCATTGAAAACTGGAGTCCAGATTTCCTTGGCATTATTGTAGACATTTTAGCTGCTGGTGTGTTCCCCATAGTTCCAGAGACAGACCATTTTTCATCTAAAGCAAATTCATGACATTTTTTTACCTCTTAAAGAATATTTGAGTATCAGTCACCAGTATTAAGAATACTACATTCTTCATGATTTAGCCTTTAAAAATAGAATCATACACTAGCTTGGGTTGGAATGGATCTTTAAACATCATCTAGTCCGACCCCTCTTGAAATGAACAGGGACATCTTCAACTCGATCAGGTTATTCAGAGCCCCATCCAACCTGGCCTTGAATGTTTCCAGGGGTGGGGCACCAACCACCTCTCTGGGAAAGCTGTTCCAGTGTTTCACAAGCCTCATCATAAAAAATGTCTTCCTTATATCTAGTCTGAATCTACCTCCTTCAGTTTAAAACCATTATCCCTTGTCTTGTTGGTACAGGCCCTACTAAAAAGCCTGTCCCCGTCTTTCTTATAAGCCCCTTTAAGCATTGAAAGGCTGCAATGAAAGTCTCCCCAGCTGAACAACCTCTACTCTCTCAGCCTTTTCTCGTAGAAGAGGTGTTCCATCCCTCTGCTCATTTTTGGTGTTTCTCCTCTGGATCTGCTCCAACAGGCCCATGTGTTTCCTGAACTGAGGATCCCAGAGCTGGATGCAGTACTGCAGGTGGGGTGTCATGAGAGCAGAGCAGAGGGGCAGAATCATCTCCTTTGACTTTCTGACCACACTTCTTTTTATGCAGCCCAGGATATGGTTGGCTTTCTGGGTTAGAAGTACACATTGTCAGGTCATGTCCAATTTTTTGTCCACTAGTATCCCCAGGTCTTTCTCCTCAGGGCTGCTCTCAATCTCTTCATTCCCCAGTCTGTATTGGTACTGGGGATTGCCCAGTTGAACCTCAGAAGGTTCACATGGGCCCACTTCTAGAGATTATCCAGGTCCCTCTGGATGACATCCCATCCCTCAGGTGTGTCAACTGCACCACTCAGCGTGATGTTGTCTGCAAACTTGCTGAGGGTGCACTTGATCCTGCTGTCTATGGCATTGACGTATTTTGTTTCTTAATGTTTCATTAACTAATTCATAACAAATGTAGACCCATGCTTACAAAATTAGAATGGGAAGAAGTGATTTAATCAGTTGCCAGGTGGATGTAGGAGATGAGAACTGCTGAAAAGACCCATTTAGGAAGACATTCTGCATGGATCCGTTTCTCCAACTCTTACTATGTTATGACTGTGACTCATTTATTTTCAGGGCAACAGGTAGAGTAGCAAAGCGATTTGCAAAGGAAATAAAGCCGTTGGTTGGTTGGTTGGGTTTTTTATTAAGCCAGTATGATGGAGATGTGCTTTTCAAGTAATGCTGTAAAGTCAGTAGTTTATCTGGGAATATTGCATTTAAGCATAAAGGCACCCACAGCATTCTTTGCTTTCCTAGGGGAAAAGAAGAGTTTACTTTGCCAAGAGGAAATAATATTTCATTGACTCTTGGTTATTTTTTTCTTCCTTCTTTTCATTTCTTGGAAAGTACAGTGTACCAGAGTTTGTACAACAAAGTTTTCTTTTTCTGTTATTGCTTGTCCTCTTAAATATCTGCACTCTCTTAGCATATGGGGGAAAAAACACTTTCTGAATACTGTTTATCAAAATACTGTTTCCATTTGATGTTGCTTTATTTGAAGGCACTGTTTTTAGAACGTTTTCCTGTTTATTGTTAACTACTTCCTTTATGTTTTGCTCTTTTAAAATGCATCAGGACTAAATATATTTATTTTTCATTGAGTATAGGTTCAGCATAATGCAGATAAATCTACTACACTGAAACTAGCAGATTTTGGCCTTGCAAAGCAGGTTACGAAACCCATATTTACTGTGTGTGGAACACCAACGTATGTTGCCCCTGAAATACTTGCTGAGAAGGGTGAGTGTATATATTTATAATTTGTCATAAATCATACAATTACCCTGAACTTTCTAATCATGGAAGTATTCCAGAATGTTTCAACCTACTGATGTCTTTGCAGGGTAGGAGGTTGGCTAGCAGTGTAATCTGTGAAAGGAAAGGAAACCTTTAAGGTTTTGACAAACATAAGCATGACATCCATCATGTCTGCATTATTAATGTCTATGGTAATAGAACGCTGATTTCCAAGCAGACAAGCCATAAAATATCATAGATGGTAACTGTTAAAGTGGGGAAATGAACAAAAGTTCATGTGACAACCTGAGGGTAGTCAGCCCCGTTTCATGACTGTAACCCAAACAACTTTTCAAGGCCCCTAACAATGCAAAAACATTGTAAACATGTGCATTAAACTTACATAACAAGCCAAAACATGTTTTGCATCAGAAGAAATTTTAGAGATTTCACATCCAAAAAGATTCAGACCTGGAAAGGAGTCAGTTCTGTTGATGACTCAAGCAAAGCTATTTCTGGTTTTTGTTCTGTGGAGCTGGGTTGCACATCTCCAGTTATTTCCAGTTTCAATGGAAACTTGGCACTCTCTTAGTGATTTTTTGAAGGGAATCTGAGGAGAGCTATTTTAGAAATATATGCTGTGTTTTCTCAATTAGTCTCCAATTGACGCTGGCCTTGTGAGACAGTATTTGTGAAACATGTCGAAGAAGAGAGGCACTTTGTGAGAGCTGTAGCTATTAACAGGCAGAGCAGCTCAGCTTCTAAGTGTGGTGTACCAGCCACGTATTCTTTTGCTGACCTCAACTTTTTGAGAAACTGAGCAGAGCTTCTGTGTTTCTCGGAAAATAGAATGAAAAAACCCCAAAAGTTCCTTACCAGTTATGAGTTTTCTTCCTAAAACAGGACTGTTGGTTTGTCTTTTCTTCCTTAGGCTATGGGCTCGAAGTAGATATGTGGGCAGCCGGTGTGATCCTTTATATTCTGCTCTGCGGTTTTCCCCCTTTTCGCAGTCAGGAACGTGATCAGGAAGAACTGTTTCAGATCATACAGCTGGGTCACTATGAATTCCTTTCCCCATACTGGGATAATATTTCTGCAGGTAAGATTCAGTATATGTGGCAGATCTGAGAAGTGACAGACTTCTTCCCTGGAGTGAGAGGAATTCCATTTTGTTTGGGACAGTGAGCTCAATGAACTTAATTTTTCTTTTCTCCGATCCTGTGTTTTCTTTCAATGTGAATTTAGTCCTCTGGTAGCATCGGTGGCTGTGAATCTGCATATTAGGTCTGATTGATTTAATTGGTTGCTTCCTTTCTGAGGGAAGAGCAAGGTTTTCTTTACCTTGCTTATATGAATTGTCTCCGTAGAAAAAGGTACCAAAATAATCTCTAGGGTTATGTTAGATGGTAAAGATGTATGCAGAAATCTCAAAAGCTGAGAAAGAAATCCTTGCTCTGCAGAACACAGATGGGTTCTGCAGTGGGTAATTTTTTCCTTCTCACAGACTAGTACAGTGTCTTTTGTGCACTCTTCAAAATCAGAAATCCTAAAACCTCTCCCTCCTTATACAGTCTTCTAAAGAACATGCTCAACAACATTCTATGACTTCTATGCTCCTTGAGGGATGAGATACCCAATGCTAATTCCTGTGAATCTGAACACCTAGCCTGATGCCTTCAGCCTGCTTTCAAGATAAAATTCCCTTCACTTTCTTTTCTCTTTCTGAATGGGAGAATGGTATCAGTAAAAGATATGCTTGGAGATTTAACATTTCCTGTCACTAGTTCTAAATCCAATTGTTAGAATATCTCCTGAGGATTGTCACAAAAGTCATTATGGCAAAACTAATAAGAAAAAATAAGAAGGGCATTTTATGTAGGTATAACTGTCAGCAGCATCATGTCACTGTTCTTTTCCCCTTTATCCTTTTCTCCTTTTCTTTCTTTTATAATAGCAGCAAAAGACCTCATAACCAGGCTGTTGATAGTGGATCCCCATAAGCGCTACACAGCACGACAAGTACTTCAGCACCCTTGGATCAGAACAGCTGGAAAAACTAACAGCAGAAATTTGCAGAGAGAAGTGACAATAAATATTGAGCGTCATTTCCGGGCCCAGCGCCGAAAGGAAGTTGCTGATGAGGGCTCATGAAATCTCTTCAAGCTTGTTTAGTCTTCTTTTTCTTGTTTAACCAAATTTGTTTTCTTTTCCAAATGAATTGGTCCTTTAGTGTATAGCTGTTGCTGGCTATCGCCATGCCTTTTTTTTTTTTTTATTCTGAGATTCTGAAGGACAGTGATTAAGTTCATATCCACTTCCCTCTGATGTTTCTTAGGAGTCTCTCTGTTGACGGCAGTGGGGACTAGATATTTCCTGGAGGGTATCTATTATTTTTCTTTAAATACTGATTTGGATTTTTACATTACAAAACATTTATCTGATTTAGATGACAAATGTTTGCTTCTGTGGCTGACCCTAGTGATGACTCTTGTCTTGTTTTGTATGATATCTTCCAGGAGTTTTTTGTTTATAATGTTTTGTATTTATAATGTTTTAAAAATAGCTGTCTGCATCCACATCCTGCACTAATTCTCTAAACTGTTTTTTCACCAATTCCTGCTAGCAATGGAGAAGGTGAAGGAATAAAAAAAAAAAAAAGTAAATATATGCTTTAACTATAGGATATGTTAAGCAGCAAGATACTATTTATTAAATTGTGAGGGAAGAAAAATCCTTATAGACTAAATCAGATATTCTATGATAACTCCCTTGGCAACATCTTTCTTTGGATGTTTTCAGGGACAGGGTAGTAGATGGTACAATGTTTCTGTTAAACAATGGTGGTGCCATGTAGTATGGTAGTTTCATTTGTTTATGAGAAGAAGTGGGAAGATATCATGGCTGATACCTTTTCAAGACTGTAGTAATAACTTTCAAAGAGCTCTTTCCCTACTCTGGGAAGCAGAAGTTAAACAATTCTAAGGCAACTTCAGTTCTTTTCCCAAAGGTGTATTTATGGAATGATAACTCAAGCTTTTTTTTCATACTGATTTTTTCTTAGAAGCCATCCACATGCATCTGTGACTCTTCCATGCTGATGGAAAATAGAAAGCTGGGAGGCTGCTTTTGTGACTTCAGTTAATCCTCGGTTCCCCTTTCATCCACACACTTCATAGCTAAATTGCTTTTATATGCTTTTGCAGTGTAGTTTAACAATTGTTTGGGTTTTTTTTCCTTGTTGCCTTCCCTGGGGACTCTCTCCTTGCTTCCATGAGAATGGGCAATGGGATGAAATTACATTAAAATTCAACTTGAGGAAAAACAACTTGTTTGCGATGGAAAGGTCTCCCAGGGGAAGTGCCAGATGCTTCATTGCATGTTTTTTTATAATTTGATTGGATGCAGTTGTAAAGAAATCCTGGGGGAAAAAATACAGTCCTGAGAAGGGCCATGACCTAGAACAACTTTTGAATCTCAGAATTTTTGGTTAACTAACCAAATCCAGAAAGCACTTGAGTTGTCTGTTTTATAATGCTTTGTTCATGAGTTACATGTACTAGCAAATAATATTGATGTTAAAGCATCAGTGGTATTAGCATTGAATTCTTAGCTTTTAGAAATGAATGAGGGTATTTTAAATTGCAGAGCTGCTGCTCTGCCTGTGTATTTCATAACAAGAAATGTCAGAAGCATTTCAGAATCGATAGAGCATTTTAATCGCTATATGAACCAGAATATAATTTTTGGTGAGTGCTAGTATTTTGTGTGAACTTACTGAATTACCAAAAAGTATGGAGTATTGTCATCATGTTTCTGTTTCAACTTGTGACTGTTTTGCTACAAGAATGATATATGAAAGTAGAGACAACTTGACTTTTAAAGAAGAATTGCACTTTCATTTGAACTGGCTTATTTTTAATACATGCTGGAATAAGACTTTCTGTGGAGTTCAAGAATTTGTGAAACAAACCAGTCAAATCTTTACTGTATGCCCAAGTAGTAGATATATGATGTGTTATACCTCTGCTTTAGAGGCCCTGAGTCAGGAAGACTTCCCTTTTTCCCTTTTTAAGTGCTTTCCTGAGTTAAGGCTATGTGTGACCTAATATTCTAAAAAGCATTATGTGGTCTTTGAGTACTAGTAATAACTTCTCTGTTAATTTAAGTCTATTTTGGATAGGAAACTGTGGAAAAATAGTTTCTGACTTGCAATATTATATTTTGTAATTATTTTATTTTTAATATAGCCATTTAGGAATAAAGTTTGAAGTGACAAAAATAATATTTTATCAGCAATGAATCTGACAGTTTGGAGATTGTGCTACAAGTTGCCTTTTTCACCTTTAAGAACCTGTCTACAGCCTTATTCATCGTGAAGAAGATAGAGAATTTGCTTGTAATGAATATAAATGTAGAGTTTTTTCAAATATTTTGTTTTTCTCTCAAATTCTCTGGGTCCCAGACCGACTAAACATGGCTGTGCTGTGTACTGTCACTGCATTGCATCTGTAAGTACAGACACTGCTGTGACAGTGCTGAGGGACTGGTTTGTTGGTGTTGTTAATAGACATGTGGCATTATGCCCTCCTTCAGGTTGGAGGCTGTGAAAGCTTCCAGGTGCTTCTCAGGGTTTTTGCTTCTTTCTTTCTCTCTCTCTCTCTCTCTCTCTCTCTCTCCTATTTAGATACTGCTTCTTTTCTCCCATTGCTTCCAGTGTTCTTGCTCTGCCCCCATGCTACTCTAAGGGGTCCATGTCTCTAGTCCTTATGGTTTAAGCTGCTTGAAGCAATGAGAACACATACCATTCTGGAGAGCTCAGCCTCAAGCATTGATGCTGATGCTGAAGGTTAAAGGATTAGAGAGGACTCAGACAAAAAAAATGGTGAAAAACCCTTATTGGTCTCAAAGATGTTCCCTCATCTCTTACTGTCTTTTCTCAGTCTTTTCCCACTGTATGATATTCCGATGCAGACCTGATCTTTATCCCTCTGTAAGACAGTTTCTAAACAAAATTCATACTCTAGAGGTGAGGATTTTTGCTGTTCTTATTTCCTTTCCTGTGATTTTTCTAGTAATTACTGTCTTCCCTGGGTTCTGGAGTCATCTTCCCCATATGCTTTCATTTCTTGATTGCTTCCATTGTCTACAGGAGGTCTGAGGAAGCTCAAAACTGTGGAAGATTAAAGTCTCACAGAGAGCAGGTTCTTGCTGATTTGCTAGGAAGAAGAAATATCCCTCCTTGCCCTTCATTAAATTTCTGTGATTTAGACTCTCATATGGCCTTACATTCCACTGAAAGTAAAACAAGCTATGGTGTTCCTAGCTCTTTAGATACTTACAATGAAGAAAGTTAGAATATACCAAAAAAACCAAACACCACTACCACCACCACCCCCCAAAAGCTAAGTGCAAAATGTGGAATTCATATTGCAGACCTCAATAGAAAAGATCCAATTACAGAAGATTTGCTAGGTCTAAGGCAAGAGAAGGGAAGAACTTGTTTGTTTCCTGCAAGCTTTTGCAAATCAGCTGGGTAGCAATCCTTTCGTGCCTCTTAAAGGTGCTAGTTGATTCCTGTCTCACAACCAAAGATCCTGACTGGGTTCTTTTTATCCCAGGATTATTTCATTAGTATCTGGTATTGACTATTCCAAATTTTTCTCTCTTTAGAAATCAGAGACCCTGATTCTCTGTTATCTTTAACCATAAACTTGGCTATTCTCTAACTGGTTACAGTTTTTAATCACACTCTCAGATTTTCATGCCCTAACTGTAAGACTTCTCAGATATTTGAGGCACCAAACATATAGAATTGGGTCATCAATATTTCATTTCCTAGTGACACACATGTCTCATAGTCAGAGTTGGGGTTTTTTTTTATTATTTTATTACTGGATCAGCACTTAAAATCACAGTCAAAGCTTTCCAACTACAGTAGTGACAGAAGTGGTCACTGTAGGATAGTTGGGGTCTATGTAAGGATGTGCTTCTTCCAGAGATCAGCCGAAGAGTCCTACTGAGCATTTTGATCATCCATTTCGAGCATCCTTGAAAAACAATGTTAATAGCTTTGTGACTGTTAGGTGTTTCTGAACCTAAAGTTCAAGCTTTTAGTGACTGCCTGTGACTGACAAACCAAGTAGTAACTCTCCAGTGGTACACTTTCCACTGTCTAAAGATGAAGTGGTCTCTGGATATCCCCCTCCATTTGTCCACCAAGATCAACATCTTCACTTTCATGTATGCTATTACATTTCATTGATCCTAGACCTCACCTCTGTTATCTGCCTGTCATCTAACTTCTCCCCTCAGATGACTCCCATTACTGAAAGATGACAGCATTTTCACATATTAATATCTATCTCTTCAGGAAATTCTGGCCTTAGAAATGGGAAATAGGAATGGGGCCAGTGCAAGAACTGAACAAAAATTTTTGAAAGTATTTAGGCATCTGAAAGTGTGTAAAAGATACTCGTATTTCACATTGCATAGTGCGTATCTGCCTTAAAATGAGCAATGGGAATTTGGTCCATGCTTGTATCTTTAGTCGCCTAATATTTAAAAATGTGTGACCAAGAGACTTGTGATTGAAACTTGGCAGCACGGCAGAGACTCTGTTTCCTCTGAGACAGACACTTTAACTTCTTTTATTCAGGGACCCCTCTTCATCTAAGATTGTTTAGCAACTCTTTGGAATAGCTGAACTCAAACCCCATTAAATCAGCCATCTCTGTTCTGACTGGCATTATAGGTCAATTTGCCATCTCTCTGTTACTGGAATTTTTATCTGTGGTGTGAAAAGAGGGATAGTGGGATGTTATTTTCTGAGCTTGGACCTTTTGGGTTATGGTCTTACTGTGAGAGTGAAATTTGTGGAGTTGACTGCTTGCTTTTCTGCAAGTATCCAGATTTGAGGTGGTATTCAGTCTGCTTGAGAATATAGTAAATTTGCTTATAAACTGATCTTCCCAAAAGGCCCAAGTAAGTATCAGTCTGAAATCTCCTACCATTTCTTCTGTCACCTAGATTTCTCTTAATTTGAGCAACATATGGAAAATTCTTTTTATGTCACTGGGCATTCATTTTATTGCGTTCTCTGAGTTCACCTGTACAATTCTCTACTGTTGACATTCTTGCTCCTAAAAGGAATATGGACACTTTAACTAGGCTGACAGTGTATACTGGCACTGTTTGTTTTACAATATGGTTTATTTGCAACTAGGCTGAAGGTGTAATTTTCTAAATTAAAATACATTCTAGACTTCAGCAGAAAAATGGTTGTTACTCCCCACCCGCCTCCCCCTGCAATAAAGGTTAACTCTATAGTGGATGTTATATGTCAGTATTCTTTCCAATAAATTGGGAAGCAATTGTGTGGCCAAGTATTTTGAGATTTTTTTTTTTTTTTTCTGACAGTTTCTCTATTTGGGAAATGCTTGTTTTAAAAAGGTTTGCAATTTCATTAAGTATTAGGTGCACCTTCATTTACACTTAGAAGGACCCATTGTAATGCTGCAGTCCTTTGCTTACAGGTGTGTTTTTCTTTGCTGCTATACGTAATCCCATCAAAACCAACACAATTCTTTGCAAAACTGGAGGTGAGATTCAAACACCATTTTTGTCCCTGTACTGCATTAATCATGTCTGCTATGATGTTAGAGTGATCATGACAAGCAGAGCTAGCTTCATGGCAGCTTAATGCACACAGAAGTGAATTCTCCCATCATTAATTCATACTAAGCAAATCTTTTTCTAAACAAACTTGAATTTTACATTGTTTGTTGAAACAGGCCTTCTAGTTGAAGTTGAGTTGATTGCAAAAGTGGCTTTTTCAAAGGACACATTTTCTTAGTAGCTTGCATATATTTCAGTTGTTATTAAAAATGGTATTTTTCTGCAGGTCTGCAGTATCAGCTGAAGCAACGGAAATAAAAATGCATCTAATATTGATGGTGTTTTTGAAGGAGCTAGATTTTCTGGGTGTGAGCATATGTGATAAAGTGGCTGCCAGTGAGAATCAGTACAGGCTCTCATTTATTACATATTGGTACTTAAGAGACCACAGCCTCCTCACTGCTCTTAGATTAAGTATAGACTGTTAGGAATGAATGACTTTTATGATAATCACACATATATTGCACTACATTTTAGTATAGGTAGCTAATTAAATCTGATTTAATGATTTACTGTTAGGAGTGGGATTCAATTTTGTTTCCTGTGTCAGTAGGAGTTGAAGTCAGAGTGCAGCAATATTTTTTTTAAAAAAATGTGCCATTAAAGTTGTCACTGCTACATGCTATTTCTTTGGAAAGAAGAGATGACCCCTTATATCATACAATTTACTGATTCATTCTGTTGCCTTGAGTTATAAACAGATGATGTATTCTTGCAGAATTTTATCTTTTGAAATTTGAGCTGTTTTGATAGTCATAGCAATTGGAAAACCAGAAAAAGTAACTCTGTTAACCTTAAACTGTCACTGGAAATGTATTTTGTTTTCTGAATTCAGAAACTGAAACAAAGAGCTGGGACCATCTAAAAATTTAGAGGAATTCTGGATTATTCCTATAGTAAGTGTTTCAGCAAGTCAAGCAATAAGAATATTTGACGTTGTGAGAACACTGAGCCATGTAGTACCTTGCTAGGGAGCAGCAGGTGCTACAACAGTCAACTTCCAAAAGTGTTTGAGATTGTGTTATAGGATAAGGGATGCAGGACTGAATAAGGGGTGTTCCTTCTAATCACTGGAAAAATGTGGTGCATCATAAACAAAAGGTTATTCCTGCATCGTTGCTGTGTTAGTTGGTAAAGCTTTCAAGGTGTCATTGACAACCACAGTCTTGTAAGAAGGCATTTCTCATGAAGAATTTCAGCATAAAACATTTTAGATAATGTTTAATGTCAAGGATTTCAGCAGTGAAGGCTATTTTTCTAAAAAACGGAAGCCTATGGTCATTAACTACCATGGTCAGTTGTCAAGAAAACCTTATTGCTGGATTTTTAAAAAGAGCGCAATTTTGTGATCCTAAGCATTTGCAACTACCCAGCTTGCAATGTTGACAGTTTTAATGACATTGTAATGCTTCAGCATATGAAGTTAATATTCAACAGGCTCAGAAGAAACCTGTGTGCCTATTGTTGGATGGAAATAAATGGTTCAAATAAATTTTATTCATTTCAGCATGGCTGTTAACATACTGGCCAAAAAAACATTCACAGAATGACTGATGAGTTGAAAGGTGTATTGCTGACCAGTATTTCGAATGGAAGTGTAATGTTGTGTCCTTAAAATTGCGAGCATGTTGTCTGTTTGGCTAAAGGCCAGCACATGTCCTGATAAGGTATTATTTCTATGTGCCTTAAAGAGAGAGAGAGACAGAATGTAAAGTGGCCCCTCACCATTTGAAAGAAAAAAGATTATGAAAAAAAAAAAAAAAAAAGGGGAAAAACAAGAGGAGAAAAAGCTGAAGAGAAATGTAACTTTTTTCAAAACGCTTTATTTTCTTAAGTCAATCAGTGCTGTGGACAAATCTACAAAGCTTTATGAGTGAAATAAAAATTGTCTTTTCCCATGCTGGTGCCCAACATTCCTGTGATGGTTCCCCAGTTCTTTCTGTGTGTCTGGGGATAACTGATTCCAAACAGACACTATAACAACCACTAGCTGGACAGTAATTCCCTAACAATGGAATCCCTTAAAAGAAATAAAAGCAGAATTTCTCCACCATGTAAATAACTCTGAGCAATTATTCAGCCACACAATTTTAAAGAAGCTTATTTTTAAATGCTTTCATAACTCAGGCAGGTAATGTTCAAGGGACAAATAGTCAGAGCTGGATGTTAGAATGTGACAATAATAAACCCCTCCTGACAGATGAAGCCTCACATAAATTAATGGCAAATGACTGTTAAGGTTGTAAAATTAGAATATTTCAAAACCTGTGTTTAGGTACACAGTTCACCTGGGGAACAGTTGCAGGAAATACGAGGAAAACTTGATCAAAGATACACAGATAAGACTCTCAACAACCAGGAAAATAAACAGGTTCTCTAATTGCCAAAACGGACCACTGAATGTGATGGTCACTGAAAATGATCCCGTATTTCTTTTATGATGAAATATTTCTTTTATTTATTTTAAGTTCTGAGAGTGGTATCTTAAAAACCACCAAGAAAAGTTTTATATTGTCACTTCCTGTGAAATAATGGTAAGTAGGGTCGACTTAGCTCTGAGTGGTATGGTGTAGCTGGGAACTGTTAATGCTGGGTGGATGGCTGGGCTGGATGATCTTCAAGGTCTTTTCCAACATAGACAATTCTGTGATTTATGCTTTTGCAGTAATTAGCTTTGAAAATTCCATCCTCCATTTAAAATATTTTCTTCTGGTTATTAATCCAGTTTTTAAGGAAAATTGAAACAGATTTTGATGACATTAATCTTGGCTCCTATGTACCTGCCATCAGCAGAGATTCCTTCATGAGCAGTTTCCAAAATGTGTATTTTGAAATTAAAAGATCTGCTGATGTTTCTGTGTGTTTCAATGGTTTTGAGCTGGTGTACACTGATGGAGACTCTTGCCCCTTAGTTGCACAAACCTATCGCTTGAGGCTTTTCCACTTAGCAGCTTCCATGCACGTGTTTTAACAATCTAAATGTTATATTCTGTGCTGGCTCTTCTGTAGTGTTAGTTCTTGGAGCTATCTGCTAGTGTTACTACTTTTCCATGTAGCAGAAAAAGAAGTATGTTATTCAAAATGTACTATGAAATATAACATTATCAGATCATTATTCTAATGAATCAGTGATAGGACTGCTATGGATTTTACCAACAATTAAACAACCTTTATCCAGAGTATCCTCCTGGTAAGCTCTTGGACAGATCCTGTATGAAGGATTCTGGGAAGAGAATAGACAAAGAATTCAGCAGCTTCATTCTGGCAAGGAACCCAGATTTACTGTCATTCGATTAATTTTGAGTGTCAAATGGACTGATAGAGGAAGGGTAAGGATAGGACAGCTTTTTTTTTTTTTTAAAGTGGAAGCCTTCTTACTAGCAGGCTACAATGTTTAGATTCTGGGGAGATTTTTTTATGCCAGTCCAAACTATATTTTGTGACTCCCAAACTAGAAGCTTTTCAGTTCACATGTCCATACACATTTGTGATTTTAAGTAGGACAGTTCTGTGTGGGCTGAAAAAGCATTCATAATTTTCATTGGTGTATTAGCTATTATACTTAGTTATTTTACTGCTTCTCGGGTGTGGTCTTTTTTGGTGAAAAATACAACTTGCAAAACAGTATCTATATTCAGGTTTTCAAGGCGATGCTTACTTTATATATGGTTCTTTGGAAAGAGATCCTTTGCATCGTGGAGTTGTGTGGATGGTTTTTGTTAACATGAAGCTTTTCTACATCTGTATTACCTAGATAATAATAACAGTGATGCTTCTGGGGATCCTCAAAGGCCTTAATGAACTTTAGCTCTTGTTTGTTTATTAGGCATTAGTGTCTTGATGCCTCAGTGAATGGCTTTGCAATAAGCCTTCTATAAAAGCACAGTAACCTGAATTCCTTCCCGGGAGGAATGCTGGAACACAGGGTGCAGGACAGATGGGATCCTGGATGCACACCTGCCCTGACAGCTGAAATGATTTCGGGCAGGTTCTGGTGTGGAGATCTGGAGGTCAGGGGCTGCTGCCATCCTGCTGTGGAACAAGAGAGGCTTCATGAGCGCAGAACAGCAGCAGCGTTTAGTTAGAGCAAAGCCTTGCCTGATGTCAGTCTGTCCTCCCACTCCTGCAGCTGTGGTCCCCAGTGACCTTGGGTCAGAGTCACCTTCTGTCCTTGAAATTCTTCCACTTCAACTTTGCCATGTCCAAATTTGAAGCCTCTGCTACTAGGAACGGCGAGAATAGCATTTAATGCTTGTACAGTGCTTCATGTGTTCAAAGCTCTTCTCAAACATTAACTAATTAAGCCTCAGCAAGTCCTTATGAGGCAGGTATTTATTCCAACTGAGTGTTTGCATTCACAATTAAGAATATGCTAGACATAATTCTGCTGTCAATCAGCCTAATTGACTTAAACATCTAATTGGGTGGGTTCCCCCAAGTAAGTTTGGTTTTAAAAAGGTTAGCCTGAGGAGGGGAATTATACAGTGGAGAAAAACAGAGTGCAAGAGGAAATCCTCTGTCAAGGAACATCAAGGACAGCTGTTGGTGGTGGTTTGAAAAGCAGCCAGGGAGACAGAAGCTATTCTGTCATTGTTGCAAAGTATCTTCAAAGAGGATTAAATTAACCTGGAGTTAAAAAGTCAGTTTTTGCAACTGGGTTTGTTTCAACAACAGAAATGCGAAGAGAAAATCCCTAGTGATAGCAAGGAGCTGTAGTAGCAGCAAGGGACTGAGGGAGGCTGCTCTGTGCAGACTCTCTATTCTGGACTTTTGTTTTGCTAGAGAATGACAGCTTCACTTCACAAGTTGCAGGAGGCCAGTGTGTAACCTGCATGAGGCTGACATGCGCCAGCATAAACATTTCTTAATGTGGTGTTGAATGGTTCAACATTCAATGTTCATCCCTAAAACACCAGTAGGTGGTACTCAAAAGATTAAATGTTTTCTGTCTGGGACACATGAGTTTAAGGGCAGCTGGAGATTGAATGATAAGTGGGAATTTTAAATTATAACTACATATAATAATGCATATTATAAGCATTATATGTATGATGGATACAATGAACAGATAAAATTACTCGCTTTTCCTAGCCAGCCAGGTACAGTGGTGAGCTCAGATCAGAAGACTTTATAAAGTTTGGAACACATCCACCAGACTTTGTGTGATGCTTATGGGACCCATGTGCTCAGGTCCCTCCTTTGAACTTCCCGCAGCCTGGGCTGTACACTGCACGCCTGCACAAGGCAGCGCTGTGAGCCCCTGTGCCACAGGGCCAGGCTGTCTGCCGTGGAGGTCTGGAGAGGGGGAAAAAGGTCACAAACGGGAGACCTGAGCTGACAAGTGTGGCCAAGGGAAAACCCTAGGCTCAAAGGGGTAGCTAAGAGTTGCTTATCTGCTGTGATTTCCCTGAGACATTTTCTGTGACTCTCAGGGGACTAGAAGGCATTTCAGAAGGTCACCACTTCATTTACTTCCAAGGTAAGATGCCTGTGGGCATTCCTGATGGGAACTGGCTAGCTTGTTCTTTAGAAGCTTGAAGAAAAAGATCCCAAGCTTGAAGAAGATGATCCCGTATGTTTTTCAGGCAATTTGTAATAGTATTTTGCTCTTCTTGGTGTCAGAAAGTGTTTCCTAATTCCTCACTTGCCAAGTGAGTCTCTCTTGCCAAATCTAAGCTCATTGCTTCTGCTCATGGCCAGAATGGGTTTGGAGAACAGGTTACTCCCTTCTTCTGCACCTGAAGGTTGTTCCCTCCACAGTTAGTTCTCTAGAGATGTGACGGGGCTGGCTCAAGCTTTCAATTAGAAAATACTTGGGAGATGGGTATAATTTTTGACATACGCATTCAGGCCTGTTCTCCAGTAGGCTTACTGTCATTTTCTCAGTTATTAACAACAGCTTGAGCTGATCTCCCCACAGTGGGATCAATATCTAAGCTCAAGTGCATGTTTCATCTTACTTCACTGTCTACGCCTCATTTCAGTGCTGTGTGTAAGATACAAGCACTTTCCAGGTTGGGTCCTGCACATCCCCATTTGCACCAGTCTCATTCCTTTATGTGTGGCTGCAGCACATACAAACCTCTATAATTTGGGACATTGCTGCTGGAGAAATACTTTTGAGAACTGAGATTTAGTGGCACTTTATATGAGATTCTAAGTACTTAGATCAGTACTATGAGCTTCAGGAAAAAGGAGGTTTACAAAGACTGTTTAGAATACCCTCTGTGGGACAGAGACCCTCCAGGATGGACTCTTCTAATGCTAGGGGAGGTACAAGCTGGGTGTAAACAGCAGCTTACAAACAAAACCAATCCAATGCCTTTCTTCAAAATTTCTCTACTGAAAACAGTCCTTGCAGAAATACACAGTGAATGTGAGCGGCAAGGAAAATTTTTGCAGTTGCTGCAGAGAAACCATCTTCTCACCTGCATCCTTTGTAAGAATCTGCAAATTTGGCTTTGAAAAATAGATGTGTCTGTAGATTCAAGCTGACAAGTGTTACAGCATGAAATGAAAACATATGTTTAGGAAAGGATACAGCTTAGGAAACTGTATTAACCTGTTGAAAATGTGACTTTACATATTGTGACATCAAGAACATTTATGTCAAAGTAAAATCCAATAATGTTACTATGGTTTAAAAGCAAACACTTTTGTGATCACCCATTGCTTATGAACATAGGAATGGTGGCTTAAAACAAAAATCTGAATAAATTCTCAAAGATCTTTAAGCGTGAGACATAATTTTGGGTTCTTCCTTTTTTTTTTTTTTTTTTAATTCTGATTAAATATCTATGATGATGTTCATCAAATGGCTGCTAACACCTGGAAAAAACGTGTACTCAAGCAATATTACCTGTTTTAAATTAGTGTGGGCTCATCTTTTCAGTGTCTCCCTGTAAAATTGGGCCTTGCTCTTTTAAGAATCTAAAGCCTGACACTACATTTTGTTTCACAACATGTGCGTGCATGTGTGTGTTGACTCTAATGATTGTATGTGTTTGTATTTATTTTCTCCAGTGATGTTGACTTGTCCCAGAAATGATACTGCTCACAGTACAAAACACTTGAGAGAATATTTCTATTAACTAAAATGATAAAGGTTTACAGTGCTGCAGTGTCTTGAAGTGTCTCTTGAAGTGAAGAGCCTTTTAGGTAATTCTATCTTTACTAAAGCACTTTTGGTATTTTAGCAAAAAAGCGCCTCTCATGATGTGGCTGTTTTTAGGCAAAGTGACATCCAGAAAATAAACATGAGAAGTACATGCTGAATATATTTATCACACATTGGTAGTATTTGTCACACCTAGGGCTGCATGACCTGCCAGCTGGTCTGGTTACAGATGATAGAAACCTTTCCTTCTCAACTCACCAGGAAAATGAAAATGGAAAGGACAGGAAAGGAAAGAGAAATGAGAGGAGAAAAAAGAGAGGTGAAGAACTGCATAAGTTGACTGAATGCTTTTGCCATGGTTGCCACAACCTAGCACGCTAAAGGTGAGTCAGACGACCCAAGCTTGCACATCAGCCAGTGCCACGCTGCCAGGCTGAGCTTGTGGGTGTTTGGTGTAGGCTGCAGACCTGCCTGACCCTTTCTTCCTTCAAGCTCATACTGTTTTGAGGTCTTTTTATTAGTACTTCAGGTAACTTGTGAGTTCTCTTGCCTGCTTGATAAGGTCTCCTGTGCCAGGCAGAGCATGGCTTTCTTGCACCTGTTTCATTTTTCCCTTGCATCCATTCAGCTCTTATAAAAACTCCTTAGAGCAGTATATTAAAAGTACTGGAGCTTTCTTATCTTTTGCACATGGGTCTTGAGGCACAGCTACTGGAAATTATTTGTTAGGTGGAGACTCTTCTTTTTCATCTTCAGACAAGAACACTTGTATAAATTATTTCCCATGGGGCTGTCTCCCTTGCCAGGACTGAATTATTTAATGTATTTCTGCTTTGGGCAGCTGGAGGACACACAGAGAAACCCCACCATGCTCAGGAAGGTCTCCTCTGGTGAGCGTGCCCCAGGGAACCCAATGAGTGCTCAACTCCAGGCACAGCGTGGGAGCCATATGTGAAAAACTACTGATGAGCACATCTTAAATGCTCAGTTTTAGGTCCCAAGATCTTCAAAGCTTCCAAGAAACATGCAGTAAGCCTGTGAAACACCCTGTGTAGAAGTGAACTGATAGTAAAGGGTGGGTAGAAAGGAGGAAATGAGTGCCCATTGCTGCCCAGGCCAGTGGTACTGGACCTGCCTCGGCTCGCTGGTGGCCCGGGGAGCTGCGCAATGGAGCAGGGGCACGCTGCTGTGCGGTGCAGCACCTCTGGGATGGTGGTACTTGTCCCCCACGAACAGCAGAGCTGCTCTCCTGGGAGGTGAGATGCCGGAGGAGGAAGAGGTGAGTGCCTGCCATGAGTGGGACCAGAGCTTGCTCTCTCAAAGCTTCTGCAGTTCTCCACGTTCAGCCGTCCCAGCAAGAGTCACTCTGTGATTCTTCCCTCTTCCACGAGATGTCCGTAATACAGGACTGTGATCATTACCCATTTACTGGCTGGATTTCGTAGAATAAACACACAGAGATTTTTCCCATCTTATCCATAGAGCTCTTTACACAACCCTAGGCTTCTGATTTTCCTTCTCCTTCAAATGTTTTAGCGTTATTACGGTTTCTGATAGAGAGAGAGAGATGTGGCCGGGGAGGCCACCGGGTGGTGCTGTTGGCACAGAAACGGGGAGACTCGGGCTCTGCAGGGGCCTCCTCTCTGCAGGGGAATTGGATCCACGTAAAGGTTTTGGTTTGGCTGCAGCAATAATTGGCAAATGAACTTTGACACGAGCAGCTGTTTCTCTCCAGGGTGCAGAAAAGTCCCCTGACTTTGAAATAAGTCCAGAAAAAGCATTTTAAATATAGACGTCTTCTCACAGTGTCTCCAGAGGGGAACAAAAAGACTGTTTTTAAACTGGGAATCTTCTTGACAGCCCCTCGGCAGGGAGTGCGATCCAGAGGACAGCACTGATGATGTCCCTGCTTCTGCACGAGAGAGGACTGGGTGACTGGGTGAACTGGCGTAGCTTTTGGGACACGCGTCATAGCTGCCGTGGGCAGCAGGTGTGGAAATTTGGTATTTTTATTCTGAATCTCCCCAGGGAAACATGCCGAGGAGGTACCTTCCCTCTTCCTGCTTCCCTGGGAAGCCTCCCTCACGTTGCTGGCCCCGAGGGACTGCCCCGGTGGAGCTCACACAGTGCCTGTCCCAGAGGAAGGTCCCAGCAGCGTGTGTCAGCACCCAGTTAGACCCCTCGGCTGTCCCTGTGGGAACACGGCTGACACCTTGAAGGTGGTTGCAAAGTCAATCTTCTCTCCTTCTCCCGCTGATATCCCTTGAGCTTTCCCCGGAGGGAACGCTTACACCTTTTTTTTTCCTGGCATTGTTTCACTGGTGTAAATGGTATCTGTAGCAAATGCCCTTCAGCAGCAAGCAACACCTTGTGGTTTTTTTTTTTTTTCTTTTTTTTTTTTTTCTTTTTTTTTTTACAATTGGAAGGCTTGACCGTTTTGGCTACTGTTTTGCCCTCACACTGCGTTCAGCTTGTCTGTTATGGAGATAAACACCAAGATTTGCGCCCTTTTCAGAGATGAGCAGAGAAGTTGTCAGTCACATGCCATCTGACACCATCAGATACCAAGGAGGATGCAGACAGAGGTGAACAGGGGATGGTCTTGTAAGTCTTGTCCCTGAGTGATAAATAGACTGAGGGTGTATGGAGATGCTGGAGATAAAACGTGTTATTTTGTTCTGTATCTTACTAAGCTCTGTGGGCTGTTTTCTTCCCTCTGAGTCAGAGCTGAGGAGCTTTGTCCCTGTGCTGTGCTAAGGCTGACCTGGGCTGCTGGAGCTTAGACACTGTGGTCCTGCAAGGACCAGCCATTTCCAAGCAGCTGAAACTGCTGGGATAGCCAGGAGGCAGCTGAA